>NC_090647.1:114845543-115161330 GCF_040937935.1 Hyperolius riggenbachi | reverse complement strand
CAGTTGTTTGAATAGGGATGATCGGAAAGGCGATTTCCGATATCGCGAAAATTCCGAATTCCGTCAGAACGAAATTCCGTAACTGCTACATGCCGGCGGTATTCCACGGAATTCCGCATTCCGCGGTACAATTTCAGTAATCTCATTTGAAACATCGTTTTTGAAACATCGTAGGCCATGGGACCTAGAGGTTGTTCCACGGCGGTCATTACAATTTTTGTTTGGAGCAGCAGGAGTTGTCGTAGGCCATGGGACTTAGGGGTGGTTCCACGGCAGTAATTATAATTTTGTTTGGAGCAGCATGAGTTGTCGTAGGCCATGGGACCTAGAGGTTGTTCCACGGCGGTCATTACAATTTTTGTTTGGAGCAGCAGGAGTTGTCGTAGGCCATGGGACTTAGGGGTGGTTCCACGGCAGTAATTATAATTTTTGTTTGGAGCAGCATGAGTTGTCGTAGGCCATGGGACCTAGAGGTGGTTCCACGGCAGTCATTACAATTTTTGTTTGGAGCAGCAGGAGTTGTCGTAGGCCATGGGACCTAGAGGTGGTTCCACGGCAGTCATTACAATTTTTGTTTGGAGCAGCAGGAGTTGTCGTAGGCCATGGGACCTAGAGGTTGTTCCACGGCGGTCATTACAATTTTTGTTTGGAGCAGCAGGAGTTGTCGTAGGCCATGGGACCTAGGGGTGGTTCCACGGCAGTAATTACAATTTTTGTTTGGAGCAGCATGAGTTGTCGTAGGCCATGGGACCTAGAGGTTGTTCCACGGCAGTCATTACAATTTTTGTTTGGAGCAGCAGGAGTTGTCGTAGGCCATGGGACCTAGAGGTGGTTCCACGGCAGTCATTACAATTTTTGTTTGGAGCAGCAGGAGTTGTCGTAGGCCATGGGACCTAGAGGTTGTTCCACGGCGGTCATTACAATTTTTGTTTGGAGCAGCAGGAGTTGTCGTAGGCCATGGGACCTAGAGGTGGTTCCACGACAGTCATTACAATTTTTGTTTGGAGCAGCAGGAGTTGTCGTAGGCCATGGGACCTAGAGTTGGTTCCACGGCAGTCATTACAATTTTTGTTTGGAGCAGCAGGAATTGTCGTAGGCCATCGGACCTAGAGGTGGTTCCACGGCAGTCATTACAATTTTTATTTGGAGCAGCAGGAGTTGTCGTAGGCCATGGGACCTAGAGGTGGTTCCACGGCAGTCATTACAATTTTTGTTTGGAGCAGCAGGAGTTGTCGTAGGCCATGGGACCTAGAGGTTGTTCCACGGCAGTCATTACAATTTTTGTTTGAAGCAACAGGAGTTGTCGTAGGCCATGGGACCTAGAGGTGGTTCCACGACAGTCATTACAATTTTTGTTTGGAGCAGCAGGAGTTGTCGTAGGCCATGGGACCTAGAGTTGGTTCCACGGCAGTCATTACAATTTTTGTTTGGAGCAGCAGGAGTTGTCATAGGCCATGGGACCTAGAGGTGGTTTCCACGGCAGTCATTCCAATTTTTCGGGAGCAGCAGGAGTGGTAGTAGGCCATGGGACCTAGAGGTGGTTCCACGGCAGTTATTACAAGTTTTGTTTGGAGCAGCAGGAGTTGTCGTAGGCCATCGGACCTAGAGGTGGTTCCACGGTAGTCATTATAATTTTTTGGGAGCAGCAGGAGAAGTTGTAGGCAGTGGCGTAGCAATAGGGGGTGCAGAGGTAGCGACTGCATCGGGGCCCTTGGGCTAGAGGGGCTCCAAAGGGGCCACAGTATTAGCTTTTTTTTGGCAGGGCCGGAGCTACCATAGGAAAAAATAGGCAGTTGCCCCAGGGCCCCAGAGCCTGTAGGGGCCCCCAAGGTGTCCCTCCCCCATCTTAACTGTTGCTCCCCAGGGATTCTGCAGAGTCTGTTAAGTTGGGAGGTGATTGGGGGAGGGTCAGCAGCCAGCTCAGGGGCCTAGGAGGGAAATTTGGCTGCAAAAAAATGGCCTCTAATGGCACTTTTTGGTCGAGGGGTGTCTGTTGGGGGGCCCCAGGCTAATTTTGCCCTAGGGCCCAATTGTTACTTGAACCGGCCCTGTTTATTGGTCCTGTGCTGATAATCACTTCTACAGATGCTTTGAATGGTAGTAATCATTAACACACTGTGTTTGTCCTTGGTGTGGTTTTAATGTGCCGCATCAATTGTTATGTATAGAGTGCTTGGGGGCCCCAATGTAAAACTTGCACTGGGGCCCAGAGCTCCTTAGCTACGCCACTAGTTGTAGGCCATGGGACCTAGAGGTGGTTTTACAGCAGTCATTGCAATTGTTTTGGGAGCAGCAGGAGTTGGCGTAACAACTAATATGGGTCTGTCTCTCCTCTCTCCAAAACACCAGACTGAAACCCACAAGCTTCGTGACTGCTAGGTCTATTCGTGACTGTCTGTCACACCTCTCTTATATACAAAATGGGTGGGATAGCTGATGATAGGTAGCTAGGAGCTGCTTGCTAACGTAGGATTGGTTGGTTTTAGTTAAGACTCTAATTGGTGCTGAAATTCCGATTTCCATGCAGAAATCCTGGTGTTTTACCTTTTAAGCTTCTGTCGAGGGTCTTCCTTCTGATTGGCTTAAAGATTCCGCATTATGACGGAATTCCGCATAGAAATTCCGCAATTACCGTTTAGCGATATAGCTTTTCTGTTCCGCCTTATCGGAACGGAGTTGCGAACTTCCAAACGGAATCGCGGAAATCTCAATTCCACGGAATTCGATGAGCATCCCTATGTTTGAACAATAGCAAGCAACTTTTTTTTGGGTCGTTCAACTTGTTTTACAACAAAAGTTCTTTGATAATTGTGCTGCATAAAAGACCACTGTTGAGAGTGTCTATGGGGCTTTACATTACGATTTAATCTCCCACAACTCTAATGCTGTATGTTGCTACATGTGGATCCTGAGATCTGCATTATGGAACTTGCTAAGTGTCCCTGCATAATCCCTGGCAATTGAAGCAAATCCTGTGAACTTGCAATAGGGTGAATGTGCCTGTGTATGGTGCATGAGTCGGCTTTAGCTTAGCTATTATGCTGAGCAGCATTACTAAATTGGCATGGCTTGCAGTTTGCCTCTTTGCTCCGCATTTTAATGTGTTGTATTGTCTAGTACTATCTTCACGTGCAGTCAGTTATTGTTGTTTGTTTTTCTCTACATATTAAACTTTCTTGGCCTTTATAATTATCAGCTGTGAACCTATTGTTTTATTATTTTGCGGTAACCTTGGTTTTAGCCTGACAGAATGGGCTGCATCATGTCTGCAGGCAGAATAACCTCTAATTGATCAATGGTAGTATACATAGGCTGGGTGACAAGGCTTAAGGTGGGTACACACATCAGATAAGTCTTTGGAAAATGACAGATCACAGACCAATTTTACAGCATCTTGCAAAGATTTCTGTCTGATGGGGAGTTCAGCTCCATAGAATAGACTGTGTATAGTATGGCTCTCATACTACATGGAAGGGGGTAAAATTGGTCTGTGATCTTTCATTTTCCAAAGACTTTTATCTGATGTGTGTACCCACCTTTACTCAATCTGGGCAGAGTGCTTCTATGCTGAAATAAAGGCAACACTCAAAAGCCTGAAATTAAAGTTCCTGGTCCTGACTGGTTTCAAGGTCAGTAGCCCTGATAGGAAAGAATATTTGTGCTAAAAGTACAGGCACAAATGGTAATGGATGCATCCCATGGCAGCTACCTCAGCAATCTAAAGGGAGGAGGAGGAAAGTTTTTCCTCAGGAAATTTTTTTACATCAAATATACAGATTACCGTATTTTTCGGACTATAAGACGCACTTTTTCTCCCCCAAAAGTGAGGGGAAAAAGTCAGTGCGTCTTATAGTCCGAATGTGAGCTAAATGTCCCCCACAAGCAGGTACAGGGCATAATGGAAGCCCTCACCTATCCAGCCGCGGGCTCCATGTTCTGCATCCTGCTTCTGTGTATACCATCCATGGCTCTCCTCCTTCCTAGTGCACTCTCTGGCTCTCTTCCTGATACCGCTGCTTCTATAAAGCTGCCAGGAAGGACATCGGCGACCACTGTGCTGCTGAGCGGCACCCTTGGTCCCTGGGTGCATAATCAGCTATTTCACCCTGCTTCTCTTCCGCCACCCAGATGACATCGGCGGCTGAGTCTGCCCACGTGACTCCTGCATGCAGATCGCTCCCCGATGACGTCCCTTCCTCGCCGCCGATGTCCCTTCCTCGCTGCTGATGTCCCTTTCTCGCCGCCGATGTCCCTTCTTCTCTGGCGCTACCCACGTGACTCCCGTCCTCTCCTCTGGCAGATCACTCGCCGCCGATGTCCCTTCTCCTCTGGCACTGCCCACGTGACTCCCGTCCTCTCCTCTGGCAGATCACTCGCCGCCGATATCCCTTCTCCTCTGGCGCTGCCCACATGACTCCCGTCCTCTCCTCTGGCAGATCACTCGCCGCCGATATCCCTTCTCCTCTACCACCGCCAGGACGGAGAACATTGGCGACTGCAGCTGAGCGGCACCCTTGGACTGGGGGATCCTTCTTAATTCCCCTCAGATCGGCTCCCGAGTCACGTGGGCCATCAGCTGGAGCTGCCCACGTGACTGAAGTTCTTGCAGCCACTCCAGCTGGTATCTGCCGCCGATGTCCCTTCTCTATCTCTATCCACCTGGATGTTAGACATTGGTTGATGAGCACTCTTGGTCCCTGGGTGCAGGATCAGTATTCCTGCTTCTTTTCCGCCACCCAGACAGTAGACATCGGCGGCCGAGTCACGTGGGCCATCAGCTGAAGCTGCCCACGTGACTACAGTTCTTGCAGCCACTCCGGGGGCCATACAGTACTTGCCAAAGATGTCCCTGTGCTCTGGACCAGGAGGACTGCAGAAGACCAAGGACACCAACCCTAGCAGCCCAATAATAACAGAAGCCCAGTCCCTGGTTGCACACCTCTCCCCTAGGATCAGTAGGAAAAATGCATTATATTAGCTTAGTGCAGGTAATGGCATTGTAGCATAGTGTAGTTAATGAGGGCATATTATCTTAGTGCAGGTAGTGGGGGCATTGTAGCTTAGTGTAGGTAGTACTAGTGAGGGCATTGTAGCTTAGTGTATGTAGTGAGGGCATATTAGCTTAGTGCAGGTAGTGGGGGCATTGTAGCTTAGTGTAGGTAGTGAGGGCATATTAGCTTAGTGCAGGTAGTGGGGGCATTGTAGCTTAGTGTAGGTAGTGAGGGCATATTAGCTTAGTGCAGGTAGTGGGGGCATTGTAGCTTAGTGTAGGTAGTGAGGGCATATTAGCTTATTGCAGATAGTGGGGGCATTGTAGCTTAGTGTAGGTAGTGAGGGCATATTAGCTTAGTACAGGTAGTGGGGGCATTGTAGCTTAGTGTAGGTAGTGAGGGCATATTAGCTTAGTGCAGGTAGTGGGGGCATTGTGGCTTAGTGTAGGGTCTTGGGGGCAGCAGGAGTTAGTGAAATGTAGTTAGTGGGGCAGCAAGAGTTAGTGTATCTGGGCAGTCAGTGTAGCTTAGATAGATAGTTTTGGGGGGAAAGGGTCTGTAAGACACCCCTGCACCATAGACGCACCAGGTTTAGTAGTTTGTTTTTTTTCCTGATTTTTGCCCTCTAAACCTAGGTGCGTCTTATAGTCCGGAGCGTCTTATAGTCCGAAAAATACGGTATGTTCCAACTGAAAGTTAAGACATTTTTTCAATAGCTTGTTTCTCAAATCATGACCAGCCCACACTGGGGGCTGGTCATGATTTGAGAAAGGACGTGCTATAGCCCGAAACGCCTGTGCGTCATCATACTGCACAGACCCACATATGGATTTGAATTTGTCTGTTATGTTTTAATTGAGGTATAATACAGGAACTTTTAGATGGTGCGAATCGTATGGAGTGATCGACAGTATACTTGTGACTCCAGAGGTGATTCCGGCACATCTTATCTACCATTGGTGCAGTGGCTATTACATTTACAAAGCTGTGGACATGTGAGTGTGCAATTTTAATATTTTATTAAACTTTTGGACGGTTTTACGCTATGGAAGGCCTTGTGCTTTTATTTTGAGGTGAATGCTTGTGAAGAAACTGCAATACTAAGTAAGCTGTGGATCTTTAAAGGTTGGAGATTGCCTGAGAGTATGCCACATGGGAAACTGACCCATCTGGCAGAGGGTCTGTGGATAAGGGTGAGTGCCCATTCTTGAGGGTGTGGTGGAGGTGTGTGCTCTGAAGCTGATGCACACCAGAGCGGTTCTGAAGCATTTTTTAAAATGCTTGCAAGGGGAAAACCGCTTGGCTAATGAAAGTGAATGGGATGGTGCACACCAGAATAGTTCGTTTTTTCCACAAACGCAAACTCTGGCTGCAGCATTTTTTAGATTTCTGAGGCATTTCTGCCTCAATGTTAAAGTATAGGAAAGTTGAAAAACGTTCTGAAAAACGCAAGATCAGATCGGTTTTCCAGGCGTTTTTTGTTACAGTAGCTGTTCAGTAACAGCTTTACTGTAACAATATTTGTAATCTGCTACACAAAAACGCTCCAAAAAGTGCTAGGCTTGTGTAGAAAACATGCCTAGAATCGCTCTGAAATCTGCTTCAAAAACCTCTAGCGTTTTGCAGATCTGCTAGAGGTTTTTGGTGTGCACTGGGCCTTATTGCATATGTAGATCTCCGGACTGCGTATTCTGTGTTAATGTGCAGAGACTTCTCCTAAAGCTGTAGCACATTTTGTAATTTTGATATGTGTATGATTTTGGTAAACGCACACCACCATAGTAGTTATAAGGACTGTAATATTATATACCAGCGCAGTGTTTTACATTGGATGTTTAATTTGTCATCAATGTCCAGGTTTCAACAAAGGATGCAAATAACAATATACAAATTAAAAGCATATAACATCGTTTTGGTCGATTGGTGTGGTCAGGGAAGCAAAAGTTGTTTCTGATTTTCAGAGATTGCTCAAGCCTCTGGTTGCTCTCTGTTTCTAAAGTCATCTGAAAGCAGGTACCACTCTAAGTACTAGGGATTAGAGATGTCAGCGAACTCCTCACTTGTACTACTTCCGGGTCACTATGACCCGGAGTAGTACGGCTGCGCTGGCCCGGCGGTGCGTGTCCTAGATTGCGCTCCTGTTGCCGGGCACTTTCTGCGCATGTGCGTGACTTCATTAGTGACATCACGCTCATGCGCAGAATGTGCCCCAGCAACGGGAGTGCGATCAAAGACGCGCACCACCGGGCCAGCGCAGCCGTACTACTCCGGGTCATAGCGACCCTGAAGTAGTACTGCCCCCATAGAGATTCGCCTGCGAACAGTTCGGGCCATCTCTACTAGGGATGGCCAATGAGATGCAAAAAAAATTGAGTAAATTGAGTAAATTTTGTAAGCAAATTTATGCAGCTTGAAAATGGACCAATTTAATTTTACCGCAAAAGAATTTGATTGGTTAATGTTCAAGCTGCATAAATTTGCATGTACAATTTGCATACTGCAGCATCAACTCAAAATGATTTGCATCTCATTGACCATCCCTAAGTACCTTTACCAGTAACAGATGAGTTCAACTCTGTCACCCATCCACTTGGGGCCTACAGATGAAAGAGAGGCCTGTTAGAAACAAGCTGGTTTGTACACTGGGGTTGCCATGACTGAGGAACAAAATCTATAGACGTGTACATGGGGATTGTCAAGAAATAAGGTCTGTCAAAGTGGGATTGCCTAGCAAAATGTTTGCTGGTTCATTCTGCAATAAACAGTTCCATGGTTTTTACAAACATGCTTGTGTCCAATTATTTCCATATCACAATTGCTAGGCTACGCAGTGGCGGATCTAGAGGGGTGCAGGCATGGCTAGTGCTATGGGCGCCACTGCCCCATGGGCGCCATGCCTGCCCCCATGCCTTTGCTCCCTCACTGTCTGCCTCCCCTCCTGGGTTGCGCCCCCCTACCCAGCCGCCGCTGCCACCGTGGTGCGCACCGCTCCAGCGCTGCCTGTCTCCCCTCCTGGCTGCGTCCCCTCCACTGCGTCTCCTCTAGCGTCCCCGCCGGCGTCATAGTAACAGACCACCTACTGAGATCAGTGGACAGCGAGAGCGCTCAAGCTACCCGCCGCCCGCTGTACGCCAAATGCGGAAGTGACATCACTTTATGCATTTGGAGTACAGCGGGCGGCGGGTAACGTGCGCCTGCTCTGTCCATTGATCTCAGTAGGTGGTCTGTTACTACGACCGGGGCGGGGACTCTAGAGGAGACGCAGCGGAGGGGACGCAGCTATGGCAGCAGTGGGGGAGCGGCACGCACTGAGATACAGGTACAGAAGGCAGCCTGCACCCAGCCACAATTCACCCTGCCCCAGCCTTCACCCTGCGTCTAGCCACCATTCACCCTGCCCCAGCCTTCACCCGGACACCATTCACCCTGCCCCAGCCACCATTCACCCTGCACCCAGCCTTCACCCAGCCACCATTCACCCTGCACCCAGCCTTCACCCAGACATCATTCACCCTGCCCCAGCCTTCACCCTGCCCCAGCCTTCACCCTGCACCCAGCCTTCACCCTGCACCCAGCCTTCACCCAGCCACCATTCACCCTGCACCCAGCCTTCACCCTGCACCCAGCCTTACCATGCACCCAGCCTTCACCCAGCCACAATTCACCCTGCCCCAGCCTTCACCCTGCGTCTAGCCACCATTCACCCTGCCCCCAGCCTTCACCCAGACACCATTCACCCTGCCCCAGCCACCATTCACCCTGCACCCAGCCTTCACCCAGCCACCATTCACCCTGCACCCAGCCTTCACCCTGCACCCAGCCTTCACCCTGCCCCAGCCTTCACCCTGCCCCAGCCTTCACCCTGCCCCAGCCTTCACCCTGCCCCAGCCTTCACCCTGCACCCAGCCTTCACCCTGCACCCAGCCTTCACCCAGCCACCATTCACCCTGCACCCAGCCTTCACCCTGCACCCAGCCTTCACCCTGCACCCAGCCTTCACCCTGCACCCAGCCTTCACCCAGCCACCATTCACCCTGCCCCAGCCTTCACCCTGCACCCAGCCTTCACCCATCCACCATTCACCCTGCCCCAGCCTTCACCCTGCACCTAGCCTTCACCCTGCACCCAGCCTTCACCCAGCCACCATTCACCCTGCCCCCAGCCTTCACCCTGCGTCTAGCCACCATTCACCCTGCCCCCAGCCTTCACCCTGCGTCTAGCCACCATTCACCCTGCCCCCAGCCTTCACCCTGCCCCCAGCCTTCACCCTGCACCCAGCCTTCACCCTGCACCCAGCCACCATTCGCCCTGCCCCAGCCTTCACCCTGCACCCAGCCACCATTTGCCCTGCCCCAGCCATCCTGCTCTGCACCCAGCCACCATTCACCCTGCCCGAGCCACCCTGCACCCAGCCACCATTCGCCCTGCCCCAGCCATCCTGCTCTGCACCCAGTCACCATTCACCCTGCCCCAGCCGTCCTGATCTGCACCCAGCCACTCTTCATCTAGCCACCCACCCTGCACTCTAACCCAGCCACCCTTCAACCTGCCCAAGCCACCCTGAATGCAGACTCACCCTGCAGCCGGTTCCAGTCACCCTGACCCAGCCACCCTGCACCCACACTCACCCTACAGCCAGTCCCTCCCAATTACCCTGCATTCTGACCCAGCCACCCTGGCCTGCACCCAGAACCACCCTGCACCCTGATCTGATCCAGCCACCCTGCACCCAGACCCACCCTGCAGCCGGACCCAGCCACCCAGACCCAGTCACCCTGCACCCTGATCCAGCCACCCTGCACCCAGACTCACCATGCAGCTGGTCCCAGTCACCCTGCAGCCTGACCCAGCCACCCTGCACCCAGACCCAGCAACCCTGCACCCAGACCCAGCCACCCTGCACACAGACCCAGCCACCCTGCACCCAGACCCACCCTGCAGTTGGACCCACCCTGCAGTTGGACCCAGCCACCCTGCCCCAGTCACCCTTCATCTAACCACCCTTCAAGGGAAAAAGGAGTAGGGGGGGGGAGTAGGGGGGGGGGCACACTTTAAGTATTTGCCATAGGCACCATATTACCCAGATACGCCTCTGAGGCTATGAGTGGCACGACAGAAATGTCAAGAATCCACCATTGCTCAATATGTTGGATAACTGGCCACAGATAGAATGTGAATAATAAGACAATAATGTCATGGTTACACAAATATTAATAAAATAATTTGCATGTTCATACAGTTCGTCAGATGTTGAATTTATGCCAAAATGTCTTTCCAGCCCTTACCCTGTCTAGCAGATGTCTGACTCTCCGCTCCATTACACTTATAAATCTCAAGTGGTGATAAATTGGACACTCGATAGCTAGACATCAGTGTTTATAGCCGTTACTTGTGTAAGTGTGGTCAGATCACTTGGACACTCCACAGCTTAACTTTAATAACTTCCTCAAGATGAATTTGAAGTGGTGAAACAAAAACAAAAACTTTTGGGAGTCGGGCATTAATGTGGTGCCATTACTGTACTGGGTAAACTAATAAACAGCTAAAGGATATATAGCTCTCTAAAATGTATGAATACCACTATCTTTATGGAGGTTTTAGATTTGCTTTATATTTTTGTGGCTTTAGTTTAGGTCCCCTCATTACCTCCCACATGCAAACACATACTGATGGGTTGATCAGCTTCATATTTAACAACACAGGAAAGCGACCATATAGCCATTTTAAAATAACTAAGTAAAATAAACCAAAAACTAGTAATAGGGTAGGTGATTGAAAGGGGGAACATGGTCTTTGACCCAATAGTAATATGTAACAAGAACAAAGGAAAAAGCTTTCCCCCCCCTCCATATACTGTATGTATATAAGTAATTATTACACTAGAACCAATCTGATAAACATGTACTTTATTGACCTGTCACAGTCCCTGAAGCAGCTTCAGCGAAGCTAGTTGGACTGGCGCAGCGTGTGCCAGTATGGTTATCTCAGCAATTCCTTTCTCTTCCATCTTGGTAAGCGTGACATAGCTCTTAGCTACTTTGCCTTCCCTCCTTATTCATCCTTCTACAGTACTTGTACATTTACTCCCTGGTCTCTCTTCTCTCTTCTATTGGTTCACAGGTTCACTCTTATTGCACAGATCGGCTGTATATGGGGTAGTGTTCCTTCCTTTTTCTTTATGGGTGCATACTTCACTGTATTGGCTTTGTTATATATGGTTTATGTCACACTTTCTTGGTGACTATTGTGCATATGTTAGAAATATGCAGTGGCATAGCTAAACTGGAGAGTGGAAACAGTATCAAGCCATACACAACACACATTGGAGACACACTGTTGCATAAAAGCATGGAGAAGGAGGGGGTGGAGCACTTTTTTAGCCATATTTTGCATTTTAGGGTGCCCAAATTGCATTTTTGTTGGTTATTTTTCTTGTGGGGGTTATGTTGGTGCAGTTAAGGTTAGCCGTGAAGGGTTAAGGTTAGGTGTGCTGTGGGGGGTCAAGGTTAGCCATGGGGATGGTGGTTAAGGTTAGCCGTGGGGGTGGTGGCTAAGGTTAGCCTTGGGGAGGTGGTAAAGGCGGGGGGGGGGGAGTAGGTAAGGTTCAGAATAATAATAAATTAATGAATAAGGTTATGTTTAGCTGCTGGTAAGTATCGGTAGTATTATTATTACTGTTATTTTACTGCTGTCATTTTTACTGTAGCAGTAGAATATATATGTAAATTCAGCAATATTCTACTATGGCTTTTCTGGGTGCCCAAATTTCCGTGCACCCTGGTTTCATGTACACGGGAGGAACTCCTATAAATCGGCAGCACTGTGGCCATTGTGTGTACTGACGCCTTCATTAAAAAAGACAACTGTCACTAAAAGCTGTATATACTGTAATAATTTCCAAATTTCCAAGCCACCCGCTGTATGTACAGTATGTGTGCTGTTCCATCCCACACAAAGCCCCCTCCTGCTGCAGCTTGCTCTAATTGGCTGCTGCACTGTGTCTGACAGCCCCACACACGCCCCTTCTTGCCGCACCCCACTGCGATGGCCACTGTGCTGATTGGACGGCACATGCGTGTGGCGGGATGGCGTGCACACTCCTGCCCCGTGCATGGTAGCGTGCGCCGGTAACAGTAAATTCGGGCGCCTGAGGCTAGTGGACAAATCGGGCGCCGCCATTCACTCCTATAATAAATATCGTTTAATGGGCGCCCGATAGGAAAAAAGGGCGCCAGAGAAAAATAACGTTTTAAAAGCGGCGCCCGGAGACTTAATGTTTTATTACTGCTTCTCATGATTACACATTATTTAATGATTTATACATTTTTAAATATTATTTTTAAACGAAAAACAGTACAATATTTTTTTCCAAACATTATTTTTAAACGAAAAACAGTACATTTTTTTTTTTTACATTATTTTTAAACGAAAAAACCAACAGGGGGGTCTTAGGTTTAGGCACCAACAGGGGGGTCTTAGGTTTAGGCACCAACAGGGGGGTCTTAGGTTTAGGCACCAACAGGGGGTCTTAGGTTTAGGCACCAAAAGGGGGGTCTTAGGTTTAGGCACCAACAGGGGGGTCTTAGGTTTAGGCACCAACAGGGGGGTCTTAGGTTTAGGCACCAACAGGGGGTCTTAGGTTTAGGCACCAACAGGGGGGTCTTAGGTTTAGGCACCAACAGGGGGGTCTTAGGTTTAGGCACTAACAGGGGGGTCTTAGGTTTAGGCACCAACAGGGGGGTCTTAGGTTTAGGCACTAACAGGGGGGTCTAGGGGTTAGGGGTAGGTACAGGGAGGGTTACTTAGGCACCAACAGGGGGGGTCTTAGGTTTAGGCATCAACAGGGGGGTCTAGGGGTTAGGGGTAGGTACAGGGAGGGTTACTTAGTAATTTTTTTTTTTAAAAGTTATTATACGTTTCACTATTTAAACGAAAGATTAACGTTTTTACAATTGCCGATTTAATGCACATTATTTAATGATTTATAACTTTATAAAACATTAATTTTAAACCAAATACAGTACAATACATTTTTAAACGTTATCCATGCTTATCGTTAAAAACCCGGCGCCCTTTTTTCCCAGCGCCCCTTTTTAACGTACGCGCGTGCGCCACCAGCTAGTAAAAAATATAAAATATATGTGTACACATACATGTAAGATGTAAATTCATTCCCAAATACAACTGAACCTCTTACCAACAGGTTTTGGACTATTCCAATGTCATCATGGGGGATTCTCAGGGTTCATATCATATTTCATCACTTCATATTTAAACTCAAAATGCACACTGTATGATTCTAAAAGAGTGTGATTTAAAAGTTCATTATACGTGTCCATAAGCTTATGATTTTTGGAACGTATGATTTCAATTATTGAAGACCGAATGCTACAATTTACTGGAACATGGACTCCCTGGGTTGATTACGCCGATGTTAAAGGCTTACAATATACGATGTTCTTTGATACTAAATTTACTCCCTCACCTTTCTCAATTGTTACTGACAGACTGGTTGACTATACTGACAGACAGACAAACTGACAGTTTCTGACAGACTGGTTGACTATGGGCAGCATGGTGGCGTAGTGGTTAGCTCTCTCGCCTTGCAGCGCTGGGTCCCTGGTTCGAATCCCAGCCAGGGCACTATCTGCAAAGAGTTTGTATGTTCTCTCCTTGTCTGTGTGGGTTTCCTACGGGCACTCCGGTTTCCTCCCACATTCCAAAAACATATGGATACATTAATTGGCTCCCCAAAAAAATTGGCCCTAGACTACAGTACTTACACTACATAATATAGACATAGGGCAATGGTAGGGATTAGATTGTGAGCTCCTTCGAGGGTCAGTTAGTGACAAGATATATATATATACATTATACAGTGCTGCGTAATATGTCGGCGCTATATAAATACAAAATAATAATAATAATAATACTAAAACTATTTGCATTCTTTTGGCTGTTTTATATGTTACTGAAATTTTACCCAATTTCGCTTAATTCTGATATTCATATTTCTGCTGTCATATTTGTCCTACTATTTTTAGTGCCCTTGGAATGTTTAGCTAATTCTCACATTACTTTTAGGGCCCGTTTCCCCGCAGGCAAATCACGCAGGGAAACTCTGCCATAGGGTATAACGGCGCCGCCGGCCGAATCGCTTGCGGCAGCGATTCGGCCAGAACCCCCCGCAGAATTTGCAGCGAAGGCTGCGATTCCCATAGCCGTTGATGGCACGGCTGATGGGATTCGCCTGCGATCCCGCACACCCACTCAGTGCCAAGTGGAAACGAGCCCTTAACGTCCTTGGGAATCTTTAGACAGCTTTGTTATATTTTTTTACTTTGTATTATGTTACAATTTAGCCCCCTGCGTGGGGTTCTCAAGCTTATTTGTTTGAATGGATATCTTTACTTTACTTAATAAAAACCATTAAAACAAAGTTGGTTATACGCTGTCATTTTTAACCCTCATCTCTGTGTCCCTTTTTCTACCACCATATAGAATCAGGGACTTGTCTGCTATATTTATCCATACATTGCAATCTGCGCACCATTGTTAATTTTACATCACTATTAATACCATTGTTTAACTCTGTAATGTCCCTGTATAACATTGTTTTATGTTGTAATGTCTTCCATATCTAGTGTACAGCGCTGCGTAATATGTCAGCTCTTCAGAAAGTTTAATAATATGAGATGGCTGATGCATGCTTAATGCAGTGATGTGTAATACCTCCTAACATCTGCAGGTGTCACTGGTGATGATGTAAGAGGCACTTCTATCAAAAGATAATTGCACATACTGTATCTGAAAAGTTTTTTTTTTTTTCTAGCAGCGCAGAGCTCTAAGCTGGAAACAATATTACAATTTATTTTTTTCTTCACATTTTGTAGCATGTTTATTTCCCCTTTATAATTACTATCAAGTTTCTGCAATTATGTCTTTAGATCAGTGCTGCTCATCCAGATTCCGGATATCCGGGTAAACCGGATATCCGACCATTTGTCAGCTATCCGATTCGGATTCAGATACTGGATTTCTGTAGAAATCTGGATAGCTATCTGCAGATAGTTGGCTGGCAATGCGGATATCCGCAGAAATCCGACTATTGAGATACTGTATTATGTCCAGGACGTCCTTGAGCCAATCAGAGGGCTCCCAGCAGAAGCCCTAGCAACCAATCACAAAGAAGAACCCTGGCCAGCCCCACCTGACCTCATTGATTCAATCAGAGGGCTCCCAGCCTAATGCTACGTACACACATGCGACAACGATCGTTCGTTAAGAACTACGAACGAACTTTTAATTGATGAAAGAACGACCTAAGTAAAGGTAGTTTTAAAATGTGTGTAACGATCTGATCGTTAGAACGAACGTTACATCACAGAAAGCAACTATTGCGCCTGCGCATAAAAATGAGAAGTTCCATGGAGAAATAGTGAAATGCGCATGTCAAGCCTAGTACGAACGATCGTTTCCAACGATGTACTACTTTTGCAAACGATCGTCGTTGGTTAAAATCCGCCGAGACAGAACTTTCTTTTGTAGCGATTTGGCTCGTTCGTCGTTTGCCTTAATAGTCGGTGGTTCGTTTTTTGTAACGATCGTCGTTGGTAAAGATCGGGGAACGATCGTTACAAACGACTATAGTCGCATGTGTGTACGCACCTTTAGCCCTGGCACCCAATCACAGAAAGGAACACTGGCCAGCCCCCCCTGTATAATGAGGGCTGCCATGATAAGACATATTGTCCTTGCTTGTGAATGCTCACTGAGAGACATGCTCCAGTGCTGCTAGTCTAGCAAGTGCTTACACAGTGATAAACCTAAAGCTGTTCAATGATTAACCCCTTCACTATCACTACACTATTGTTATATTGTTAATTAGACTAGCTAGCTTGATTTCATTCAGTGACAGTCAGAGTGTGTGCTGCAGGGCTGCTGGCCTAACAAGTGCTGTACACAGTGATAAACCTAAAGCTTTTCAGTGATTAATCCCTTCACTATCACTACACTATTGTTGTATTGTTAATTAGCTTGATTTCATTGTGTGACAGTCAGAGTGTGTGCTGCAGGGCTGCTGCAAGCAGCTGCTATGTGTCTGTGCTGTGCACAGACCAGGCCAGCTGCTGCCTGCTGGCCAGCTATTAGCTTTAGCTAGAGTATAGGTTAGGTTACGGATTAGGGAATAGGATTACTGTGTTATTGTGTAGTTAGTACTGTAGTACTGCAGTCAGTGCTAGTAGTTGTTAGAGTAGTAGTACTACTGTGTTAGCTTACTACTGAACTGCTGTGCTGTGAGCAGTGCCAGTGTGACAATTAGTGTCTTCTCCTCTGCTGTCTGTCACTTGGCACGTGGCCCGTGGCACTTTGCACGTGTCTCTTTGCACGTGGCACTTTTCACGTAGCACTTGGCACGTGCAAAGTGCCACATGCCAAGTGCCACGTCCGGCATGCTCCTGGCAGACGTTACACCTGCTGCTGCTACATTGCCCTGCTTCTGCTGCCTTTGCTGCTCCCACCGCTAGTGTGCCACAGGCCACTGCTGCCGTGCTGATACCACCTATATTTAACCCAAAACACAATTGCTGCGTAATTTTTCTGAGGTGTCTGGGCTGAAAACTGCCATGTCCCAGTTGTGCGGTTGGACTTTGGACACGATGTGGGCAGCATGACCGCTGTCTGGAACCTAGTCCTGATGTTAATTGACAGCCTTTTTTTGGGGGGGGGGGGATTTTAAGTTCCCACATCGTCAATTAGTGTTCCCCTTTAAAAAATAATGATGCTACATGCCTCATTTACCTTGAAAACCTATTGTTACGCCCATGGATGTGAGGTTGCGCGACCGCGATACTTCACTAGTGCGGCCGCTACTATGTTAATTAACGTAGAAGTGGCTGCGCTAGTGAAGTATCGCAGTCGAGCTACTTCACAAGGAGCATGCGTAACTTAGGACCCCACACTATGCAGCACTACTGCGCGTAGCATGCATGAGCTAATTTTTTACTTGCGCTGCTATAGCAGTGCAGGTTTGTGAATCGAGCCTATTGTTTGATCAGCTGAGTGTGCTCCCAGCCTCAGCTTATTACACTCACTCTGTCCTCCTCTGATGGAGCAGAACCGGCTTTGCAGACTCCTCCAGCATCATTACAGTACTACACAGTGCTTGGGGAGGGGATGGAGAGGCTGGACACAGAAATGGCTCTTCAGACTCCTCCAGCATCACTACAGTACATAGCACTTGGGGAGGGATAGAGAGGTTGGGGGCAGGGCGCTGTACACAAGACCCTGCTGCACATTGATTTAGGACTGTCTACAAATCTTTGTCTACAAAACTTTGCATGATTTCTTATCAGTGGCTGAGTAGATGCAGTCATTAGAACAATTGAGCAGAGAACAGAAAGCTTTTTCCCTCTGTGCCCCTACTTGTCAGTCTCTCAGAACAGGAAAAAGAAACTTCTTCTTCCCCCACGGGGCACCCTGCAGCTTCTGGGCCCCCTGTGGCTATTGCTATGCCCCTGCTAGCAGTAATTGTTTGGAGAGTGTTGCCAGGCACACAGAAAAAAAGGGTTAATGCTTTGGGGATGGTTTATGGCGTGGAATTCCCTCTAACTTTGATGTCATTCCAGTTTTACAGGTGATGGGTGCTGGGCTGTAAGTGTGTCACATTCCAACGCACCTCCACCTCTTACACTGTCCCCACCCAACATTTCATGCACCATAAACACATATGCAGGCTGCATACACATATACCATAAGTCAGTGTAAACCATTTCCAACCATGCGTATAATATACTGTAGATGTTATCAGCAGTCATGTCGCTTAGAAGCTACGGGCACCAGTGGGAGTTTTAAGGTGCGTATATACATGCTAGATAAAAGGCGGCGCACACAAGTCAGGGACGTCGCTCAAACGACATTACCCCGGCAAAAAGAGTTAGTAGTAAAAAACGACAATGTTCACACACAGGTATTCCAATTGCTATGGCCGGTTTTTGGGCACCGGCAGTCACTGAGCCCCACTATAGCCATAATTCTTATTACAGCTTATGGCGGCGCCCAAACGATTGGCGAGTGCTGCGTCAAAATTAGCTGATCCGCTGGAACAATGTTGTTTGAACAACTTGAACACGCCCACAGACTGCGTGATATCTGCCCAATAGTCGTCTGAGTTGATACACTAGTTAGATTTGGCAGCTATTGGTCACTTGTTGTCTTTTAGGTAAATTTTTTAAAACAATTGTCTTCAAAAATCTGTAGTTTGTGTACAAAACCTAAAGGTAGCCATACATCTAGCGATTTGGCTGTACAAGATCAACTATTCGATTTGATCATTTTATAGTATCGAGAAGGAATCAAATGTGTTCCAGAATCCCCAATCAATGAAGAGTGGCTGATTTCATTTTGAATCGACCAGCTTAGTCGATCGAGCAGGATGGAAGATATCATTGGATCGCGCAGGATTTCGGCTACTGTTCACGTCATTTCATCGACTCTGAATCAATTTTTGCATTCAGAGCATGGAGACACAACATTGGTCAAACTGAATGTGAAGGTGAATCGCATAGGATATCACTTGTAGTGTGTGGGCCACTAGTTGATCGATTTTCGATCAACCATATTGAAGTCGAGACTTGAAAGGACACCAGAGGTGAAAATAAACTAATGAAGTAAACAATTGTATCTATTTTCCTACTCCTAAAAATGACTTTTCCACGGTTTTATTTTATGTTTAAATCTACTTTTTAAGTTTTAACTGTTTTATTGTTTTTGCTCAATGACACATTCATTGAAGTATGTCAGAGCTAAAATCTATAAAATGTTGACCTTTTTTTATCTCTTTCCTGCTCTCAGAAGCCATTTTCTGCTAGGAAAGTGTGTTATAGCTGGAATTTCTTATCAGTGAGGGTCACACTGTAGTCACTTCCTGTCTGAGTCAGGACTGAGTCAGCCACTTACATGCCTGATATTTAACTCTTTCAGGCAGAGAAAGAAAAAAAGTAACAGAGCATAGTTATTTGTGTGCTAGGCACTGTACATACCCATGTCTATCTCCTCATGTCACATGTCACCTCAGGTATCTTTTAACCTCCTTAGCGTTAATCCCGAGTCAGGCTCGGGACGGAAAGCCGCAGAACAGGGTGGCAATCTCGCGCTTGAGTGTGTTTCATGCAGGAACTGCTGCAGACCTCTTTGAGGTATGTTTTTCTTTTTGTTTTAAGGGTCTAAAAGCTTATGAAAAAATTGTATGGCTTTTAGACCTTAAATCTGGAAGTAATCATAACGCCAGGGAGTTTAATAAAGTCAATCACTTTGTCGATTGAACCGCAATCGCTAGATGTATGGCTACCTTTAAATTAATCCCCTTCAAACTCTCTATATATTACAATTGATTTGGAGCACCAAAAACAGCCAAGGACAGCCGCAGTGTCAGCGAGGTATAATCGGGGGAGGGGAACAGTTTATTGTTTGCCACTATTCAATGCACACATAGGGCTGGTGCACACCGAGCGGCTTTTTCAGCGTTTCTGCAGCCGCCTGCGGCTGCGGATCCGCTTGGTCAATGTATCTCAATGGGGTGGTGCACACCAGAGCAGGAGGCGTTTTGCAGAAACGAAAAATGCCGGGGTGAGGCATTTTTTGGATTGCGGGTGCGTTTCTGCCTCAATGGTAAGTATAGGAAAAACGCAAACCGCTCTGAAAAACGCCTGTTCAGAGCGGTTTTGCCGGCGTTTTTGTTACAGAAGCTGTTCAGTAACAGCTTTACTGTAACAATATATGAAATCTACTATACTGAAATCCGCTGCAGCAATCCGCAAAACGCTAGCAAAACGCCATAGAAAAATAACAAAAAGCGTTTCAAAATCTGCTAGCATTTTGCGGATCTGCTAGCGGGTTTTGGTGTGCACCAGGCCATAGAGGTGATTATTACCAACGTAGCAACATTACAAAGCTTATACAGCAGATGGAGGACCCCTCTGATCCAGGTGTTATTGCTACCTCTGCTGGATCCCATCGCTACACTACTGGTTATTGGATCTTTTGGGATATTGTATATTTTATCCTTATGTATCCATAAACATTTTTCCCATTGGAGGAGTGTTGCTGCAAAACTCTTGGGAAAGTGCATCCAGTATTTGTCTTGTATGGATTGACTTATTAAAGTTGGAGAACAGTTAAGAAAACTAATGATGATCCTGCAATCCTGATCTGCATTTTTAAAGTACACCTGAACTGAGAGGGATATAGAGGCTGCCATATTTATTTCCCTTTAAACAATACCAGTTGCCTGGCAGTCTTGCTGATCTGTTTGGCTGCAGAAGTGTTTGAATAACACCAGAAACAAGCATACAGCTAATCTTGTCGAATCTGACAATAATGTCAGAAACATCTGATCTGCTGCATGCTTGTTCAGGGTCTATGGCAGAGGTTCAGCAGGACAGCCAGGCAACTGGTATTGCTTAGGAAATAAATACGGCAGACTTAATATCCCTTTTGCTTCAGTTGTCCTTTAAAAGGATTTATTCTTGCAAATCCTTCAGGTAAAAAAACATCTTGTAGATATAGAAAATTTCAGAATAAGTATAAAACCTACCCTTGGGGGGAAGGTAGCTTGGCTGGGTGATTAGTGAGCGGTGGGTGCTCGGGTGCTGATGCCTTACAGCCGTTTCGCGCTGGGATGCGCTTCTGCGCAGGCTGCAGTGAGGGTCTTTGAGCCGACAGTATTTGTAGCTGCACAAAGCTCGGCAAACGCCGACTGAACCCCTCCCATCAACTTCCTGCTTCCGGCACGGCAATCTGGAGCGCATTACGCTCCACCCTGTTGCTACCTCTCCTAACTGATGTGTATCTAACAGCCAGAGCACGCTTCAACTCTGCCTGAGAAAGGAAGGAGCGGTATTGGTGCCACAAGCTGCACCAGCTCCGCTCTTGAGCTACTGTAGTGCCAGCCTCTGTCTGTCTTACGTATTAGTCCTTTAACCACCCTGGCGTTCTGATTAAATCGCCAGGGTGGCT
Organism: Hyperolius riggenbachi; assembly: GCF_040937935.1. NCBI lineage: Eukaryota > Metazoa > Chordata > Amphibia > Anura > Hyperoliidae > Hyperolius > Hyperolius riggenbachi. Next base: position 115,140,322 of record NC_090647.1, on the reverse strand, counting down.
GCGGGAGGGTTTTTTTCAAATAAAAAAAAAACTATTTCATGCAGCCAACTGAAAGTTGGCTGCATGAAAGCCCACTAGAGGGCGCTCCGGAGGCGATCTTCCGATCGCCTCCGGCGCCCATAATAAACAAGGAAGGCCGCAATGAGCGGCCTTCCTTGTTTTGCTTATATCGTCGCCATAGCGAAGAGCGGAGTGACGTCATCGACGTCAGCCGACGTCCTGACGTCAGCCGCCTCCGATCCAGCCCTTAGCGCTGGCCGGAACTTTTTGTTCCGGCTGCGCAGGGCTCAGGCGGCTAGGGGGGCCCTCTTTCGCCGCTGCTCGCGGCGAATCGCCGCAGAGCGGCGGCGATCAGGCAGCACACGCGGCTGGCAAAGTGCCGGCTGCGTGTGCTGCTTTTTATTTGATTAAAATCGGCCCAGCAGGGCCTGAGCGGCGACCTCCGGCGGTGTTGGACGAGCTCAGCTCGTCCAGACCGCTCAGGTGGTTAAAAGGAACCCAAGCTGTGAGACCTATGGAAGCTGCCATATTTATTTCCTTTTAAACAATATCAGTTGCCTGGCAGCCCTGCTGATTTTTCTGGACAGTAATAAAAAGTAATGGAACAATGTAAATTAAATATACAAATAAAAGTACCCCAGTTATCCTATAAACATAAGATGCATGAATCATAAACATAAGACCCATAAAAACACATGGGAGGAAAAAACATGTAAATGATTGAAAAACATGAAAAAACAATTCAATTTTTTTTTTTTAAATCGCAGCAGCAATCAAATGCCATCAACAAAGTTCTGTTGATGGCAAGAAAAGGAGGTCGGAATAATTTGTGCGCTCAGTTGTATAGACGTGCAGCACATTGTTAAAGCTGCAGTGTGCTGAATAAAAAATGGCCTGGTCACCAGGAGGGTGTAAACCTGTGGTCCTCAAGCAGTTAACATCCAATTGCTATGGGAGACATCAGTACCACCACCAGGGCACCCTTTGCATTTGAGATTTGATATCCTGGCACACACAAGAGGCTTAGGGACTGTGATCCCTGATGCATGATGGAATCCTGGTATAATGCGCATTGAACCAACATAACAGTGGTCATATATATCCGGTGAGTTTATTCCCCGAAGGGTGCCCTGGTGGTGGTACTGATGTTCCCCATAGCAATTGAATGTTAAAGTGGAATACACTGCAGTGCAATTGAGGAGTGGATTTATTAAGCATCAGTGGAAACAACCATTAGACTGTGATTTGCGCTTAAACAGGTATTACAAAAATGATACAATGTACACATTTTTGTGCATTAAAAATTATGATTTATTCCACACAATGGATTCAATTCACAAAACTTCTCATAAATGACTTATTTTTCACCTAATTAATAAAAATAACCTTTCAGCTGGCATCAGTCATTTGGTTATCAGCCATAGTGCACACACATCCTCCCACTCTGCTGTTAGTTCAGAACATCAACATTTTTCATCCTTCCTTTTAAAATTAAGCTCTGGCCTTTATACATAGAGATATATATGCTGTAAACTGGGAGGCTTCAGACAATGTCCAGGTCATTGACAGCCCTTGGTCTAATTCATTTATCCTGTCACAGTTTTACAGTTTTAACTAGTTTATGACTCCACTAGATTGTTATCTAAACCGGTGTATACTGTTCCCACAGTAAAATGTGCCTAGATGAACCAAAGCCAACATACTGCAAGGTGTGCCAGAGAGATCCATTAAGCTAAGTACCCACGGCCGGATGGATCGGCGATCTCTGTTGACGAACGATCGTTCCCCAATCCATCTGGCAAAATCTGCAACCGTTGTTTGCACCATCGTAAATGAGCGATCGTGTAAACGTCAAAACCCATGAACATCAATGAGGATCAGATCAGAATGATCCACATCGATTTAATCCAGCATAGCGGTCGTTCAAAGACAAATGATCACCGTGGGTGATGTGCACCGTGAAACGTCGTTTAACAAATTTTTGTTAAACAATGTTGTGCAATATCATGAAAAAAATCTTGGGTCTGAGCCTTAATAAAACACAGTGGTAGAGGGGGAATGATGATGTGGGCTTGTTGTGCAGCCGCTTTGCCTGGGCAACTTGATACAATTGTGTAGACCATGAACATCTCTATATACCAAAGTATTATAGAGTCAAATGTGAGGCCATCTGTGTGACGGCTAAAGCTTGGCAAAAATTAGATTGGGAGTGGAGGGGCCTCTGACTGGCAGCCACACTATTTAGTGAGGTGGAAGGAGGCACATTAGGCTAGGCTACATCAATGGAGGGAGGGCACACATCAGCCTAGGCTACCTCAATGGGGGGAGGGCACACATCAGGCTAGGCTACCTCAATGGGGGAGGGCACACATCAGGCTAGGCTACCTCAATGGGGGAGGGCACACATCAGGCTAGGCTACCTCAATGGGGGGAGGGCACACATCAGGCTAGGCTACCTCAATGGGGGGAGGGCACACATCAGGCTAGGCTACCTCAATGGGGGGAGGGCACACATCAGGCTAGGCTACCTCAATGGGGGGAGGGCACACATCAGGCTAGGCTACCTCAATGGGGGGAGGGCACACATCAGGCTAGGCTACCTCAATGGGGGGAGGGCACACATCAGGCTAGGCTACCTCAATGAGGGGAGGGCACACATCAGGCTAGGCTACCTCAATGGGGGAGGGCACACATCAGGCTAGTCTACATCAATGGGGGGAGGGCACACATCAGGCTAGGCTACATCAATGGGGGGAGGGCATGCATCAGGCTAGGCTACATCAATGGGGGGAGGGCACACATCAGGCTAGGCTACCTCAATGGGGGGAGGGCACACATCAGGCTAGGCTATATCAATGAGGGGAGGGCACACATCAGGCTAGGCTACCTCAATGGGGGAGGGCACACATCAGGCTAGGCTACCTCAATGGGGGGAGGGCACACATCAGGCTAGGCTACCTCAATGGGGGGAGGGCACACATCAGGCTAGGCTACCTCAATGGGGGGAGGGCACACATCAGGCTAGGCTACCTCAATGGGGGGAGGGCACACATCAGGCTAGGCTACCTCAATGGGGGGAGGGCACACATCAGGCTAGGCTACCTCAATGGGGGGAGGGCACACATCAGGCTAGGCTACCTCAATGGGGGAGGGCACACATCAGGATAGTCTTCATCAATGGGGGGAGGACACGCATCAGGCTAGGCTACATCAATGGGGGGAGGGCACACATCAGGCTAGGCTACCTCAATGGGGGGAGGGCACACATCAGGCTAGGCTACCTCAATGGGGGGAGGGCACACATCAGGCTAGGCTACATCAATGAGGGGAGGGCACACATCAGGCTAGGCTACCTCAATGGGGGAGGGCACACATCAGGCTAGTCTACATCAATGGGGGGAGGGCACACATCAGGCTAGGCTACATCAATGGGGGGAGGGCATGCATCAGGCTAGGCTACATCAATGGGGGGAGGGCACACATCAGGCTAGGCTACCTCAATGGGGGGAGGGCACACATCAGGCTAGGCTATATCAATGAGGGGAGGGCACACATCAGGCTAGGCTACCTCAATGGGGGGAGGGGACACATCAGGCTAGGCTACTTCACTCGGGGGGAGTGGCACATCAGGCTACTACACTAGGTGGAGGGGGGGGGCACATCTAACTACTATACTGGGCATGGGAAGGACATCTGGTTTGGGGGGGGGGGGGAGAGGGGACCACAGTACTATATGGGGGGGGGGTGTCAGGGGGCCCCCAGGGGTTACTTGCTCCTAAGGCTCGGTTGTAGCTAGAACCGGCCCTGCATATAATGGAATGTTTTGGTTTTACCAAAAATACTTTTTCTCAAATAATACAAATATGAAAAATACTCTGGCCACTGCTGTATAGATCATTAGATGGAGCCTGTTTATTACAAAATGTACCACCACCCACTATTACAGTAACAAAGCACATGATGGTGTTACAATGCTTTAGCTGTTAGTGAACCTTTACTTTTGAAGGTCTGATGAATAATGCAATATTCTTGCATTACTGCTATGGTTGTCTTTTAGAAAAGTAGTACAATAATGTCACGTGATGAATCGATTACACTGAAACAACCTCAATACACTTTCTCTAGAGCAGAATTATTAGCATTATTAATTTATAAAGCACCAACATAGTCTGTGGCACTGTACAAAGTAAGGAATGAGCATGAGGTACATAAAAATGCAGACAATTGTGTACACCAAATATAGACATTGGTATAACATGCAGAATTGGTAGACAGTAATTACAGTGACAAAAGTAACATGATGAACAATATATTGTATAACAAATTCCAAGACACAAAGGGTGAGAGAGCCCTGCCCTTGTGAGTTTACAATCTAAAGCATACGTGTCAAACTCTGTCCCGCAGAGCCATCACATTTGGCCCACAAATGGTTCCCCACTTTGCATTGTGTTTGGCCTCTCCGGGGAAATGATATGGAGGTGAAGCCCTATATCACCAAGGGAAGCCATATGGGGGAGGGAGGGGAAAAGCACTAGACACCAGGGAACTGTAAAGGGGAAGACGGGGGGATCACTAGACACCAGGGAACTGTTTAGGGATGTAAAAGGGGACCACCAGATATCAGGGAACTGTTTAGGGGTGGGGGGACCACTAGACACCAGGGAATTGTATAGGGGATGGAGGTGGACGCTACACATTGACGTTGGACTGTGACTTGGTCCCAGTGTTCTATTTCGGCCCACTTTGTATTTGAGTTTGACACCCCTGACTGAAAGGAATAGGGATGAAACAAGGACCTGGCTTCAAGTTGGAGATGGACAAACCCTGCTGGTGCTGAGTACAGGAGAATTAATAATAAACCTGCGCATATATTTTTGTTGTTAGGTATTGACAGAGTACTGACACCTTCTGCATCACATTACAGAGTATAGAATCAATTATCAAGGGGTGAGCAGCACAAACCAACTTTGAATGCAATTTTTTTGCAAAGTATGCACGCAGCAGTGGAGACCCCAATCCCCACAAGAAATATATATATAACATACAGAGGGGCTGCAGGCCTGCAGCACACAACAGGAAAACAGTGACAGGGGCTCTTGGTTACGCTTTAACGCGCTTAAGCTCACCAACTGCGCCAAAATGCCCCCAATCTGGTGAGTCCTACTCTAACCATACAATGCTAGTTTTTATCAGCAGTCTAGTGGGAACTAATCCAAAAACCCAAGAGTCAACTAAATGGGAGAAAAAGAAATTAAAAACACCTCACCTTCCACTAGCTGTATGTTATATATTACAGAGTATATAGTGATGTCACTAACGGTCTCTTAGGGCTTATTCAGATCATTCAGCGCAGATGGCTGTGCGATCAGGAATGCAACTACAGTGAATGCGATCTGCACGGCGATTACCGAAAATGCATGCAGCAGCGATATAGTGCATCACATATGATGGGAACGGTAGAAGGACTGTCTATGCCCTTCTACCGGTTTTGCGGGTCGCACATTATGCGCGCTGCCAAAATGCGTACGACAGCACGCATAGTCTGTACGAGGCCTTAGAGAATCTATATATATAATGCCTACCATAGTCTTAAGGTTGTTTTTTTTTTTTTTTTTTTTTTTTGAGGGAGGTGGACCAATAATCTTAAATGTTTCAAAATGTAGAAAAACACCTTGTGGAAACTCACACAAACATAAGGAGAGAATACAGTCTACATCCATATAGTGTCCTGGGACTTAGTGCAAGGCGGGACTGCTATCCACCATGCCTCTTTACTCCCCTATTAGTGGTGTTACTAGGACTAAGTATTCAAGGCTCATACCTAGAATATTATGCATCAGTGCCTTGATAATTCCTCGAGACTAAATAGTTGCACTTCAGGAGCTCTTATATTGGGCGTGGGTGGCGGTGAGAGGTCAAGGGGGGGATGAGTTGAATCACCCATCATCTCCTCTGAACCTGTTACATGTAATTTCTCCACAGTTCTACCTTGATATTTGTTTTTATTTATGTAGTGTATGTATGAGTGCTCTTGTATATATTTTTAATTTATGTTTTAATAGTCTGTATGACCTTGTTTCCCCAATGGGATATGTATTTAAAGGGAACCTGAGAGGAAAAGCCCATACTTACCTGGGGCTTCCTTAAGCCCCCCTTAAAGCCACTCGTCCCTTGCCATCTCCCCATGTGACTCCTATCACCTGCTATTCTGCTTAGAAAGCCTGGCCGAGTAGCGCTGGGCATGGCCGGCCAGGCGCGGTAACAAGTCGCGTCCCCATCCCTGGGAGCATTCTGCCCCTGCGCAATAGTACTGCGCAAACACAGAACGCTCCCACCCGTGGGAGTGCGAAAGGGGAGCATTCCTGGCCAGGTTCATGCATGCTCGACGAAGAGCAACTCGGCCAGGCTTTCAGGCTGAATTGACTGAAGGCGTCACCCGGGGAGAGGGACGAGAGCGACCTTAAGGAGGTTTAAGAAAGCCCCAGGTAAGTATGGTACCTGAGATGCTTCTGGTCTCAGGTACACTTTAATGGAAAATTCTTGCAAGGCATTGAACAGTATTTGATAAAATAAAAGTGGGATCAAAGAACGTTTGACATTTTCAGCAAAGGCCATCAGACAAGTTTGACACAAACCATAAGATAACAATGACACCACTTGAGCGATCAATTAAATCTCACCACTGATTCATTACTGTAAATTCAAAGTCATCAACTCAGGCTGAGGCCGAAAACCTCAAGCTGCAGTTCTTGTTCTGCAAGAAAATAATAGTCATTTATCCCAGAGCCAGAGGTCCCAGTACAAAACTTACCCCCCTCCAGCATTCCATATGTAATAATTACATAGCAAAGACAGCCAGAACCTGCTTTCCAAGGACAGCTGCATTGTGGGACAGATTGAAACAGGGGAAGGGGACAGTTTGTGAATTAACACTATGCAAAGCACAATGAGACTGATTCATTAAGAACAATAGCGCAAATAACCTCCTGTTACTCGCGTTATTTAATCCTGCGAACTCGCTATTGGCAGCGTAGCATGCTTTATTAAGTTTGCTCAGAGGAGCTAGTAACTTATGCCAGCTACATCTTCATAACAGGTGCTCTGCTAGTCCTGCCCTGAGTCCCTTCGGGTCCAATGCCTTCAAAGGACGAGATCCCTGCACTTTGATTGGCCCAATAGGCTTCTTGTCACTTGACAGTATTAGATCATATGATAAAGTACAGCAGAATAAGAAACACTAGGAAGACGCCGCTGCCCTTGCAAACTTACAGTCTAAAGGCTGGAGGGCCATGGGTGCCCAGGAAGCACTGGGATTCATACTGTCTTTGGACCCAGTATGCAAGTCCCTGTCTGCTCTTTGATTATGGCCCTGACACAGAAGTTGCACTGTTTGTTGAGATAGTTGACATATACACTATATTGCCAAAAGTATTGGAAAGGAAACTTCACAAATGGACTTATGGACGATGTCTGCTAATTTGGGCACTGTGCAATGCCTTGTCATTTGGGTGCCCCCACAGATAGCAATTTTAGTTGTGGCTACAGCGGTGCCTGGTATATAATTAGAGCAATGGCATAGCTGAAGCCCACATTTAGAGCAGATGGGTAGTGTTAAGTCTCGTACACACGCCTGATTTAACCTTTTCAGGACCACAGGCTTTACCAGTCCATTTTTTGTAAAATAGGCCACTGCAGCTTTAAAGCCATGCTGCAGGACCGCACGACACAGCACACAAGTGATTCCCCCCCTTTTCTCCCCACCAACAGAGCTCTCTGTTGGTGGGGGTCTGATCGCCCCCAGGTTTGTTTGTTTTTTTTAAATATTTATTGTATTTTTTTTTTTAATTTCTGAACCAAAGACCTCCCCCTACTGATGCCTGACCCTAAGACCTCCCTCTACCAATGCCTATCCCTAAGACTATGCCTAATACTTAACCACCCCTCTCCTAACCTACCCGGCAAAACTGCAATTTGCTGCAAAGAAGGTACTGTAAATTTTGGCGCCCGGAGGCACCCGATAGAATCGGCGGTGCTGAGGCATAAAGATATGCAAATTGCTCTGCGCCCACCCTGTAATGCTGCAATTTACATATCCACATGTCTCTGCGCCCACCATTCTTTTGGGCGATGAAATTTACCTTCTTGCTGCAAATCGCGCCCATTATAAAGGCTACTTTTTGCAACATAAAAAGTACATTTTGGCGCATGGGGGCGCCGAGGTAGGATTTGTGGCAAAGAAGGTAAATTTCTGTGCACGGAGGCGTCAATTAACGGTCAACTCCATGCACCCAAATTTCCCTCCTTTGCTGCAAATCGTGGCTTTTATAATAGCCACCTATGGCGACGCCCGTTTTTGGTAGGGGCTCCTGCACCCTTTTTTTCTGATTTTCTACTACATTGCAATCAACCTAATAAGACCCACATTTGCTGCTGTAGTTTAATATCATTTCATTATATTCTAAGTCCCTTTACACATCTCCTTATCAATGTTATTACAGACTGTGCGACTCCATGACATGTTTAGTAAGACACTCAATATGACACTTACAAGTGAATGTGGACAGAGAAGTCACGGGTCAGCTAATGGGACTTGATCCTCAGAATGCTTAGACTTGCAGGAAATACTGGAATGGCTTGTAGACTACAATACGAATGGCCTGGAGGCATGTGGACATGTGGTAACATGAACCCACCTGTGTTGCATAAAGCTGAGCTCTACCAGGCAGTGATGGAAGTGGCAATACTTGTTTAGATATAGGCAAACACATGTCATGGCTGTTGTAAACAGAGAAGAGCACTTTGCAGTTTTACAACAGCCCATAAAATATGATCAGAATGGTTTAGCGTTCATAAATATCTGAGACCTAAAAGCCAGTCCAGCAATGCGTATGACGCCTCTACCAATAATTAGCTTGACTTAAAAATATTAGCATGACAGACTTGTGGCGTTGACATGCTTCTCGCTGTATGGATTATGTAGGTGTTAACATTCTGCTGTAGAGTATAAATAGCCATCAGAAAAGACTGGTTTCTCAGCATCGGCACTAAAAAAAAAACAAGTGACTGAACACCCACAAACATGCTTTTATGCATTCTGTATAAAAATGTTATTGAATTGTATCCTACAAGCAGAATCAAGAACATTACAAGAGCTATAGCAGGCCAAATATCTGACCTGCAGATAAACACGAGTACATTCAGATACTGTCACCTAGAATGTTTGCTGTACAGGCTTGTGGTTTGACTCTTAAGCCTTGTCTACATGGTAAAGGCTTAAGGTAGCCATACACTGGTCGATTTGCCATCAGATTCGACCAACAGATAGATCCCTCTCTGATCGAAGCTGATCAGAGAGGGATCGTATGGCTGCCTTTACTGCAAACAGATTGCGAATCGATTTCAGCCTGAAACTGTTCACAATCTGTGGTGGTGGTGCTGCCGCCGCTCCCCCGCATACATTACCTGCTCTGCCGGCGCGTCTCCCCTGGTCTCCGTTGTCTTCTTCTCCGCTCTGGTCTGGTCTCCGGGTCCAGCAGGCTTCACTTCTTCCTGCCTGGGGGAAGTTTAAACAGTAGAGCGCCCTCTACTGTTTAAACTTCCTGCCGGGACAGGAAGAAGTGAAGCCTGCTGGATATGGAGCCCAGCGCGGAGACGGAGCAGCGGAAACCAGGGGAGTCGCGCTGGCGGAGCAGGTAATGTATTGCAGCTGTATTGCATCAGTCGTCGGGCACTCGAACGCCGCTAGCGACGCGATCCCTACCCGCGGGCGATCGACGGTAATTTCCCGCACTAGATCGAAATTTAGCATTCACGATTTTGAACACTATAAACCGATTGTGCAGGTAAGCTATCATACTACATGGAAGTGGTAAAATTGACCAATATAAATTGGATGTGTGTTTTCACCCTTATACACACATCCGAACAACCTGCCCAACTATCAGCTAAACTTGGTCGGTTGGACGATAGTTGGGTGTGTGTATGGCTGGCAAACAACAAGACAACCAATTGATTGTTTGCCTGATCAACCTGACCAACTATCATGCAGGTTGGCCACGTATGTACAAGTTTTTTGAACAACTGTGTTGTTTTTAAATGCGGACATGTTGTGCAGTTTCTCGTTTAACTAGCGCATGCAGTATTTAAGTGAGTTGGTTGTTTAGTTGTGCGGTTGATCATGTTGTGCGGTTGGTTGTGCATTATGTGGATGGCACACTCAACAAAAGTCTCTTAAATGCACGATTATCAACAACTTGAAGTTGGATGATTTTTGTGAAGTAAAAGACGTGTAAACGACAAGGTGTTATCACTGATAAGAGGCGTCCAACGACTGATAAGACACAGCTCAAGCAATCCAACTGTTGGATTGACATGACAAACGATTGAGAAAAGTTTTGTCCAACATGGCAATGTGTACAGAAGTCTGCTAAGACGACTTTTCAACGACTTCCATTACTAACTAGAACATATTAGTCATTCACCTAGTTGAGTAACGATATGTAAATTTGTAGAAGTCGTCCGTCAATTTGTTCTGTGTGTATAATAGCCATTTGCACGCCAAGACGTATCTTTCCAACTTTTTTAATCATAGTTGTTTGTAAAGTTGTTTATAGTAAAAGACTTTTGTTGAGCGTGTGTATGTGACTAAAGGAAAACTCAGCCGTGGTAGCCGATAACCACTGCCTCAGCTGAGAATTTAGAATGAGTACAGGAGCCCCTGATTTCTCGACCAGCAATCAGACCAACAGATCAGCTCATCTCCGCACCTGCTGACTGCATTGTTCTACTCATTCTACCTGCTCTGTGATGTTCCTTGTGCACTGCTCCTTCGGCCCTCCTCCCCTGCTTAGTATCAGAATGAGTTGGTAGCTTGTAAGCTAGCGATGCATCAGTTCAGCCTCCGTCCCACACGATCACTCGAGAGATCCAGACCAAGCTGCCTGATGGCATTCCTCGTACATCTGTAGGAGCCTTTAGCCTGTTTTTCTGTTCTATGGAGAGGAGAAAGTACACCCTATATTTGTATACAGGATTTTATAGACCTTTTATGTTGTCTATAGTTATCACTGTAGAACAGTACATTAAAGTGGATCTGAACTCAGAACGTCCTCTCTACTCTAAAAGATACGCAACAGCATAATAACCTTTAAAGCAAAAACATTTTCGTTACACTTGATACAAATCCTAAAATAAATCTGTACTGTTTCTTCTTCCTGATTCATGAAAGCAGACATATTGTTAACTTCCTGTGCTTTCAAATGGCCTTATCTGCCATCTCTGCCATAGGCAGTCATGTGACACAGGGGAGAGATAAGATTACAACTAACGAATCCCCTATTTACAGTGCAGGGTTTCACTCTTGGGTAGACCTGAGTAATTGAAGAAGGAAAGGGGTTGAAAGTGGACATAGCCACTCAGGACAAGAGGCACCATTAGTATCTCATTATAGTGTGAACGAATCCATTGGTTAACATTGGATCCTTTTGCATCCGTTGTGTTATGGTCTGCTTAACCTTCCACTTTTTAAGCCAATGTGAACTGGGCCTAATGATTGATACACTTTTTTTTTTCTTTTTTTTTTTTAATACTGAAGCTCCGTAACACAGGAAATGGTTGCAGAGCCCCATAGCAAACTCTATTTTGCTTTCCAGTTTTTCTGGCTCCCACTTTTTCCCTGTACCATTTTGTCTGCAACAAAGACTTTGAGTAAAGACTAAAGGAAAGTACATTTAGCTATTGAAGACTGTGCATTGCTCCATACAGTATTCCTCAAGACTTCAACCAGCTGGTTTCCTCCTTAGAGTGATATTCCACTCCTGTAAAAAAAAAAAAAAATCCCCTAAATTCAGATTGATAGGTTCGCCAATTTGTTACTTTAGTTTTATTTGAAGAGGCACAGCCACATGCATAGCTCAGCCTTCCTGCCGGCAAAGAGTATTGAGTGTGTCATGTTCCTGATTAGCTCTGGAGTTGCAATGCAGTCTGCTTTGTGCTGCAAATTACACATGCAGGAATAGGAGAGTCAATTGGATTGTTTACTGTGCAAACAACATTTTGCAGGGATTTCTAAAACGTAGTGATTTAATTCAATACAGTGCCAAACCCACCCACCATGCTCAGAGGAGATCACAATCTAATCCTACCATAGTCATAGTCTCTAATGTCCTACCATCAGGGGAGTTGCTAGCCCCAAAGATCAGTGACACGTGCTCCTGGTCTATTCTGGGGTGTCCCAGATGTCCTCCAGGTAGAGTAGAGACACCCGGCATGGCACCGTACAGTAACTAGCATACTCCACAGAGGCACCACAGCACCCAGCAGGGCAGCCATCGGGCGGGACAACTGACACTGCAGTGAGGGGCCCAGGGCTCCTGGGGGTCCTGCCCCCCCTAAAGCACTGGAAGGGTCGCATGTGCTGGCTGCAAGCCTGTGGCTCACTAACCAGCACACCGAGTTCCAGCACTGAGAGAAGTGACATCAGCGCTTGAAGGTGGGGTGCAGATGAGTGAGCCCGCTACAGCGGACTTTCTATACTGGGGCACCACCTATATCTGGCTACAGGCTACCTATACTGGGCCACCCACCTATACCTAGCTACCTATACTGGGGCTGGAACCACCTATACCTAGCTACCTATACTGGGGCACCACCTATACCTAGCTACCTATACTGGGGCTGGAACCACCTATGCCTAGCTACCTACCTATACAGTGGCACCACCTATACTTGGCTAACTTTACTGAGGGCACCACCTGTACCTGGCTACCTATACTGGGGCACCACCTACTGTATGCTTGGCTAGCTTATACTATAGCTGGCTACATATACTGGGGCACCTGTACCTGGCTAACCTGTACTGGTGCACCACCCTTACCAGGCTACCTACACTGGGGGCAACTATACAAGGCTACCTATACTGGGGCACCACTTATACCTGGTTCCCTATACTAGGGCACCACCTATACTTTGCTACCTTTACCACCTATAGTTGAATACCTATACTGGGGCACCTGTATCTTGCTGTAATATGCTGGGGCACCATAGTTACATAGTTATTTTGGTTGAAAAAAGACATACGTCCATCGAGTTCAACCAGTACAAAGTACAACTCCAGCCTGCTCCCTCACATATCCCTGTTGATCCAGAGGAAGGCGAAAAAAAACCTTAAAAGGCATGGTCCAATTAGCCCCAAAAGGGAAAAATTCCTTCCCGACTCCAGATGGCAATCAGATAAAATCCCTGGATCAACATAATTAGGCATTACCTAGTAATTGTAGCCATGGATGTCTTTCAACGCAAGGAAAGCATCTAAGCCCCCTTTAAATGCAGGTATAGAGTTTGCCATAACAACTTCCTGTGGCAATGCATTCCACATCTTAATCACTCTTACTGTAAAGAACCCTTTCCTAAATAAATGGCTAAAACGTTTTTCCTCCATGCGCAGATCATGTCCTCTAGTCCTTTGAGAAGGCCTAGGGACAAAAAGCTCATGCGCCAAGCTATTATATTGCCCTCTGATGTATTTATACATGTTAATTAGATCTCCTCTAAGGCGTCTTTTCTCTAGACTAAATAAACCCAGTTTATCTAACCTTTCTTGGTAAGCGAGACCTTCCATACCACATATCAATTTTGTTGCTCGTCTCTGCACCTGCTCTAAAACTGCAATATCTTTTTTTGTAATGTGGTGCCCAGAACTGAATTCCATATTCCAGATGTGGCCGTACTAGAGAGTGAAACAGGGGCAATATTATGCTAGCATCTCGAGTTTTTATTTCCCTTTTAATGCATCCCAATATTTTGTTAGCTTTAGCTGCAGCGGCTTGGCATTGAGTACGATTATTTAACTTGTTGTCGATGAGTACTCCTAAGTCCTTCTCCAAGTTTGATGTCCCCAACTGTATCCCATTTATTTTGTATGGTGCTAGACCATTGGTACGACCAAAATGCATGACTTTACATTTTTCAACATTGAATTTCATCTGCCATTTATGTGCCCATATAGCCATTCTATCCAGATCCTGTTGCAATATGACACTATCTTCCTGAGAGTTGATGATTCTGCACAATTTTGTATCATCTGCAAAAATAGCAACATTGCTCACTACTGCATCTACTAGGTCAGTGATGGCTAACCTTGGCACTCCAGCTGTGACAAAACTACAAATCCCATCATGCCTTGCCTGCCCGAATTATGCTTAGAGCTGTCAGAATATTGCAATGCCTCATGGGACTTGTAGTTCCACCACAGCTGGAGTGCCAAGGTTAGCCATCACTGTACTAGGTCATTAATAAATAATTTGAAGAGCACTGGACCCAGTACAGACCCCTGTGGGACCCCACTGCTAACAGTCTCCTATTTTGAGTACGATCCATTGACCACAGCTCTTTGTTTTCTGTCCATTAGCCACAGACTCTTCCCCAGTCCTTGCATCCTCAACTTTTGCACCAGACTTTTGTGGGGAACAGTGTCGAAGGCCTTTGCAAAGTCCAAGTATAAAATATCACATCTACAGCATTCCCAATATCCATATTAGCATTCACTACCTCATAAAAGCTGAGCATGTTAGTCAAACAGGACCTGTCTTTAGTAAACCCATGTTGATGCTGAGAAATAAGATTTTTCTACTATGAAGTCATGTATAGTATCTCTTAGTAACCCCTCAAATAGTTTGCATACAACTGATGTTAAGCTTACAGGTCTATAATTTCCTGGATCTGATTTTTTGCCCTTCTTAAATAATGGGAAAACGTGGGCTGTACGCCAATCCACTGGGACTATGCCAGTTGAAAGAGAGTCACAAAAGATAAGATAAGGTGGGTTTATCTATAACTGAACTTAATTCCCTTAGGACCCTAGGATGCATGCCATCCGGGCCAGGTGCCTTGTCTATTTTTAATTTATTTAGTCTTGCCTTCACTTCTTCCTGCGTTAAGTATTTAATATTACAGTTAGAAGATTGAGACTCTTCTGCCTCTGTAATTTGCAACAGTGCTGTTTCCTTTGTGAAGACAGAAGCAAAAAAAGCATTTAATAACTCTGCCTTACCTTGGTCATCCACCATTGAGTTCCCACCCTCATCCTTTAGGAGTCCTATACAGTCAACCTTTCTTTTTTTTAGAGTTGATGTACTTGTAAAACTTTTTTGGGTTAGATTTGATATCCCTAGTGATTTGATTTTCAGCTTCGATCTTTGCCAGCCTAATTTATTTTTTACAATTTTTATTGCACTCCTTATAATTGCTTAGTGCAGCCTCGGTCCCCTCCTGTTTTAGGACCTTATTCTTTTTCCTCTTCATTTTATCCCTAACCTTTCTATTCATCCATAGAGGCCTTTTTTTTATTCCTAGACATTTTGTTTCCATATGGGATATACATACTACAATATTGATTGGGAATAAGTTTAAAAGCTTGCCATTTCCCTTCAGTGTCTTCCCCTTGTAGTACATTATCCCAGTTCACCAAACTTAGTGCCTGCCTAATTTGATTGAACTTTGCTTTTCTAAAATTCACAGTTTTAGTGGTCCCGCTGCCCCATGGCCTATCAGTCATCAGATCAAACGTTATCATGTTGTGATCACTATTTCCCAAATGTTCTTGAACCTGCACATTTGATACATTATCTGATGTATTAGAAATGATCAGATCCAGTAACGCATTCCCCCTAGTTGGTTCCGTTACCATTTGAGTCAAGTAATTGTCTTGTAGTGCTGCCAGAAATCTGCTGCTTTTACCAGAATGGGTAGCCTCAATACCCCAGTCAATGTCTGGAAAGTTGAAGTCACCCATAACTATGACCTCATTTTTACTTGCAGCTTTTTCAATTTGCTGTAGTAATCGCAGTTCTGCAGCTTCATTATACCAGGCTACCTATACTGGGGGCATCTACACCAGGCTACCTATACTGGGGCACCACTTATAGCTGGTTACTTATACTGGGGGAACCTATACCTGGCTACCTATACTAGGGGCACCTATGCCTGGATACCGATACTTGGGGCACTTATACCCCATACTGCCCATTTATGTGATATGCTGCATTTTTTTTTTTTGTATTAATGGAGAGGGGGACTTCATCCAACATTTTGCTGGGCAGTCCTACTCAGACCACTGTTAAGTTGATGTAAATTTGGCTCCACACATGACCACACCCACGTTCCGATGCATGGCCACACCTCATTTTTAGGCTGGAGTGCCCAAAAGTTCCCCAGATCTCTTAGGATCCTAGCAATGCCCCTGCCTACTATATTATTATTATGTACTTAAATAGCACGGACATCTTCTGCAGCACATTAAAAAGTACAAAGTCATGTCACTATTGTCCTCAGAGGAGCTCACACTCTAATCCAGTCTTTCTCAACCAGGGTTTCCTGGAACCCCAGGGTTCCTTGGCATTTTCCCCCATTATGGAGGAAGGATAATAGAGCACATTATAATAGGGGGTACTGTAAAAAGAAGCCTTAAATTGGGGGTCAGAATAATAATAAGCACAGTATAATGAGTGGCAGTGTAATAGGGGGTAGTGAAATTAACAGCCTCACATACTTTTAATGACCATGCCTCCAGAAAAAATAAATGCAGGGGTTCCTCGAGATTAAAAATGTGTTTGCAGGGGCTCCTTGAGATCCAAATGTTATTTGCAGGGTTCCTCCAGGTTAAAAAGGTTGAGAAAGGCTGCTCTAATCCCTACCATAGTCATATTCTAATGTCCTATTATATAGTGCATGGCCGAGAGAGACCTTTCAGGAATCCCCCTCTTGAAAATCCTGGGTTTGCCCCTGAATGTTTACTGTGCAACCAACATTTTGCAGGCATTTCTAAAAAGTACTGATTTAATGCTTGAAAATGTTTGCAATATGAGCATTCAAGCGCCTAAAAATATGCAGAACTGGCTGCAAACTGGAATGGAAAGCTCAATTTTAATAACATTAAATAAAAAAAAACCAAAATAACTTGCATAGCATCGATCCATCAGCAGCCCCGTTTTTACGTTTGTGCAAACCGTGCAATTGCCCGGGGCTCTGGTTTGAGCGGCAGAAGGGGAGGGCAGCAACGGGGGGAGCGGACATAGCTTAGCTACAACTTACCTCACTCCCATGCTACCCCGCAGCCTCTTTCATCTTCCTCTCCCCAGGATCCATCGCGTTGGTAACAGCGCCCCCTGTGATGACGTGACCGCATGTCATCACAGCAGGGGGAGCTAACCAATGTGACAGACGCTGGGAGGAAGAAGAATGAGGCTGCGGGGGATTGCGTGAGTGAGATGAGTTGTAACTGCTATGCCTGCTCCCCCTTCTGCGGGAGGCACCTACCTACCTATCTAACTAACCTATACTGGGGCACCGACCTATCTAACCTATACTCGGGCCACCTACCTATCGAACCTATACTCGGGGCACCTACCTAACTAACCTATACTGGGGGAAGCTACCTATCTAATATATACTTGGGCCACTTACCTATCTAACCTATACTCAGGGCACCTACCTATCTAACCTATACTGGGGCACCTACCTATCTAACCTATACTGGGGGCACCTACCTATCTAACCTATACTGGGGCACCTACCTATCTAACCTATACTGGGGGCACCTACCTTTCTAACCTATACTGGGTGAACCTACCTCTCTAACCTATACTGGGGGCACCTACCTATCTAACCTATATTGGGGGCACCTACCTTTCTAACCTATATTGGTGGCACCTACCTTTCTAACCTATACTGGGGGCACCTACCTATCTAGCTTATACTGGGGACACCTACCTTTCTAACCTATACTGGGGGCACCTACCTATCTAGCCTATACTGGGGCACCTTCCTTTCTAACCTATACTGGTGGCAACAATACGGGCTACCCTATACTGGAGGCACCTACCTAACTAACCTATACTGAGGGCAACTATGCTGGCTACCTATACTGGGGGGACCTATAGCTGGCTTACTAGGCCTGGCTAACCATTTCTGCGGGCACCTATACCTGGCTCCACGGGGGGTCGCGATTTTTACACCCTCGACCTGGGTGAAATTTAGCCTAGAAACTACCCTGCATCACAGCATTATTTTAAAACAAAGAGTGAATTGCTTTACTTGTTCCGATGACAGCTTTTCACTACTTGATGAATGAGCCAGAGTATAGGCATGGCGCAGTGGAGATAGTTTGCATGCTATTTATAAATAATGTGGATTCACATTTTACATTTCATACATTATTTTCTGTGAAAATATTTTAGTCACAAAGTAAGGGAATGCTACGATACAGGTAGAGTAAGAACAGGCCTGACAGAGTGACTGATGGCCGGGGGAGGAATTCTGAGAGTGGTAATGATGGGCTTAGCATGTGTAGAGTTTAACTATAGAATGTGACACCTATTGTGCTTCTGTAAGTTAGTTGCAGAAAATTATATTGGGGTTACATTGGACGGTACGTGCCATTATTAGAGCAAACCTGCTAAGCAGTTACATTTTAATTGTCAAAATAATTCAAAAACAGACAAGACTATTACAAAAATGTAAACTTAGAGAACAGGAATTTACAAGGCCTGAAAACTAATGTGACAGCTTGTCAGATGTAAAAGTAAGAAGTGTGACTTGCAGGTTGTGCGGAGGGTTAAGAAAACGATATTTTAACTTTTTCTGTTTCTTAAAGGACACCTGAAGTGAGAGGGTTATGGAGGCTGCCATATTTATTTTCTTTTAAACATACCAGTTGCCTGGCATCCTGCTAACAGTACAGTTGGGCAGAGGTAAATGTTGGTGTCACTATGATCAGTTGGGCAGAGGGGTCACTAGTGTTGGTATCACCCAGTGCGGAAACTCAAGGTGTCACCCCCCTCCTACACAATGAACCTCCAAACTCACCAGGTAGTGACATTGCTTGTTATAGGGGGATGATAAGATGATCACCGTGTGGCCCTGGTGGCCTCTGAACTCCATTATCAGCTCAAAACGGAGCAGCCAGAAGGGAGAAGAGCAGGAGGGAGAAGTACATCACACACTAGCCTGGTCTGTATTTATATAGCCTACTCCATGCATCTTTAGCCTGGAGCTTGGTGTCTCTCCCCCCCCCCCCCCCTGCTGTTGACACCTGGTACGGTTGGCATCCCCCTTGTGATGCCACTGCAGTTGGGTGCAGGGCAGAGATGGATCAGAATGTAATGGGGCATTTGGGGCCCCCTTGTGCTCCTTTTGGTGAGCTGAAGTGGAGAGAGGTCAAAGAAGATGGAAGGTGGGCCCTTTGACACCAACTATGCCCTAAGCACTTGCCTGGGTTGTCTGGTTCATGATCCTGCCCTGGGGCAGGGTGAGCCAAATGGTGGTGCTGAAATACCAGGTGACCAGGCTGCTGCTGAAATACCAGGTGACATTTCCCCTCCAAGTTGTAGCAGTAGAGGGAGAAGTCATTTTGAGTCCGGGAATTGCCAGCACCCAAATTACATTTGAAATCCTGCTGCACCGCTTTAGATGTGATAGCATTACGTCTATGGCAGCGCCCAGGTCAGGCACAGTGCAGAGCAGAGCGCGCCCCAAAATGATCTGCTTCGTCTCAGCCACTTATACTTTTAGCCATTGACCCTGAAGAAGCCAGCCATCAGGTGTTTCTGGCTGAAGTCTGACTGGGTTAGCCCCATGCTGGTTTCAGGTGTGTGATGCAGATATTGCTACAGCCATAGAAATCAGCAGGACTGCCAGGAAACTAGTACTGTTAAAATAGGAAATAAATATGGCAGCCTCCATACCACTCAGTTCAGATGTCCTTTAAAGTTAACTTTTATTGTACATGTTCAAGAGGTCACTGGAAGGGTGTTTGAAGGACATACACAAAAGAAAGCTTGTACATACATTTGCTGATTAAAAAACAACTGCGCATGTGTCCGGTTTATGGCCGGTGATAGCTGTATGAAATTTCACTAACGTTAATCTCGGCCAACAAAGCCAGTTATACATTTCCCTATGGGTAGACGGGTATAGTGTACATGGCTGGGTCAAGTCATCCCATTCTCAGAACTTTTCAATGATATTCTTATTTATTAAGATACACTTGTATGTGCTAGCCATACACTAATGGATTACACATTAAATGCAATCTAAATATTGAACCCAATGTAAATCTGTTCAAACTATGGCATCTTCTATTGATACTATGATCAAAATATTGATCTGTATAGACAAAATGTCGCTTGTTTGCTGAGTAAATCTAGCCAGGAACCACAAGGACTGTGGGGTTTGCAGGCAGCAGCAGTACTGCAGGATTGAGGCTCTACATAGTTTTGTACTACATCAGCACACAAAGCTTTCAGCTGCAGCAGCAAAATCATTATTAAAAACGATTTCTGCTGAAGTCCTGTCTAATATGAAGGGGTGCAGAATAGTGTGAGGGGTAAAAGATCAATATCTGGAAGAGTCTGTACCAACACACTGAAATGCTTTAACCCATTAGCAGCTTCAGTAGAGTTATCTCGTTTGAGATAAGTGCACTGCTTCTGACCTAAGTCGGCAGAACTTGTTGTGCTGTAAATTTTTTGAATTCTTTGATCTCTCTCCCTAGCAGAAAATATAAAAACTAAAAGCAGAAGTCCTCTGTTATTGGCTCACACTGCTCCCTAGTGAGAAGTGGCCAGAAATCACAGCAGTACTAATTGGAAACAAAAAAGTAACATATAAAAAAAAGTGCTAAAGTACTTTCAAGCCTTTAAATAAATTATCTGCTAAAGGGTTAATTAACAGCTTGTTTAAGTCAGCACTCAAACTGCATGGAAGGGTTAGGGTTGTTCAATAATGATTGTATGGGGTATAGCTCTATAGTGACTTGAGAGGCCAGCTGTGAAATTCAGTTGTCTTCTTCCCCAGCAAGAATTTTGAATTACTTTACCGAAGTGCACTGCGGTTTATTCCTAGAAACACTAAAAATACCACCTCACCAGACCAGAATTAAAGCCTTGGATACATGCTAGATGGTTCTCGACCGAGGAGTCCATTCAGGCCCAACTCTGAAAATCAATGGTGTGTGCGGTGAGCCCCACCTCCTTTATGCATTGGTGAGAGACCTCTTGCCTTCACCTCTCTCCACAGCAAGAAAAGGTTTCTCCAGACCGTAGACTGCCAACGTGACTGTACAGAACTTGGCTGTGAACTGTCGCCCAAGGGATTGAATCCCGATCCATGCAGGACAAAAAATTTGCGTATGTACGCACTTTGAAGCTGCATAACCTTAAAGTGTAACTGTCAGGCATAAAATCAAAAATCAATTCTTTATTTTTATCTGGTAAACAAATAATCAGGATGCTAAGCAGGCAATCCAAAAGTTAAAAATCACTCTTTTCTTCTCCATAAAACATTATTCCCCAGTTTCCCTGGCTCTTATTTGGTACATCTGCCTCACAAAGGAAGTTGCAGAGCATGCTGGGTTTTCTTTTTTTCTTATTTACTTTCCCCTCAGACATAGCTAACGCAGCCTGATTGGCCTCTTTCCCTCCCGGTTTCCCCTCCCACACCTCTGTTCCTCTCTGGCCAATATTTCCCGTGCTGAGACAATGCGCTTTCTGTTGCAGAGCTGGGTGGGAGTGTCTGAAGACTGGGAGGAGGGTGGGCAATGATACACAGACAGAGTAAGGGAGGAAATGTCAGGATTGGCTTCAAGATAGTCGCAGTCAAAATGGAAAATCCTAAGAAGGATTTTCTCTTTTTTTTACTATAGAAAAATCACTAAAATCTTAATTTGGACAGTGCAATGCATATGTTATGTAAGTACAGCAAGCATTTATCTACTTATATATGTGTTGTTTTTTTCTGAGATAGCATGGCCAACAGCTCCTCTTTAAAGGGACTCCGAGCAGTGCAGAAACTATGGAAAGATGCATATCATTTTAAAGCTCTCTTTCTCCTCTTTCCAATGATATATAATCCGCCGCCCTGCGCCTTTTAGTTTTCGCTATTTTCGCGATTGAAATTGCAGAGGCTGCGATTTCGATTGCGAAAATAGAGAAAACTAAAAGGTGTAGGGCGGTGATTTATGTGTCGTCAGAAAGAGGAGAAAGAGAGCTTTAAAATGATATCCATGTTTCCATAGTTACATTGTATTACACAGGGCGACTTTTTCTCAAAGTCAGCAGCTCCATTCAGCAGAGAAAGAGGAGAAAGAGAGCTTTAAAATGATATGCATCTTTCCATAGTTTCTGCACTACTCGGAGTCCCTTTAAGGTGGCCATACATCTAGCATTTTTGGTGGCTGATCGACCATCTGATATGATTATTTTACCATTGGATTCAAATTGGTGCAGCTACAAGCATGCCCGACAGATGATTCGACCTATTTTGGGTATCGATCAGGCATGCTGGGAAATCTCCAGCAGACCTGGTCGATCAGGTGTGCGGCAGTAACGGCATGCAATATTAGGATGAATGATAAATGCCCCGGGCCCCTGGCACTGTCTCCCAAAAACAAGTATAAAATGTGTCCCCCTGCTCATGCATTTATACTTTACCTGTCGCTGCCACCCGCCACGGTGCCCATCCATCTTCCGCTTCTGTGTTCGCACCTCAATTGCTGCCAGCGTATAGCATGTGGCTATATGCCTGTAACCACGTGGGGCATAAGCAGAAGATGAATGGGCACAGCGGTAGGTGACAACGGACTGCTAAAGTATTTTAATGCATGGAGGAGGGCACATTACATGGGAGGGCAGTGATGGGGGAGGCGAGGGGGTAAATGCGGCATCACAAGGCCGATTCCTGAGATTTCGTGCTGAAATTGATTGGGAATCCGTCTGCGGTGTACGGACAGCCAACAGATCTCTCTCTGATCGAATTCGATCAGAGAGAGATTTGTCTCTTGGTGGAATCTGCCCATAAATCACTAGATGTATAAGCACCTTAAAGTGAACCTCCGGACTAAAAATCTACTCAGAAGAACTGAAAAGGCTTGGTGTTTCTTGCCAAAGCATCATTTATAGCTGCATTTTTAGCTAAGCTCCACCCATCAAAGAAAAAAAGCCCAGGCTTTTTTCCCCTGATTCTGTGCAGAGCATGATGGGATTTCCTATGTTGTTGTTCACGTTGCCTAGCAACTGGGAGAGGTGCTCAGGACAAAGGACAGTTGGAACTGTGTCTCATGCTCCCTGTCACCTCCTTTCAACCAAAAAGATGGCTGCCCTCATGAAATTAAACATTTACCTGTTCTTTTAAAACAGTGTGGGTAAGAGATTATATTACCTATCAATTTTAATTAACATAACTAATGTAACTTAATGACAGTATGTTTGTTTAGGCTGGAGTTCCTCTTTAAAGGGAAGTCCAGAATAAATAAAAAGTAAAAATCTACTTACCTGGGGCTTCTTCCAGCCCCTAGCAGCTGTCCCGTGCCCTCGCCACAGCTCCAGTGGCTCCCGGTCCCCTCCGTTGCAGATGCCGACCTCGCCAGGTTGGCATCTGCTTGCGCTTCACCATGCGGCCCACTGAGTTGCACTGATGTCATTCGGACTGTACTGCACAGGGGCAGTACTACTGCGTCTGCGCAGTACAGTCCGGATGATGTCAGTGCAACTACGTGAGCCACACGTTGGAATGCAAGTAGGCCACTTGTACGGGAGCAGACTCCGGGCCACCAGCGAGGAGGGGAGCTGCGCCGAGGGAACACTACCGCTGCCAGGGGCTGGAGAAAGGCCAAGGTAAGTAGATTTTTACTTTTTAATCATCCTGGACGTTTCCTTTAAGGCTTGGTTCCCACTTGCACTGGATCAGCGAGAGAGAACAGTGTAATGTCCGCTCTGATGATAAAGTAAAACACAGAAGTGTGGTCTGCTTACCCCAGTGATCTGCAAACTTGGCTCTCCAGCTGTTAAGAAACTACAAGTCCCACAATGCATTTGCCTTTATGAATCATGACTGTGGCTGTCAGACTCCTGCAATGCATTGTGGGACTTGTAGCTCCTTAACAGCTGATGAGCCAAGTTTGTAGATCACTGGCTTACCCCAATGGATCCCACGGATCCGTTGCAGAGTGACGTCCACTGTCCATTAAGCAAAGAGCAGAGAAGCGATAAAAATGTCCGTTCTCTGCTCAAGTGGGAACAGAGCCTCATGCTACTTGAAAGGTATGCAAACTGTGAGGCAGGTACCAGTGACTTGCTTGCATAAGCTGTGACATCCAGCTGTGGAGCAAACAATGGTTACAAATCAACCTGGCACATTTCTATTGTCTCGGGCAAGGACAGCTCTAGATAGCAGCCAAGGTAGTATATGTAAGCACTGCTGAATCTGATGATAAACATTGCATTGGGTAGCAATTACCTTATGTCTCATTTCCCACTAGAGCGGATGCAAAATGGAAACAGTAAAGGTGGCCATACACTGGCCCGATTCCCGGCCGTTTCGACAGCAGATTCGATCCTGGGATCGAATCTGCTGCCAATTGTTCGCGGTAAACGCCGCCGACGATCCGATTTCCTCCCGAAATCGGATCGGTCCGTCGATCGCGCCGTGCGGGAAATTACCCTCGATCGCCCGCGGTTAAGTGCGCGTCGCTAGCGGCGGCCGATCCGATGAAAAATACATTACCTGATGCGGGCTCCCGGGCGTCTTCTCTGCATCTTCTCAGCGCTGCACCCGCTCCATCCCGGCGCTTCCTGGGTCACTGCAGTGACCCAGGAAGTTCAAATAGAGGGCGCTCTATTTGAACTTCCTGGTCACGGAGTGACACAGGAAGCGCCGGGATGGAGCGGGTGCAGCGCTGAGAAGATGCAGAGAAGACGCCCGGGAGCCCGCATCAGGTAATGTATACGGGGGGGGGGACAGGCGGCAGGAGCAGCTGAACAGATTGTGATCGGTTTCAGGCTGAAATCGATTCACAATCTGTTTGCAGTAAAGGCAGCCATACGATCCCTATCTGATCAGATTCGATCAGATAGGGATCTGTCAGCTGGTCGATCTGATGGCACATCGACCAGTGTATGGCTGCCTTAATCCCTATGCGCTCTGTCTATTTTGCATCCACTCTGCACCATCCACTCCGCATCTGACCGCCGTCAGAAGCGATTGCCGCTCACCTCTCCCACTACCACTCAGTCCCTCTATACTCAGCCCCGAGGTCAGACGAAGCATGGGGCTTTCTATAGGCTGCATTCGGCCTATTCTCTCTAGTGACAGGAAGAATTTTCATTAGTCCACTATGAACCAATAAGAATTCTCCCTATTGGCACATTTCTATTGTCTCAGGCAAGGACAGCTCTAGATATTGTCTCCCACTACCACTCAGTCCCTCTATACTCAGCCTGGAGGTCAGAAGAAGCATGGGGCTTTCTATAGGCTGCATTCGGCCTATTCTCTCTAGTGACAGGAAGAATTTTCATTAGTCCACTATGAACCAATAAGAATTCTCCCTATTGCTGAGGATTCCCTATTGGTGTTTTGCAGCCCAATGTGGGGATCCCCATGCTTCTTCCATGTATACAGAGAGCGAGTGGCGGCAGGACGCATAGCCCGGGGCAGAGGCAGACGCATCGCCGTCCCAGGATTATCGTAGACTGCACAGAAGTGCGGTCCCCTTACTGCAATAGATCCTGCAGAGTGACAAATGTGAACCGCTCCTTCCACACATCCAAATCCTTTTAGCCGTGCATGGCTATAATGATTTGGCTTCACAGCAGCACGGGTGCCATGTCCGATTTTGAAACAGACAGAGCACCCAAGTGGAATTAGGGCCTTAGGTCCCTTTTACACCGGCTGTGTTGCGTTTTGTTTCTGAAATGCTTGCAATTTGGAATTGGAATACTGAATGTGTTCCTGATTTTCTGAAAAGGTAATCATAGTTCTGCTGCATTTTTCCCGTTTTCAGTTGAGGCCAACATCATGAATATTGCAAAACGTAAAAATCGTACTTAAAATTATGGTGCGATTGCGATTCAGGATTGCGTTTCCCAATCTTTAGTGTTAAAGAGCCCTTAGATAGATAATTTTACTTACAATGCCTAGAATGTATGCTTGTTTGGACTTTTATGATATGCACACCTGGTCCTACTATTACATTTTTATCTAAAGGGAAGCTGCAGCTATTAGACATTCCAGATGCATTCCTGCCGCTTAACCCTCTTAAAATAGTCCAGACAAACTCTATGAATTTCTGTTGACTGTCCGTAGCATGTTATAGAGGGGACTCCACATTACATTCTGCAGATTGTGGGCACCATCTTGGATTTAGGGTTTTTTCACAAAAGGAAATGCAAATGATATTACACCTCAGCTCTAGGCAGAATTGTTTTCCTAATCCTGTGTAGGCATGCAGTGGTCCAATTTATTTTATCTGTGTATAAGCTGTGTGTTTAGCTAATATTAAATAAATCCTTCATAAAATACACCATTCAGGAACTCCATCACCAACCACTTCCTGCACCACAGACTTCTGCATCTGTAGACTGCAATCTTCACAGAGAGTTCAGTCTGTGCCTTGCCCCTTTGCATCTATTGGTGGCCATAAATCACTCAATGTATGGCCAGATCAACCATTAGATAGATCTATTGCCTGGCCACACACTGCACAGCGATTTCCAATAGATGTAAGCATGAAATCTATTGAAAATTGTGCTTCCACCGCCGCCCGGCTGCCCCCCAAGTGTATAAGTGTCTTCCACTCCCTGACACCCCTTTCTCCATGCCCGTGCTCATTGTTAAAGTCTCACCTTTCCACCTGTGCGATTCCTGGTCTTCTCCGGTGTTTGATGTCACCACGAGCACCTGTATCACATGACTCGGCAAGCATAGTGACGTCACAACATGCACCAGTGTCTCATGAAACAGGCACTCCCGTTGACTGTAGATTCCGGAGGAGGCTAGGAGTCGCACCAGCGGAGAGGTGAGACTGGGCACAGGGGAGTGGGGTGACCTATATACACTGATGGGGGACACCGGCCTGGTCTGTCAGTCATTGTTATATAGAAAGCCAGTACCTCCACATAAGCGATTGAGCCCCTGTGACCGAGATATTTCCTCTATTACGGCCTGATCCATTTGGCCAATTTTGCCCGGAAATCGATCGATCAGGTGGCCATGTTGCGGCACCGATTCTCTTCCAGTATAATTATTGATTCGGAAAAGTAGATCGCCCGCAATACAGAGTCATGTATGGTCACCCTTAACAGTGTTATAAGGCAAGCCAGCAACCACAACCTCCTCCCCTGTACAGCCTGGTGCTGAACGGCTTCAGGAAACATTAAATAAACTTTATTGATACAGGATTTTTAGCTGACGATAGACTTTGACACACAAAGCATGCACTCAGCTTACAAAGCTATCCGATTGTGTATTTTCAACTGTGCCCAGAGCTGAGCTTTAATAGATCCGATTTAATGTGTACATATAGTAATTGTTAAAAGGTTATTGCAAATATATAGAGAGGATTATGAGGCTCTATTGAGATTGATAGCGTTCCATTATTAATTCAATATAAATGCTCGTGTGATCAGCAATGTTTCTATGGTGAGGTAAAGAATACCTTTCTGCACACCTCACCTGATCTGACCTGTGAAAGTCAATCTTTGTGTCAATAGTTCAAACACATTTCATTCAGCTACAAGAGTTAAGGTGCCCATACACTCGTCAGATTGGCAGCAGATAGATAAGAAATGCATCTGATGATCTATCTGATGCGTTTTTAGAACATTTTTTATCAGGATAGAATTCCAATAGATTTCAGTTTGAAATCTATTGAAATTCGATCTGATGGCATTTTTTTGCCATCAGATTTCCATTAAGGCCAATGCAAACTGATAAGCAATCTCATCAGATCGACCTAAATTTTCCACCCTGCAAGTTCGATGGAAATCCATCGAAATCGATCGAAATCGGCCGTCGATCGGTCGATTGGCCAACCGATTTGCAATCGATTGATCACTGGTGGTGCCTAACCCTAAGACCCCGCCTGGTGGTGCCAAACCCTAAGAGCTCCTTGGTGGTGCCTAAAGGTCCGTACACACGGCGGACTGCAGGAAACGACGGGTCCGTCGTCACCTCCCGCTGGGTGGGCGTTCCAGCCACAGTCCAGCGTGTGTACAGTCTGTCTGCAGACTGATGCAGCTGTTTCTGAGCGATCTGCCCGGCGGATCGCTCAGAAACAGCCGTATCAGTCCGCCGACAGACTGTACACACGCCGGACTGTCTGCTGAAAACACGCCCAGCAGGAGGTGACGACGGACCCGTCGTTTCCTGCAGTCCGCTGTGTGTACGGACCATTACCCTAAGACCCCCTGGTGGTGCCTAACCCTAAAACCCCCCTTTTCGATGCCTAACCCTTTAATCCCCCTTTTCCCTGATGCAAATAACATAAATACATTTACATTACAAATACATTTCTAAGACAATACATTTCAAAACTATAATTTACAAAATAATGATTCTCAAAACAAATTTCAAAATGATTAAAATTTAAAACAATCATTTACAAAATGGTGACTGTCAAAACGAATTTCAAAACAGTATTTTTCAAAACACTCATTCTCAAAATGAAAAACTTTGCTTGTGCAGGCCCGGTGCCCGCTATTCATCAGGGGTTCAAATTTCTTCTTTAGCGCCCAATAACTGATATTTTGCATTACTGCCTATGGGGCGCCTAAACAGTCCATTAACCCCAGACGCCCAAATTTCCTGATTCCCCATTGCAGAATGACAATTGTGAACGGATCCCATGTATAAAATAGGAACAGTTCACTGTCAGTGTTGCGATGCGGTAGAATGGAGGAGGGAAAAAAAATCAATTTTCAGCTTCGAATTTGTGGAGAACACTGAGGGCTGATCCACATTACAGGAAGAAAATGCAAATATTGCCACATCAAGATGTGCCATGCTGGTAGACTTGTACCCAAGAAGGAGTCCAGTCGCCCTGATGTGGATGCAACCTCTTCATCCCCTATTGCTACTCTACTGGCAATAGAGCCTATTTGTATTTAATGGACAACTAAAGTGAGCGGTATATGGAGGCTGCCATATTTATTTCCTTTTAAGCAAAACCATTTGCCTGGCTGTTCTGCTGATCCTCTGCCTATAATACTTTTAGCCATAGACCCTGAACAATTATGCAGCAGATCAGACGTTTCTTGCATTATTGCCAGATCTGACAAGATTAGCTGCATGCTGGTTTCTGGTGTTATTCAGACACTACTGCAGCCAAATAGATCAGCAGGGCTGCCAGGCAACTGGTATTATTTAAAAGTAAATAAATATGGCAGCCTCCAAATCCCTCTTCAGTTGTCCTTTAAAGAGACACTGAAGCGAAAAAAATTGATATAATGAATTGTATGTGTAGTACGGATAATTACTAGAACATTAGTAGCAAATAAAATATTCTCATATTGCATCATTCTCTAATATTTGCAGTTTACACACTACTCAGCATGCTAAATGATTTTACAGAGCAGGCTAGCGAACTTTTGACCCGTCCTCTGCTGAGAAAAAGAAGATACAATGACTGACAGTTGAGATAACAAGCTTCAGAAGACAGAGCTCTCTGTGACTTTTAAAGTTGTGGAGCTCAATGGCAGTTTTGCATGGATAACTGGGTTTTCTTAACTCTTCCTGTACTGGAAACAATATTAGAGTTATGTCTCTGCTGCTAATGTTTTATTTCTTAGCTGTACTACACATTCAAATCATTATATCATAATTTTTTTTGCATCATTATATGCTTTCCCCGCATTCTCTCATGCTTTCTATTGCTATAAATTCTTGATTGTTTGTTTTCTTTTATATGATTCATCAGTTTTGTAAAACTCAAAGCATATTATGATGAACTGACTTTCACAAGCAGAAACATCCCTGAACCAATCAGAAGTGCCCTTGAGGTACAGGTGCCACACACTGAGAACCTGCGTTCTATCTACAGCACCTGTTTCATTCTCATCTCCATTCTCATTTCCTGGATCTGCATGTATGACAGAGAGATGATTAAAGAGTTTTAGCTCTAAGCTATGGAAACTCCTTTCAGTCACACATATATCTCAGGCTTTCTGAGCAGTTTCTCAAGCAGCATGAAATATGTGGCAGAGAGGTGAGGAATGTATCTCCGCATATTCATGCAATTATCTCCTGGCACTTGCTACACAGAATTATGAGCAGTCTATGAAATGACTCACTGCTTTATGCACTTTATTGCTAAATCTGTGCCCCTTCGCTTCTAGTGCGTTCTTCAATTTTTAAATTACTCAGTATTATTGAATTACTTAAACTAAACCTGGGCTATAAAAATAAAACTAGTGAGATAAACAGTCGTATCTATAGAACTAATTCAAAATAGGGCTTTCCTGGGGTCTCATATCCTTATTTAATGTTTAAGGGTTAAAAATCAAATGGCCTATGCAAACTAGCAGTAATAGTCTCCCGTCACAGTCATTATTGATCACGCTGCAGGCAATACTTAGGGCCCGTTTCCACTTGTGCGGTGCGGAGTCGCCGCTGATTCACCCCTGACGAAATCGCATGTGGGTGCGATTACGCATGCGTATTTTACTGCTATTTCGCATAGGTTAGTCAAACAGAATAAGTCCGCTACACTGTGGGCGTGTCTGCGTCAGGCGTACTGGCTCCACCCTACGCATCTCGTCATCAATACAGACTCATCAGGGGCAGCCTCTGTCTGTGACGCAGACACGCCCACAGTGTAGCGGTGTGGGGAGAGAGGAAGCACGAAGTAGCGTGGGGACTTTGGTTAGCGGGACGCCGCACGGCAGCCATCTCTACGCCTACAAGGGCCTTAGGAGCACCGCTTTGATATGCTCATCTCTATCCTGGAACTTGTGAGTTGCTAGTTGGCGCGAGAAGCAAATGTTTGAGCTTACAGCGCAATGAGATTTTATTTGTGTTTTAGTGATTTTATAAGAAGAAAATAAACGCCTTATATCTACATATGGGTATGCTTCACTGATGTGCTGGGGTGAGGCATAATTACAAAGCGAGAGATCCACCTGAAAAACAAGGTGGCTGGAATCTGGTGAGCCTCTCCGATTAACCTCCTTGGCGGTAACCCCGTGTGTGACACGGGGTAAGCCGCCGGAGGGTGCCGCTCAGGCCTTGCTGGGCCGATTTACATAATTATTTTTTTCAAACAAGCACTTTGCTAGCTGCGTGTTTGGTCTGATCGCCGCCGCGGAAACAGGCCCCCCCCCCCCCCGCATTCCCCTGGCGCAGCCTGGCCAATCGCCGCCAGGCTGCGCTATGGGGTGGATCGGGACTCCCTGTGACGTCACGACGTCCATGACGTCACTCCACTCGTCGCCATGGCGACGGGGGAAGCCCTCAAGGAAATCCTGTTCAGAACAGGATTTCCTTATGGGCAAGCGGCGGCGATCGGAGGGGACGGGCGGACGCCGCGAGGAGGGGGGGAAGCATGTAGCTAGCGCTAGGCTAGCTACATGCTAAAAAAGAAAAAAGTGAAACACCCCCCCCCCCCCCGCCCGCGGCTGCGCAGCCGCGGGAATTATACCGCCAGGGGGGTTAATGGTGGTGGTGACACAAGTGGATGCACTGGTTGCTCACACTGCACGGGTCTTGAAGTGTGGACTTTTAAATACTGTTTCATGCGATGTATAGTTTGTCTGTTTTTCTTTAGGTATTATTACTGGAACAAGAGCGCAGTGTACTTATTCTGTTTGATATTTCCACCATTTGGACAACCCCACAGTGAACCCATTGGACTTCTGTAGAGTAATTGATGTGTTTAGACCATTAGATTGGCGCTGCTGATTGATATACTGTATATATATCGCATAGGTTAGTGTTGATGCGATTTTAACCATGTCAATGCCTGTGTGATTTAACATTAGTTCCTATGCAAAATCGTGGCAAAGTACGCATGCGATTTCCCTATTAAATACATTAGCGGCGATTGGCATAGCGGCATGCGGGGTGCAAATTCTGACGGCTCTTCCATGCAGATTTCTCCCGCACAGAAAAATGCTCAGGATTACTAACCAGTGGAAACAGGGCCATCCACTTGTATCGGCTATGCGAATCCGCATGCGGACAACGCATGCGGATTCGCGATAGTGGAAACAGGCCCTAACGGTGATTGGGCATAGTTTTCCAGCATGCCTGATTGCTTTTGCGTGCTAGGTGGGGATCAGGAAACACCTGAACATGCTTTGAATAGGCGCCAGCAACGTTCACTAACTGTTGTTTTTTTTAGTAATATCTGGGCCTTATTTCTGGGAGGCCACAAAGGTTCGGGCCCTGGGCAGCAGCAGCCCAGGGGGAGACCTAAACATAAAAGAGGAGTTGCTACAAATGAAAGAGGAGGCTGAAAATGGAGAGAAACACATGGAAAAGGGGAAACATGCCCAACGGAGGTGTTCATGAAAAGAGGGGCTACAGTACATGGATGATGCACATGGAAGAGAGGGCTGCACATGGGATGGGAGGGGGGCTGCTGTACATGGATGATACACATGGAAGAGGGGGCTGCACATGGGATGGGAGTGGGGCTGCTGTGAATGGATGATACACGTAGAAGAGCGGGCTGCACATGGGATGGGAGTGGGGCTGCTGTACATGGATGATACACATGGAAAAGGGGGCTGCACATGAAATAGGAGGGCTGTTACTGCACATGAAAGGGGAGCCAGAACATACTCAGCCTAGGGGTATAAAAAGTATAAATCCAGCAGCCTTGGGTGACATACATTTCAGTTGTGTATCACAGAACACAGGCAAGTTCTAAGCAGAATTGGTTCTGTATATACTCATTTATCTCATCGTGCTACGCGTCACTTCACGTACACTTTTAAATACCAGTTCAGCCTCCCACGTTTAGTGCATATGATAGTAAATTCATTAATAAATTAGAAATGCATAAAGTTGTATTGTTTGCAGATCTCCAGCAGATTTACAAAAACCGGGTTGGATGGGTCCTGTAAGGCTAGGTTTCCATTGCTGCGAATCCGGGCCGATTCCTCACCCACAAATTCGGATGGATATTCGCAGCCTATAAAAGTCTATGTAAGCCATCCGAATTTGTGGTCGAGAAAAAATCTGAGGCCCTGCAGCATAATTCTGTGCAGGACTGTCCGAATCCCATAGCCGTGCATAGCGCGGCTAGAGGGATTCAGCTGCGAGAGGCAGCAGCTGTACCGGCATCGCGTCACGCAAGTGGAAACGTAGCCTAATCCCTTACTGTGTAGACTCTACAGTGCAGTGTTACTGGATAGACCAGGTTTGTGGTTGCTGTGCAACCGCACCGCTATCACCCAATTCCATCATCACCCACATGAGGTAGTCAAGGAGGAGCTGAGAGGATTTACTATTCAGGATTTTCCTGAAAGCATAGCAGTTGCTTGGCTGATTTGATCTGCCTGGTGGATCACTGGACGGGCGGTGGTCACTGGTCAGTTTCCGCTGTACACACACCAGATTACTGGCTGAGGCGGTCAACTTTCCCATTGAAATCTATCAGTGGGACTCTCCCAGCTCCTCATCTACCCTCCCCGTCCATAAAGCAAACTAGGCTGCTTGACATGGAGCCGTGCAGCATGTTTGCACAGAGATCATTGGTAATGCGTCGTTTGAAACAATCAGAAATGTTCAGTTCAGGCCACAATAATCCAAAACCTGTATGCAGCCTTCATGTAAAGGTGGTCACTAATGATACAATTTCTAGTGAAAAATTGTTTGAGCGATCAGATAATTTTTATCAGAACGAACCCATCTCTGCTTCCTATCTATCACGACTAACAAGAAAATCCAAATTTTGGTTTGACGAAAATCCAATCGGACGACTGTTTTTATAATCGTTTGTAATTGATTGTGCCCATCAATGGAGATTATTTACAACCAATCCAATCAGAATTTCTAATCACTCAAACGATTTTTCACTAGAAACCGTTAGTGGCTACCCTAAGCAGGACTCATCATTCACATAGGTGGAAAAAAAGAATCAAAGCAGATTCTATCAACGGAATTGGGAATTTGATGGTATTTGTATTGTTTGAATTGGTGCAACATTTTAATTACATGCCTGTTTCTAGAACACAAACAAGCCTGGCCTTGAGGTCATATACATGTAAAAAGGGCGCCAGGAAATTTGGGCGCAGGGTGAAGGCAGACATTGGCTCACCTTGCTGTGGCAAATTTCCCGGCGGCATTAATTACTATTCCCCCTCCAAGGCGCCGCACAGTGGGGGTGAGATGCAGTTCGTCTTCCAGCTAATGCTGGTGGCCTAATTGTGCTGTTTCTATCATAGTTTTGGCCAGGGGCATAACAATAGCCCCTGCAAGGGATGCAGCTGCAGGGGGGGGGGGCTTAGGGGGAGGAGCCTGAGGGGGGCTCCTGGCTCTGGGGCCCTCCAGGGCAATTTCCAGGGGCAGGAAGGGATGCAACATTCACAAAAAGCAGCGGGGAGGGGGCCCGACTCCCCCTCCCTTTCTTTAGGCTACCACCAGCGCTCCCCCCTCCATCAATGACAGCTGGGGGGGCCCAACCAAAGTTTCGCAGGGTAACCAGTGATTTCTAGTTACGCCCCTGGTTTGGGCTCTGACTTTTGCTGGTGCCCAAACTACTCACTGAGCTCCGCTATAGCCATAATTCACATTGCAGCCTACGGTGGCCAAATGTTCTCAGGCCACGCCCTTTTTACCTGACTCATTGAGGTGACCCTCCTCTGATAACTCAGCAGAAAGTTGTATCCTTCATTCACACTTATAGTATGTTAAATGACTGGCTCAGGATATGCATTTGAAACACAGTTACAGCAATCAGAATGATTTTCAATAAGAAACTGTCTGCTTTATGCAACACTTGATTTGCACAAGTCCCACTTGGATATGCATACGATTTCCCAATTCATCACTTTCCACCCACATTGCTCATTCCTGTTCCATTCTGTTTTCTGCAGCTTACAGACAATGCTTGTTATATTTAGCTTACAAAATGGAAATGTTTCAACGATGCAACATGTCATTCAATTGCTTCTGTTTCCAATTACCAACTAATATTATGGGGAATGATGGGAAAGGTTTGATGAGACTCCTGGCCATTAGAATCAGGGCTGTGGAGTCAGAGTCGGTGCAATTTTGGGTGCCTGGAGGTGGAGTCGGTGGTTTCATAAACTGAGGCGTCGGCAGGGCAGGTACAATTCATTCAGATGTCATTCTTAATTGTGTTTGAAGCAGAAAGAAATCAGAAAAGGAGATACATAGAAGTAACTACAAGCCAGATAATTAGAGATTAAGGTGTTGGGGGCCTTGGGGTGCCTCTTAGTCTAAGAGCAATCAGTGTGTGACGGCTGGGGTTGAGGGATGGAGGGGCGCACTTTGGTGTTTCACCCTTGGGTGCTGGAGGACCTTGTCCCAGCTCTGGGCGTCGGAGTCTGGAGTCGGATGATTTTTGTACCTAAGCTACAGCCCTGGTAAGTATTAGACTAAGCAGTCGGAGTAGAGGAGTCAGAGCTATATTGGGTACCTGGCGTGTCGCAGTCGGTGGTTTCATAAACTGAGGAGTCTGAGTTGGATTCGAATAATTTTTGTACCGACTCCACAGACCTGATTAGAACTCACCCATATTGCCTGAAGATATGAGTGGGCGTGGTGATGTATGGCACGGTGGCATAGTGAATAGCAATCATGCCCTGCAGCGCTGGATCCCCAGTTTGAATCCCAGCCAGAGCACTACTTACACAGTTTGTATGTTCTCCTTATGTTTTGTGTGAGTTTCCTCTGGGTACTCTTGTTTCCTCCTGCATCCCAAAAACATACAGATAAGTTATTTGGCTCCCCCCCCCCCCCCCCCCTAACTTGGCCCTAGACTATGGTGGACATTTAGCTATTGCAGGGAATACATTGTGAGCCCCTCTAAGGACAGTCAGTGACATGACTGTATATACTGTGTAAAGGTGCTGTGGAAGAGGTCAGTGAGTGCTATATAAATGCTAAATAGGTAGCTAATAATGATGTACAGTCCCTTTCCCCCATCTCCATGCCTACTACGAGTGGACACCAGATATGGTCAGGGAGATGAAAAGAATTCTTGTCTTGTGTGCAGATTTCTTGCCGTATATGTTATGTTAAAGCAGACCTGAACTCAGAACTCCGCTCTGCTTTAAAAGATACGCAACAGCATATTAACCTTTAAAGAAAACATTTCTTTGTTACAGCTGATACAAATCCTGCAATAAATCTGCACTGTTTCTACTTCCTGTTTTCATGAAAGCAGACATATTGTTAACCTGTGCTTTCAAATGAGCTTATCTGCCATGGCAGTCAGCTGACACAGGGGAGAGATCAGATTACAACTTCACAACATGTAATTAGTCACAGATGAAGGGGAATTAGACGGGCTAAACTCTCCAAATACATACAGGGTGCATGTCTCTCTGTTTTCCTTCTGTCCTGTGAAAGAGTTCAGGTCCACTTTAAGCTTCGTACACATGTATGAGGCAAGTCGCCCAGTGGTGGGTATCGGGCCGAGGCTATACAGATGCATTGCTAGCCTGCAGACTAGTTATGTGTTCTGTTGCAATGAGTAGGCGAATTATGTCACGTGGCGGACGGGGTGAGTGGGGAAGACAGTGCTCTCATGTGCTCAGCCGAACCAATCCGCTAGACTTTTCATTGGCCAAGGTGTCGGAAAGCGTCGGGGCTGCTGTACACATGCTAGATTTTCAGCAGAGTCAGCCATTATAGGTCGAGGTTCATCTAATATATGTGTGTATGAGGCTTAACCCTGTAAAAAGATATGCTGGAAAATGCACACATATTCCACTCTAGAGGTGGCAGATCTTGCTTGTCACTGATATATTGTAAGGTGATTTTTGTAATAAAAACCCCCGTCATCCAGAACTCAAGTTAACCAGAAGTCTCTCTAGCAACCAGAAAAACAAATTCTGGCCTTGCAGGATGCATAAATCTACTTTATACACTTCTTTATACAGTAATAAACCTCTGTTACATTCAGGCCCCGTTCTCACTTCCGCGAGTAGTGGGCGATTCTCGCTAATTGCTGAAGCGCCAGCACTTTTTAAAGCGCTAGTGCTATTCTAACCATATGGCAGTGATCTCACTGCCGCCATTGGCGCTGATCGCGGTTCATTAGCGATTAGCGCCAATCACAAAACGTGTTACCTGCAGCATTTTGCCAGGATTCTGATGTGATCGCGGTACAGTGCTTAAAGGGAACCTTAACTGTGGGGGAATAAAATTCACTTACCTGGGGGCTTTCCCAAGCCTCCTGCAGCCGTCCTGTCCCCACGCCGGTCCTTCGGTGCCCTCCGGTCTCCCTCCGCGGCTAAGTTTTGTTTTCGGCCGACTGTCAGTCGTCCTCGGGCAAAGCGTCCTCTTCTTCCGGATTCCCCGTCGTAAAGCGCGTCCGCATGACGCGTCTTGCGTCATGCGGACGCGCTTTACGGCACTTTATGACGGGGAATGCGGAAGAAGAGGACGCTTTGCCCGAGGACGACTGCCAGTCGGCCCCGAAAACAAAAGTTAGCAGCGGAGGGAGACCGGAGGGCACCGAAGGACCGGCGCGGGGACAGGACTGCTGCAGGAGGCTTGGGAAAGCCCCCAGGTAAGTGAATTTTTTTCCCCCACAGTTAATGTTCCCTTTAAGCACTGTACCGCGATCACATCAGAATTTTTTTTTTCCACCACAGTTAAGGTTCCCTTTAATAAAGAGCTGATCGTGATCGCTCTCCATCGCAGAAGTCTAGCATGATTTTATCGCGTTAATTGTGGTAAAATCAATAACGCATAACGGTAACGCTAAGCGCTATCGTTTTGCAATTTTAAGTGTAAATGGGCCCTGAGTTAAGTCTGTCCTTTGTCCTAATTCCTTTTTCAAATACTTTGTTCCAACATTAATACAAAGTTTGTGGTAAGTGTACAGTGTGGGGTATAGTTCTGTTTTTTAGTTAGGCCTTTTTTTAACATTGACTTTTAAACAACCAGTAACTACACTTATCCAGCACCAGCCAATGGGGATAATGGATGCCGGATAATGGGGGTTTTACTGTCATTTCTTTGGCCCTTAGTATTCTTGACATAGGAAATACTATAGGTTAGGGAGGAAAATCACTTGACACTCGCCTGTAATTTCAAAGCTTGTGAGAATATGTATTTTTTCCTTTTCATCTGACCGGAGAATTTCTTAACTGCTGTGTGAAGACCCTTGTTAGCTTATCATTAGTCTCTCAGGTAAGGACATGTCAGGGCCTTGTGGTGTAACTTGTAGACACAGGTAATTGTTTAGAAGGCCTCAAGTACCAGACCTCCAGGCATTCCTTTACCTTCAATGCCATAAGAATGTTACTAATTAGAAATATTTCTACATGTCAGATTTCTTTTAAAGCCTATCTAAACATCCCCCACCCCCTCAGTGTTAAAGTAAATCAGAAGAGAGACATTCACTTCTTCCTAAGTAGAGGGAAGGCAAGGATGCCATAGAGCCTTCCCAGTCCTCTGTCCATCCCGTTGTTCCTACGTTGTCCCTGGTTGAAGTTACTTGTCCTAGGTCTAGGGCAGTAATGGTTAACCTTGGCACTCCAGTTGTGGTGGAAGTCCCATGAGGCATTGCAATACTCTGACAGCTCTAAGCATAACTTGGGGAGGCAGAGGTATGATGGAATTTGTAGTTTTGTCACAGCTGGAGTGCCAAGGTTAGCCATCACTGGTCTAGGGCAGTCTTAAGAACTGCTCGCACCCCTGAGCAGTCCTGAAGGTATGCAAATCTGTACTGTGCAGTCAGTAAGCAGGCCCAGTAAGTGGGCACTCATCTTTAGAACTACTTATGTCCCCAAATATGTCTGAAGACGAGAACATCTGTACTGTGAATGCCAGAGCACGGAGTCGCACGTGCGCAGTACAGGTGCGCTCGTCTTTGGAACTACTGGGGAACGCGAGTAGTTCTGAGGGCTGCTGAGGAGTGCTGAAGAGCTATTTGCCCTAGCAGGTTGACAAACTTCAACTGGGCACGGTGCAGGACTGACGGGACTGACCTAAGACCAGGGAGGCTCTAAGGCACAGGTGTCGAGCTCCAGGCCTGGAGGGCCAGATTCATGCCAGAGTTTAGGAAGGACTGAGAAAGAGAAGAATGTGGTCTACCTGATGGACCACACCTTTCCTGATTCACCCCTTCAATTAATTTGAGCTGTATCAAAAATGTGTGAGGATCTCGGCCCTCGTAGGGCCGGTTTGACATCCCTGCTCTAAGGTATCCAGAGCCTTCCCTCTACCGAGGTGAGAGGAATATGGAGGCTGCCATATTTATTGCCTTCTAAAGAATACCAGTTGCCTGGCAGACCTCCTAAGCCTGTGCCTCTAATACTTTTAGACATAGCCCCTGAACAGGCATGCAGCAGATCAGGGACTCTGACTCAGGTTTTACTGGATTACCCATATGCTTGTTCCAGGGTTTTAACTCAGACACTACTTATGCCAGAAGATCAACAGGGCTGGCAGACAACTGGCATTGTTTACAAGGAAATAAATATGGGAGCCTCCATATCCCTCTCACCTCGGGTTCCCTTTAAGTGAGTTTCCTCACATGCTGGATGATGCTCGGCCAGGACAGCCAGCCAGTCAGTGACACAGTGGATAGCACTCTTGCCTTGCAACGCAGGGTCCCTGGTTCGATTCATAGCACTATCTGCACAGAGTTTGTATGTTTTGCCTGTGTCTGCACGGGTTTCCTCTGGGCATTTTGGTTTCCTCACACATCCCAAAAACATACAGATAAGTTAAATAGCTTCCCCCTAAATTGACTGTAGACTATAAAAGACATATGACTATGGTAGGGATTAGATTAAGAGCTCCTCTGAGGGACAGTTAGTGACAATACTTTATACTCTGTCTATATGTTGTATAAATTAAAATTGTGGGGGAAAAAGTAAGCAATTTTGCTCATTTTGTTATTTTCACTATAGTTCCTCTTAAAAATTATTGAGTAGTGATTGGTAGGGATGCTCGGAAAATTCCGCGGAATTATAAATTCCGTGATTCCGGCCGGAATTAGGTCAATTCCGATTCCGGTAGTCAAATCGGAATTCCTATCCCTCTCAAACGCAATTCCGCGGAAATTTTTTAATTCCGACGGAATTTTCCGGAATGACATAAAAACTCCTCCTCCTCCTCCTCCTCCTCCTCCTCCTCCTCCTCCTCCTCCTCCTCCTCCTCCTCCTCCTCCTCCTCCCCCCCATCCATCCATCCATCCAGTAGGGAATTGCAGATTTTCAAAACAGCTTATATACCATAGCTGGGATTTGAACCCAGAACCTAGTGTGTAGTAGGTATCTGTCTTACCCTCTAGACCATGACCCACACTACATGCTAAAGCTGCCGGTAGCATAAACCATACTTCCATTATGATCAATTCGATAGAAAAAGTAGCATGATTAAGGATTTGTACTTTTTGAAAAGCATGCTTATTTATATACCATAGCTGGGATTTGAACCCAGAACCTAGTGTGCAGTAGGTATCTGTCTTACCCTCTAGACCAGGGGTCCCCAAACATTTTGGGTTGAGGGCCGGGTCAACATACTTCAGACCGCTGGTGGGCCGGAGTAAACATAAAATGATGTAGAAGTCTTTGCGGACCAGACAGTGAAGCATACCCAGGTGACAATCTGCAAGCCAATTGGACAGCAGTGTCACCTGATGTGGAATTTGATTGGAAACCAGCAAAATTTAAAATTTCTGCTTTCTGGCTTCCATGTGGATGGGGGGTGCTGCACTGCTATTCCATATGTGGACCACCAATATTTAAAGATGTAGCTGACTGCATTTATAAGCAATACATTTTCTGTGTGGGGGGCCGGTAAGAAAGCCTTAGGGGGCCACATTCGGCCCGCGGGCCTTAGTTTGAGGACCACTGCTCTAGACCATCAACCACACTCAGGGCCAGGCTTTAGCATGTAGTGTGGTCAGAGGTGGGACAAGGTCCTTCAGCACCCAAGGCTGAGACAGCAAAGTGCGCCCCCCCATCCCTCCCACCCCAGCTGTCACACACTGATTGCTATTACACTAAGAGGTGCCCCAGGCCCCCCACCCCCAACACCTTAATCTCTACTTATCTGGCTTGCTGTCGCTGCCATGTATCACCTTTTCATATTTCTTTCTGCTTCAAACACAATTGGGAATGACAGCTGAATGAATTGTGCACCCCCTCCTACACTGCGCCCTGAGGCTGCAGCCTCTCCAGCCTCAGCCTTACTAGTGGGTAAGACAGATACCTACTTCCATGCAGTGTGGTTCATGGTCTAGAGGGAAGACAGATACCTACTACACACTAGGTCCTGGGTTCAAATCCCAGCTATGGTATATAAGCATGCTTTTCAAAAAGTACAAATCCTTAATCATGCTACTTTTTCTATCGAATTGATCATAATGGAAGTATGGTTTATGCTACCGGCAGCTTTAGCATGTAGTGTGGGTCATGGTCTAGAGGGTAAGACAGATACCTACTACACACTAGGTTCTGGGTTCAAATCCCAGCTATGGTATATAAGCTGTTTTGAAAATCTGCAATTCCCTACTGCATGAGATGGATGGATGGATGGATGGGAGGAGGAGGAGGAGGAGGAGGAGGAGGAGGAGGAGGAGGAGGAGGAGGAGGAGGAGGAGGAGGAGGAGGAGGAGGAGGAGGAGGAGGAGGAGGAGGAGGAGGATTTTAAAATTTTTCCGACGGAATTCCGTGTAAATCGGAATTCCGCGGAACTGACCCGGTATACCGTCGGAATGGAACGGTAACGGAATTTCTATATGTCGGAATGCGGAATTGTGCCGGAAACGGAAATCGGCTATTCCGACCATGCCTAGTGATTGGCTGTGTTAAAAGCATTGAATTTGCACAAGAGCACAATCATGAAAATAGTGAGATAAAAGAAAGCCAGTAATGGGACCTTCCCTAATCCCCTACCCTTCAAAGCTGAGTATTGAGAAGTGCATTGCCTCAGCCTAGCATCAGAATGTATGTGTGACCTCTTCACTCACACTCCATTAGTGCTGCTACTATCAGTTACTTGTTTTTGTCAGACAAGATGCAGGTTTAGTGGTCATTTAAAAGGTTTTGTGTCAGAACAGGTTGGGGCGGGTTATGGAATCTGTCACTGACGGCTTTTCAGACAAAGTCACCAGGTCACGGGCCTTTTATAATTTGTCACAGGGACAGTCACACACAAATGTGCTCATTTTAAAAAAAAAGATATATATCAAATTATTTCTACTCCGATTTACTTTGTCTTCGCAGTATATTAGTTGTAGGGTAGTTATGCATTTTTTTGAATGATTGTGTGTGTGTGTGTGTGTGCGCGTGTGCGCGTGCATGTTTTGTTTAGTTTATCAAACATCTTTTTGACAGGTGTGCAGCCATATTTCTCAAATGTCAAAGCCTTGTGGATTTTTTAATGGCAAAGAGCAAATCCTGTATCCAATTCAAATACAATTTCAAATCACAAATGAAGGCACAGACATACGAACTATAAACGGCGGATTGTTCTGTTATCCGTGGGTGGGTACTGTTGCTGCATGACAAATGCTACAGATTCATCAAGTCAGATCTTCAGCAATGCCAGAACAACACACGACGACATTGTTCTTGCTGCTCCCCTGCCTGCCGGAAAATGGTCCATCACATACGAATGTTGTCCCCCCTCCCCCCAACAACTCCTGCTGAAGGTACCGCAATCGTTTAACCTCTTGTTCACGCCTCTTCCTTGGGTGGTGGGGCTGTGAGTTTCCCCGATACATCTTCAGGTAAGTATTCAGTTTTAGGCAACAGGGCTCGGGGAAAAAATGTCATGTGAGTATGTAGCCTGAAGTTGGGTACACACATAAGATAAAAGTCTGTGAAAAATGAAAGATACTCTGCAGACAATCTTTCTAAAAACATTTTAAGATCTCAAAATATACAGGCAAAAGATAAAGACAGGCAATCTTTCACGGTGGATCTGATCTGCAGATGATTGTTCGTTAAACAAGGTGTGTTTGAGATCTCCAGATATTTTTGAACCTTTGCGTGCACAGCGCATGCATGAAAAGATGGAAGTGAATAGATTACAGAAACATTTTTCGGTTCGTTTGCAGGAACTGATCTTTTGCATGTGTACAGCATCTTAACGGCACGTACACACGCCGCATTGTTACAAACGACGGGTCCGTCAGACTGTACTCAGGTCCTACTGTCGGCAGAATGACCGCCCCGCGGGAGGGTCTGACGGACCCGTCGTTTGTAACAATACGACATGTGTATGCGCCTTTAGAACGATCAGTCTTTCAAACCTCCCTGACAAACCTATGTGACAGATAAATTCCTCAGTTTGCAAAGATTTTTATCTGATGTGTGTACTCAGCTTGAGGCTGTGTTCCCGCTTGGGCGAAACGTGTGGGAGCAGGCAGTATGGTCCAAATGGAGCCCTGGGCAGATGCGTTACCACTGTAGGCTATATGGTGAATGAATCCGCCTGCACGGTATTATGCACAGAAGTGTGGGCCGCTTACCGCATCGGATCCCACAGATGCGTTGCAGACTGACAAGTGTGAATGGCTCCTTTTTTTCCTTTTTTTTTGCTTTGCTTCTTCTAATTGGCAGTCATGAAATACTCACATTCAGTAGTTCTGATTAAGAATAAGGTATGGTTCACACTTGTGCGGATGCAGATCGGAAATGGTAATCACATCCGCAAGGCAGATGCGTACCGTCCGTTCTGCATCCGCATTCAACAATTTTTTGCTGTCTGTTCTGTGCCCGCAGCTTGCCCCACATCAGCAGCATCTGCACCTATGCATCGCTGCTTACCTGTTCCCAAGCAGCTGCCATTGCTCGGTCCCTTCAACAGCCTGGAGGCCAGCAGATGCATGCCATTCATAGGCTGCCGCAGGCCAGTTCTCTGTAACAGGGAGAATTTTCATTGGTCCAACATGAACCAATGAAAATTCTCCCTGTTGCTGAAGATTCCCATTGGTCTTTTGCAGCCCAATGGAGATCCTATGGCCACTGGGCTGTTTTGAAGGAGCGAGTGGCGGCGATGGGTGGCAGGACGCGTGAGTATGACCTCATGGTGGCGACGGAATACCGGTGACTAGCCTAGTGAGAACAGACAGTGTCCATTCTCATAGGCTTTCATTGGACACGGTTTCCTGTTAGGTCCGGGAAAATGCGCCAAGTTGGGACTCTGCATTCCGTCTAGTGTTGCACGACACAGGGATCCCTGTACGATCTGTGTTT
Source organism: Hyperolius riggenbachi (assembly GCF_040937935.1). Taxonomy (NCBI): domain Eukaryota; kingdom Metazoa; phylum Chordata; class Amphibia; order Anura; family Hyperoliidae; genus Hyperolius; species Hyperolius riggenbachi. The sequence continues at coordinate 115,096,139 of NC_090647.1, read as the reverse complement.
TTGTAACATGTGAAAGCGGATCCTATTTTTAACAGAGGATCCACTTACTGCGTTTAAGTGGAGCTTTGAGAACGTATCACGCGGATACGTTTTTAAAGCAAGTGTGAACAGGACCAAAGGGTGGATTCACACTGTGCGCCTTGTAATGTGTGGGAACTGCAATGGACCCACACGCGTTATAAAAATAATGAAAAGCCTCTATGCAGCGAGATAGAATATTGTGATCCATTAAAACACAGAGATGTGAACACGCCCATAGAATTGTATGGGCAGAGAGCTGACATGCAGAACTATTGCTACGGATTATACCAGGGCTGTGGAGTCATTACAAAAATTCACCGACTCCGACTCCTCTAATTTGCATATTACAATCTTGTTGATTGAAAGTATGTAACATGAAATTCGTCTCTTAACTGCCAACGCTTAGGAAATTTAAAAGACAACTGAAGTGAGAAGGATATGGAGACTGCCATATTTATTCCCCTAAGTCATAGACTAAAACTAGTCCTTGGTAAGAGTACTTGAAAAAAATACAGACCGGAACAAAGAACATCTATCAGGCTCTAGGCAATGTAACTGTGGGTACATCTAAGGGCCCTTTTCCACTAGCAGTCGCTAGCGTTTACGCTGAACGCTAGCGATTGCTAAATCGCAAAGCTAAAAAATTCCCGGCGATTTCCCGACGTTTGCGGCCGCGATTTTGCTATGCACTGCATAGCAAAATCGCAGCAAATATCGCTCCGCCGCGCGTTCCTGTAAAAAATGAATCGCGGTAGTGAAAATGACCTACCGCGATTCCTATGTTAAAAAGCAAACCGTAGCGATTGTAAAATCGCTAGCGGTTTGCGACTTTCCGATTCAGCCAGCGGAAACGCGCTAGTGGAAAAGGGCCCTAAGAGTGATGTGCTGGTACTCTGCAGGGGAATGAGGAGATTCTTCCTCTATTACACATTCTTCATGCACAATCTGAACCAGGTTTATGGGTGATAGACAACACATCTGTGTTCAATGTGCACAACATTCTCAGTGGATTCCCTGCAGCTCTGTGGGGAGAGCATATGTAGAGTATAGTACTACTGTGTAACAAAGTAAGCCTGAGACAGATGAAATTAAAGTTTTATACATCCCCGGGGCTTCCTCCAACCGCCTTCAGGATAATCAGTCCCTCGGTGTCCTCCTCCGCCACCTGGATCTTCTGCTATGAGTCCAGGTACTTGAGCCAGTCGAGCATAATGCGCATGCACACACTCCGCCGCCGGGAGCGTACTACACCTGCGCAGCACTATTGCGCAGGTGGAGAATGCTCCTGTCTGTGGAAGCGGCACGTTGCCGGACTGCGCTGACTGGCTAAATTACCGGGACTCGTAGCAGGAGATCCAGGTGGTGGAGGAGGACAGCGAGGGGCTCATTGGCCTGAAGGGGGCTGGAGGAAGCCCCAGGTATGTATAAAACTTTTCTTTTCATCCGTCTCAGGTACCCTTTAATTCGTAGTCACCAAACCAAATTTTAACAACATATTAACCCTCCTGGCGGTTTGCTAAAAATCCGCCAGGGGGGCAGCAAATCCGGGTTTTTTTTTTTTTAATTTTTTCTTTTTCATGTAGCGAGACAAGGTCTCGCTACATGATAGCCGCTGCTCAGCGGCATCCCCCCAGCCCCTCCGGATCAGGAGATCCCGTTCAAAGTACGGGATCTCCTCGAGGGCTTCCCCCGTCGCCATGGCGAGAGGCGGGATGACGTCATCGACGACGTGACGTCAAAGGGGACTCCGATCCACCCCACAGCGCTGCCTGGCACTGATTGGCCAGGCAGCGCACGGGGTCTGGGGGGGGGGGGGGTGCGTCCGTGGCGCGGCGGATCGGCGGGTAGCAGCGGCGATCGCATTGCACACACAGCTAGAAAAGTGCTAGCTGCGTGTAGCAAAAAAAATTATGCAAAACAGCCCTGCGGGGCCTGAGCGGTGCCTTCCGGCGGCATAGCCCGTGCTCAGCACGGGCTTACCGCCAGGGAGGTTAAATGATTTGATTTCATGAGCAAAGGGAGTGCATACATTTGCATAAATCAGCACCAACGCAGAATTATTTCCATCTCATTGACCATCTCTATTAGTGACACAGCTACACATCAGGCTTTATTCTTACAGCATAGATGTTATTTAGTATATATAAGAGATTCCTGTTTACACATCATATACTGTACAGTCACAATCAGATATGTATATCTGACTTTAAAAATACGTGGACTGCTTTATTGAAGCAGCACAAGTAACTCATTTTGATTGGTTTATTTCATTTTTGTGGACTAAGCACAGCTATTACTGTAAATATAAATTATTTATGATTACTATTATCTGAGAAATAGAACATTTTATCATATTTTCTATTTTAACCACTTGAGGACCAGGGGATTTTGCGCTGATCTGTGCAGCGTGGGCTCTCCAGCCCACAGCACAGACCAGCAGGCAGACAGGGCGACCAGACTCCCCCCCCCCCCCCCTTTTTTTTCCCCACTAGGGGGATGTCCTGCTGGGGGGGTCTGATCGCCGCCGTCACTATGTGGGTATCGGGGGGGCTCCTCAAAACCCCCATCCGCAGAGGTATCAGGCCTCGCTCCCTTTCCCTCCCTCCCCTCCTTCCCCTGGGCGGCGCAGGACAGAGATCCATCCTACACCGCCTCTGATAGGCTTTCGCCTATCAGATGCTGGCGATCCCCGACCAATCAGAGGCCGGGGAACGCCGATCTCCTTTATGGCGCTGCTGAGTAGCAGCGCCGTATGATGTAAACAGCAGGGATTTCTTCCCCGCGTGTTTACAATTAGCCTGCGAGCCGCGATCGGAGGCTCGCAGGCTGTTCACGGAGACACCCTTCGTGAACTAACATGGAACGGCCGCTCGCATGGTAACACCACTTCGACCTGCCGATGCCTATCGGCGTTAGGCGGTCGTTAAGTGGTTAATTACAGTTTAAATTCATTAGGAGTCGGTGCATTTCTTTCCGACTCCAGGCACCCAAAATTGCTCCGACTCCACGACTGCAAATCCACAGCCCTGGATTATACTGTATAGTGTGAATGCACCCTAAAGCCCCATCTACACCATGGGACATTGCAGCGATCCGGCGGCTCGATTAGCCGCCGGATCGCCTCTTCCGCGTGCCCGCCGCGTCCCCGCTCGCCGCACGTGCGCCGCATTCGATTCCCCGCTCGTGCCCGCTCGTCCCCGCCGGCGCCGCTTATCTCCCGCACGATTCCCTGCCATTGTCCCCTCGCGGGGATCGAGCAGGGAATCGGCGGTGCGGAGATCCATCCTGTCGGATCTTATCAATTGAGCCGCATCAGCGGCTCGATTGATAAGGAGCATCGCGGCTGCATCTACTCGTGTAGATGCGGCTTAAGGACCCTTTTGCACTTAATGCTTTGCGATTTGTTGCATTTTAATGCAGTGCATTTTGAAAAAGCTTCAGTATTTAGTATATAGTGTATGAAAGAGGCTTTAGGGAAACATGTACACTGGCCTGCACATCAGTTGTCTTTTCGGCAACTGATGTAGTGTAAAAGGACCCTAAAGAAACACCATAACAAATAATATTAAAGGAAACAACAACATTATTGCTTCCTTCTAAGCTGCCTCTCGTTCCTGTTGAGCCCTATACTAACTTTTCAAATGGTGCAAATTTTGTAAGGTTACTTGGGTCCAACCCCACACCACAGGCATGTAACCCTGTACAGAGCAAATACATTAAATACAAAGAACGTAATCTTGGCTGCACAAACACAGAAACAGCCCATTGTGCTACCTGTTTGTACTTAAAAGAGACAAGTTGGTAGGCGCGTGCTTTCTCCGCTCCATGCAATATTTTTATTATATTATTTATCCTTGAATAGGTAAATTTGAAAGAGCTGGGAACATGCTTATGTAACTCTTTGGAGAGGTCAGTAACCACTTCACGCCTGTATAAATCATAATAATTACATTGACATTGCTTGACTTTACTCCTTGTAGGTCTGCAGCCCCAGGGAAGGGAGCAGCCACTGGAGAGACATGGCTGTGAATTCTCTGGACGGTGATGCTTGTCTCCCATAGTGCAGAGTCAGGCCTAGGAATTCTCTGGATGATAAAGCGTTCCCCCATGGCGCACAGTCAGGACTGAGAATTCTTCTCCCATGTAGCCTGGGTTCGTCTTGGACAAGCATCAAATATATTGTAACAACACATTGCAGCATACATGCAAAAACAGCGCCGGGAAATTTGGGGGCAGGGTGAAGCCAAAAAATTGCTCACCCTGCTCCTTCAATGGTCCCGGCGGCGTTAATTACTATTCCCCCTCCAGATCACCATGGACTCAGGGGGTAAGACAATTACGCTATTTTTTAAAGTAATTTGGGCTCCGTCTTTTGACGACGCCCCAGTTACTGTCTGAGCGCCACTAAAGCCAAGATGCACATTATGGCCTATGGTGCGCCCAAATTTCCCTGAGCTGTTTTGCACAGTTTTACACGTTCCATTTTATTGCAATAGCATCACAAGTTGCATGGTGTAATAAGTTTGGTTTCTGGCTATTTTGCTGCAAAAGACTGGACATTCACTTGCATTTCCACTCTTTTAACATATAGGGGCATATTCAAGAAACCCATTTTGTAGCATGCGTTATAGCTGTCAAGCATAACACCAGTTATGATATTCATGTATTAAGTGCATTATGTGGTCTTCGTAAAGCCTTGAAAATTATTTTGTGCACTGCATGCCCATGTTATATATACTGGCATTTTTGCAAATGTATGTTTCCATTGTCGAGAAAACCGTAATGTCCGTTCCTAGAAAAAGTTTGGACAAAGTTCCTCCTCTCTCAAAGAAAAAATGAGGCCTAGATACCATACAGACATCCACTTTAGACATAATAAATTGGGCAGTTTATGTTCTATGTTCCCCAATAAGCACTTCTAGAATCCTAAATCAAACGACATAAATAAGCAGAATTTGTTCCTTAGACAAAATAAACAAGCAGCATGTGTCCTCTAAACAACATAAATAGGCAGCATGTGTCCTCTAAACCAGTGTTTCTCAACATTTTATTGGCATGTACCCCTTTTACAACCCTGTACTCACCAAGTACCCCCTAGCATAGTAAACATTATCACAAGTACCCCTTGACAAAAATATATTTAATCGTAGTACATTATAATTGGTTCTAAAGCAGGGGTCTCAAACTCGCGGCCCGCGGGCCATTTGCGGCCCTTGATACAATATTTTGTGGCCCCAGGGCCCCAGAGCTTGTAGGGGCCCCCAGTGGCTACAAGAGGAAAAAAAATTCAAATCGGCCTTATAGTTTTTGAGAAAATCGATTTTAAAGTTGCAAAGGAAAAAAATACACATTTAAAAACCCGCTGACTTTAATGGTTAATAGCAAATCCACCTTAAATGCTAGAAACCCTACATTTGCAGGATATGTTAAGGAGATCATTAGAAATCAGAGGAAAAAACAATTTTTCAAAAAGACCTTATAGTTTTTGAGAGCATCGATTTTAAAGTTTCGAAGGAAAATAGTATACTTTTAAATGCGGTAAATGTCACTTTTAGTAGCAAGCCTAACGGTAGTGTAATTTTACATGTATCAAAAGAAAGAGCAATACATTTCCTGACAGGGTTTCCAGGGGGTCCATACGCAGCCGCAGCGCTTTGGCCAGGGATCGCTATACAGCCGCTATATGGCTGTATGAAGATTCCTGGCATTTTTTCCTATTTTCCCAATTTTTTTTTTATGTTTAGAGTGTGGGAATTTTTTTTTTTTAAATTATGTGGGGTCCCCCCTCCTAAAACTTTTTAACCCCTTGTCCCCCATGCAGGCTGGGGTAGCCAGAATGTGGAGCTCCGACCGAGTGGGGCTTCACACCCTGACTATACCAGCTGCAAAAAAGGTCCCTTAATGCCGATTTTTGTTCCAGGGTATCTGTTGGGGGGGAGGGCAGGTTTATTTTGCTCTGGGGCCCCAATGTTGCTTAAACCGGCCCTGCCTGCCGGCAAAAGCAAAAGAGACACGGAAGTGAACTATATTTGCCCATTTTACCTTATAGTTTGCTTCAGTGCTCCCAAGTAATCCGCCGTATCCCCGCCGCTAAACAAGGGCTGCAGACCCCCAAATCCCCCGCGCAAACATCCACGACTGCGCTGAGGGGCAGAGCTTCCAGCTATAGCCCTGCCCCTCCTGACATCAATCGCCGAATGGATCGCCGCCTCTCCCCCACCCCTCTCTGTGAAGGAAGAGTGAGAGGGGCGGGCAGAGGCGGCGATCCGCCGCGATTGACGTCAGGAGGGGCAGAGCTGAAGCTGAAAGCTCTGCCCCTTCCAGGAAATGCCGGCGGATTGCCCCCCGGGGCGATTTGGGGGCTCTGCAGCCCTCGTTTTGCGGCGGGGACACGTGAACTCCCTTATGCAGCCCAGCCTCATCCTGACTTTGCCTCCTGCGGCCCCCGGGTAAATTGAGTTTGAGACCCCTGTTATAAAGCATTTCCAAGCATTTACTATTGCTTTTAATTAGCTAAAATACTAATTTGTTGTTGTTTAAATAAGATTTATAATTTTCTAAATCTCTAAATTTCTAATTCTTGGTTAAGTATATCAAGCCCAAGTACCCCCTGGAACCATTGGAAGTACCCTCTGGGGTACGCGTACCACACGTTGAGAACCTAGGCTCTAAACAACATAAATAGGCAGCATGTATCCTCCAAACATAAACAGACAGCATAAACAGTCAGTGTGTCCCCTTAACATAAATATGCAGTATGTTCCCTTAAAGTGTACGACATAAAATCAAAAATCTATTTCTTTTTCTTCTTAAAATCAAAAATCTAACTAAAAATCTATTATTTTTATCTGTTAGTAATAGGGATGCTAACCAGGCAATCCAAAAGTTAAAATCACTATTACCTTTCTTGTTGATAAATGATAAATGATCATTCCCCAGTTTTCCTGACTCTTATTTGGTACACACAAAATTTGGTACACAAAAAGGAAGTTGCAGGGCATGCTGGGTTGTCCTTTTTTGCTTCTCTACTTCCCCTCATACTTAACTAAAGCAGCCTGATTGGCTGAAGCCTCTTTCCCTCCTGTTTCCCCCTCCCACACCTCTGTTCCTCTCTGATTGGCCAATATGTCTCATGCTGAGACAATGCACTTTCTATAGTGAAGGGCGGGCAAATCAGGCAAAGGAGAGTAAGGGAGGTAATTACATCAGGATTATAGCCACACTTAAAATGGGAAATGCTAAGATGGAATTTTTCGTTTTTTAATGTAGAAAAATCACTAAAATCAAAACGTGGGAAGTGCAATACATATGTTATGTAAGTAGAGCAAGTATTTATCTACTTATATATGTGTTGTTTTTTTTCTGAGATAGTACAGCTGACAGCTCCTCTTTAAATAACATAAATAGGCAACAAAACAATTATGCAGTATTCCCTTAAACAACATAAATAGGTGGTGTGTTCCCAAATATAATGCACTGTCCCCTCAAAATATAATAACGCAGTGTGAACTCAATCATAATTAGGTAGAGCTCAGCCCGCCCCCTCACAAATGTGAGGTAGAGCCCCCCACAACCCAAACATTATTAAGTAGCTCCCCCCCCCCCCCCAAAAAAAAAAAAAATTGGCCTACCACACCCAAAACAAATATAAAGCAATGTGTCCCAAACATAATTATGTAGTAGGCCCTCAAAACTTATATTAGGTAGCGGGTGCTGGCTGCACCGGAAAGTGAATAAAAAAGGAGATGCTATCTAGCTTTACATCTCACACATATCTTCCAGCGTCCTGCATGCCGGGACTACAGTGAGAGGCAATTAACCTATCTGTATGTTTTTGAGATATGGGAGGGAACTAGAGAACTCAGAGGAAACCCAGTCAAACTCAGGGATCACATACAAACCCCATTCAGACAGTGTCCTGGGCCAGATTTGAAGTGAGGACTCTAGCGAGGCAAGGCAAGATTCCTGTCCACTACGTGGCTACTCCACTGTGCCGCCCGGTTGAGGAATATAATAGCAAATGGCTGAGAATATTCCATCTGTGCACCTTACTGTGGAGGAGATGGGACGAAAGTGTACTGTGTGTACTTGCTGTAAGACCCTGAAAACTCTGGCTATAGTCAGAGCCAGGGCACCCACAAGGCAATCTAAACCTGTGCCTAGGGCCTGGCGGGTGTCTTGGGGGCCTGCCCCCACATCCACTTAGCAAAAATGCCAGGGGACAAACAGTGGGAGGGCACCACTTTCTCATAGTGAGTTGCTAGCTATCAGAAAATACAGCTCATCAGTCACTTTCTTTACTTGACAGGTTTTTCCTGCAGGAATGACAAGTTGTATTCATCTCTATGGATGTATGGTGTGTTACCAACACAGAATTACAAGCCAGGCTAGTGCAAGTCTAGACACTGATGTTCAGAATTTCTTTTCATTCTATAATTCATCCCTGTACTACCTGCAAGTTTAATCATAACTGTTTAATCAAACCCCTAATTGTAGCCATGGATGTCTTTCAATGCAAGGAAAGCATCTAAGCCCCCTTTTAAATGCAGGTATAGAGTTTGCCATAACGACTTCCCGTGGCAATGCATTCCACATCTTAATCACTCTTACTGTAAAGAACCCTTTCCTAAATAAATGGCTAAAACGTTTTTCCTCCATGCGCAGATCATGTCCTCTAGTCCTTTGAGAAGGCCTAGGGACAAAAAGCTCATCCGCCAAGCCAGGGCCGGATTTACCATAAGGCACCCTAGGCACGTGCCTACAGGCGCCTGATTGGTCAAAGGGCGGGTCTGTGTCATGTCCCCTTTAAATTTGAATCACGCGCCCTTATTTACATGATAATTGGGCGACCGCGGGCGAAACTACAGAGAGGGGCGGGCTGCTAGTGGCAACACACGCACACACACATTCATTACCCGTTCTCCCCGCCCACCGGAGTACTGTCCTCCGGCTGGCTTTATTTACTTTTTCACTCTGTAGCCGCCGGGAGCTATAAGGGGAGAAAGTTACCGAAGTGATTACAAAGTCTGCAGAGGGGGGAGGGAGGAGGATGAAGTGGAGCTCGGCTAAGTACACACAGCTCCGTCCCCCCTTCCATTTCACACATGCAGGCAAAGGGTCAGTAAATTGACAGGCGAGTGGTGGGGAGAGCAGCACGGAATGCTGTTACATGTGGCTTTGGGATGATTTTGCTGCACAACGTGTGGGCTACAGCTCTGCCCCCACCCCCCTCCCCATGTCTACTGGTTCAGCCTGTTCCTATGCCCGGGACTTTTGAAGATGCCATTCCTTCCTGCTCCATGACATCACAGTGACAGGACCAGCCTGCATTCAGACTACTTGCATTGTGCCAGTGAGATCTGCAGACAGTTATAGTGACAGAGTAATGCTGGGAATACACGGTTCGTTTTTGCCTTCGTTTAAACCTTCGTTTCGATTGTGCCTTTTGTCCTTTTCGATCCAGAAATAATCGGTCATACGGTTAATATCACCACCCACGGTTTCGTTTTTTTTTTCGATTCTGATGGTTTCGTTTTTCCAATGATCGAAGGCTGCAAAGAAACGAAACGAAAATCCCTTTTTACAGGGACGGACTAGCATAAACGAATATATAATCGATCTGAACAGCCATCAAGCCTACCAATGGCTCGATTAGATGGATAAAGAGAGATAATATCAAACATGTTCGATCACTAGTCGTTCGTTTTTGGGGTCTATTAATCGAAACTATAATGAGATTATGACTATTTTCACATACGTTTTCAACACTCGATTCGTTTACCGAACGAATCGAAGGTTTAAACGAAGGCAAAAACGAACCGTGTATTCCCAGCATAAGGGGAAGCATAGGATTGCCTCAGCAGGGGACACGGTTAGGAGGAGTAATGTAGTCTCTCAGCTAGAGATCAGTGAGGGTTAAAGGAAATATGTATCTTAAAGAAAATGATAACTACTTACCTGTTCCTTCCTCCAGCCCCAGAAAGCTGTGTGTCCCTTGCCACAGCTCCGCTCCCAGCCGGTCTCCAAAGGTCCCCTCAGTTGCAGATGCCAACCCAGCGATGTCGGTATCTTCTGCGCTTGCGGGATCACGGTCACGTAGCAGGGAGTGTTCTGTGCAGGCGCAGAAGCACTGCACCTGCACACAAATCTCCCGGCTATGTGATCGTGAGCAGACGCACAATGGCGCAGAAAATAACGACCTTGCCAGGTCGGCATATGCAACAGAGGGGACCTTTGGAGACCAGCTGGGAGCAGAACTGTGGCAAGGGACACATAGCTTTCCGGGGCTTAAGGAAGCAACAGGTAAGTAGATCGCATTTTCCACATTTTCGCAAATGCCTGATATTTTATAGGATATCTTAGTCCTAAACATATCCTCACATTGTCTGTGTGTGAGGGCAGTTGTACATATGCTTACTGCACCTCCCGTGGGCCGGTGTCTGCCTCTGTTTGCCTATTTTCCTCCCCATTCTAAGGGTCCTGTTGGCGCTCTCAAACCCAGACATACTATGCTGTGCATGCACAGTATGTCCGCTTTGGCGCCTTGTGACCGCACTTGCTGGGAACCTCCAAGTGCTTTACGTGCGCACTCTCGCACTAAGACGTACCCGTCTGACACGAAACTATGTGTTATCTGTATTAATTCCTTGTGATTTGTATTATCTGCTTGTTGGTAATAGCATATATTTGGTAAATTCTGCATGTCATTGGCAATATCTGCATATTGTTAGTATTCTCTAACTGCCTTTGGTAATATCTACATTAGTTTGCGTAAGAAAAAGGGGCGTGAGTTGGGGGTGTGGCCTGTGCTGATAGGCGGGGCTTAGGGCGCCAGAACTTCTGTGCCTTTAGGCTCCTGAGCTGTAAATCCGGCCCTGCGCCAAGCTATTATATTGCCCTCTGTATTTATATATGTTAATTAGATCCCCTCTAAGGCGTCTTTTCTTTAGACTAAATAAACCCAGTTTATCTAACCTTTCTTGGTAAGTGAGACCCTCCATCCCACGTATCAGTTTTGTTGCTCGTCTCTGCACCTGCTTGGTTCTGAACGGGATTTCCGGACGGGTGATTGCGCCGGCGGGGATCGGAGGGGTGGGAGGGACACAGCAGGGAGGGGGGAATCATGTAGCTAGCGCTAGGCTAGCTACATGATAAATTAGAAAAAAAATGTGCAAAAAACGTTCCCGCGGGAATCGGCCGCGGGAATCAGCACGCCGGGGAGTTTAAAGTGTACCAGAGCTGTATTAAAGTAAAGGTTTTATATACATACCTGGGGCTTCCTCCAGACCCACGTGCACAGATCTCACCCACACCACAATCCTTAGCCTTCTCCGTCTTCCTTTACCGGGCCCCGTTACTTCCTCCAGTCAGAGCCAGTATAACGTAAGAGAAGTGCGCCCTCTACGTATCTCACTTGCGTCAGACTGGCCGCGACTGAAGGAAGTAACGGAACCCGATACCGAAGATGGAGAAGACTAAGGACGGTGGCATGGGAGTAGAGTTGGCCTGAACGGTTCGCCAGAGAACTTGTTTACACGAACTTAGCTGGTTCAAGTTCGCAGTGAACCGCAAACACTTAGCAAGTTCGACCCGCCCCCTATACTACATCATTGGGCTAAACTTTCACCCTCTACATCACAGTCAACAGTCACATAGCAGCCAATCAGGCTGCACTTCCTCCTGGAGCCCCCCCCCCTTACAAAAGGCAGCAGTGTCGGCCATGTTCTCACTCTGTGTGCTGCTGTATTAGTGAGTGAAGGGAGAGACATATTTGAGAGATAGGGAAAGCGATAGTTAGGAGGTCTGTTAGCTTGCTCCTTGCTGATGTGTTGATGAAAAGCATCCCAAAACAGCTCTTATGTTCTTCTGATGTGTTTTTGTGTGTTTGTGTGTGTGTTTGTGTGTGTGTGTGTGTGTGTGTGTGTGTGTGTGTGTGTGTGTGTGTGTGTGTGTGTGTGTGTGTGTGTGTGTGTGTGTGTGTGTGTGTGTGTGCCACTGACACTGCATATATAGCCCTGTTTCTTGCAGCTGGCCCTTGCTAATTGCTGTACTGTGCCAGGCCCAGGACATTCAGTGCCTACCTTTCACTGCCTCTGTGTGACTGCACTTTGTATTATACAATACCACCACCAGTCAGTGCATACCTTTTCCCTGCACCTGTGTGACTGCACAATTGTATTATAGCAGCAGTCAGTGCATACCTTTTCCCTGCACCTGTGTGACTGCACAATTGTATTATAGCAGCAGTCACTGCATACTTTTTCCCTGCACCTGTGTGCAGTCAGTGCATACATTTTCACTGCACCTGTGTAACTGCACATTGTATTATACCGCCAGTAGTCAGGTCAAAAAAGTGTTCAGTACCTCACCTTTATCAAAATGAATGAGGCATGGATCCCGGAGGGCTACTGCCTGCCCGAAGACTAAGTCAATCCCCACACACAGCATCTCTGCCTGCATGCCATGTGACTGCCTGCCCCAAGACTAATGCTGGATACACACCATGTGTTTCCGCGTCGAATGCGTCCGTCGATGCGCGTCGATTCGATTATTTCCGAGCATTTCCTAACGAATTTCGATGATTTTTAGGTCGATGGCCATGTAAAGTATGGCAAATCGACCTAACGATCCATCGAAGCTTGAATCGGACATGTCGGAAATAATCGAATCGATGCATATCGACAGACGCATCGAACGCGGAAACGCATGGTGTGTATCCAGCATTAGTCAGTCCCCACACAGCATCTCTGCCTGCAGGCCGCTTGACTGCCTTCTCCGCCATCACCAACAAGGTCCAGGACTCCAGATGGATTCCTGAATTTTTATGGCCGCTGCTACCAAACATAATAATAATTTTTCTGGTGTGTGTACATGCCTAATTTTTCTGGCTGCACTGCGGCTGCAACAACAAAACATGGGCTTTATCTTTATGCAATAAAGAACTTAAATATATCTACGTGGTGCTGCTGATCTCTTCTACTTACGCTTTGGGAGCTGCTGGACTACAGCGCCATATCAGCTTAGCACACGGATACCCTCACTAGGGTGCCTACCGACTGAGGTGTAACAACAAAACAAAAGGCATGTACATGTGTCAATTCCCCTTCTTGATCGTTATCTTGCCGCGGTAAAGGGGCTTGCGCAACACAATGAAGCAATGACCTATATGAGCGTTGGGGGGGGGGGGGGAGGCACACCCAAAATAATAAGGTCAGTGCTTCATTGTGGACAGACCAAATTCGATCAGCTGGACAGTCACTGTTGTTCTGTCAATGAGCTACCTCAGCCCGCCGACCATATGGGCTTGAAAACCGCCATCGCTTGCACTCTCGCCAGCACAGCCATCACTACACAAGCAGCTGTTTGCGGTGCGTTACACAGTGAGTTTGGTATGTTAGTGTGAAACAGTACACTACTTACACTACCTGCTGATCCATGTATACACACGAAAGATGTTTTCAAGCACTTTATGCCTCCAATTTAGCAATGCTATGTGATTCTGCCTTTTAGGGATTATAACCCTGCTCTGCGGCAAATCTGTAATTTTCCTAGGGACTTTTGGCATGTATCCCACTCCTCCATGCCCTCTTCCAGCTGTTAGACCCCTTGAACCATCTTTTCCATCACTTTTGTGAAACAGTGTTTGTAGTTTTTCAAGTTCGCCTGCCTATTGAAGTCTATTGCGGTTCGAAAAGTTTGCAGGTTCGCGAACTTTTTCTAAAGTTCGAGTTCGAGGTTCGTGAGCCAAAAATCGGAGGTTCGAGCCATCTCTACGTGGGAGTGATCTGTGCACATGGGGCTGGAGGAAGCCCCATGTATGTATAAAACCTTTATTTTATTACAACTCTTGTTTCCTTTAAATACATGCCCCTGCCATGCTTCTAGCCACACCCCTCACCATGCATATCACAAAAAATCAGAATTAAAAGATATAGTTGTATCATTTAAACCACACTGATCCTCTCTATATGCATTCATTTTTCTTTATTTAACATTTGAAAATAAGAAGCATAGTCATTTAATTGATGGTAATAGAGTTTAGAGTTAAACACATTTTTTTTCAGTTGCAAAATACATATATGAACACATATCTGTGTGTTTTAATATTGTGCCAGCCTCAATGTGGTGGACAAATAAGTAGAAAGTGGGATTTGTTTCCCGAAGAGGGACTAGAACAGTTGGGAGCTATGCAAAAGGTAATAATGACAGCATAGAAGGATGAGGAGACAGAAGGTTGCAAATGTGCAAAATGGAATAAGGAGCAGTGGATTGGGGCGGGATGCACAGCTGCAGGGGTGAAAACAAGGCAGGTGAAAGCTGGGATCAATGATGAAGCAGGAGCAGGATGGGATATGACACAGCCAGGGGGCCATAGCTTTGGGGAGCCCCAACTACTAAGTTTAACCTTCCTCCAATACAGGGGACTATACTTCAGATCAGGTGTGTTTGTGGCTACACTTGAAATAGATGTGAACATCATGATGGCCACACTAGTTGTATGACCCTTGTGAGTTGGGCACCAGGGGGAGGCGATGAAAGGGGTATGAATATTGTGGGGTCACATCAAAGTTTTGCAGGGTCCCCCATGGATTGTAGTTACGCCACTGTGCACAGCATAGACCAGCGGTGAAGAAAGCATGTGATTGGGCACATCGTAGTAGGGATCAGAAAAATCTAAAACCAGCTTATTAGGTCTGTGCATGAGACTGACATGTGAAACTACTTCTTGCCATTTTTTTTTTTCATTTATAGCAAGTTTTCTATTATTCTTAGAAATACAGCGTGCAAAAAAAGAGTGTGAATTCTGAAAACTCTGTGACCCGGGTGCAAACCTCTCCAATTACACGTCTGACACACGAACCTCCCAGACCAGCAAGCAGAACATACATACATATACTGTCTCTGCACTGGGCTGTCACATAGCCTGAATCATATACACAATGAGATTGCTCAGCAGGGACAACATGATGGTCACACCTGTAACTTGCTTGCTTTGGTATTCTACTTCAGGCAAAGTCCACATTCCCACCCCTTCACCCCACACACCCAAAACATTTCATGCCTAGGAGGATTCTACAGCAGAGATACAAGTTTGCTTTGCAAGGATCTGCAGAGCCTGAATGACGGGATGCCAGCGCATCTCCTAAGCAATTACAGACAGCATAGCAGCACTTTTCAAAACTGAACTCTTCATAAGCAGTTAGAACCACTGTAAAATTAAGTGTATTGCATTACTACCGACTTTTCAGGACATTTCACTACTCATCAGACTCAGGGCTAGGTCACACTGGACGCTTTGGTAGCATTTTGCTGATCGCTAGCTGTACAGGAAAGCGATTTAGGAGCGATTGCGTTTTATGATTCTATAACATTGAAATGCAATCACTCCAAAAATGCTGCATACACCATCAGAAAATCGCTAATCACTGGCGATCGCTACAGTGTGAACACTACTTGCATTAGCAGCAGCATTTTGCTGATCGCCAGTGATCAGCAAATCGCTGAAACATCACCCAGTGTGAACTAGCCCTTATATTATAACTTCCAACTTTTTGAGATGAGAAAGAGGGACACGTAAGCCATGCCCCTACCACACCCTTGACCACGCCCCTGGCACACCCCTAGTCACGCATCCCATAAAGATTTCATAAAAAAATATGTTCTTTTATAATACAAACCACACTGGTCCTTTCTGTTCTGGTTTATTTTCCTTCATATTAACATTTGAAAATAAGGAATATATCAATTTAAAGGATGAGATTAAAGTTTAGAGCAAATTAAACACATTTAATTGAGAGAAATATATATATTTACATAGAAAGAGGGACAACGTTCTGAAAGAGGGACAAACGAGGAGGAATGGAGGCACAGGGTTCCCAAAGAGGGACTGTCCTTCCAAAAGAGGGACACTTGCAGACTGGTGATTCCAAAACCACCTCGCCAATGTAAGCCTGTGGCAGTGATTCTACAGGAGCAAAATTGTGGTGCCTGTGGAGCAATTTCTTTCAAGGAATGCAGTGCCCAAAATCAGTTTTCCAAGTCGAATCGACCACCTACTGAGCACACCCTAGTGGCTGCAGCTCTGGTGCTTTGAAACGCAATATAGTACAGTAAATGTTGTGTGTGGATGTAGGGTAGCACAAGTCAATCTTGATAGAATTAACGTTCAAATCTGATTGAAGTGGTGCTGTTCTAGCTGGGTTACGGATGGTGCCCATACATCAGAAGGTTATGGGCAGATTCGACAGAGAGACAAATTTATCTCTAATCGAATCTGATACTGCAGGCCAATTCCCGTCTGTTCTCAGCATGAAATCTTCAGGGAATCGTCTGAGCCCGCAGCGTCCGCCCCGCCGCTGCCCCTCTAATGTATAAATGTGCCCCCCCAGTTTGTGCATTTATACATTACCTGTCCTGTGTCACCTCCACACAGTGTCCGTAACGTACGGGCGGCTCCCCGTACACGCCACTGGTGCATAGTGTCTGACGTCCGATGCTAGGCGCCGACACCAAATGCTATGCATCAGTGGCGTGTACGGAGATCTGCCCAGAGGTTAAGGACACCGCGTGGAGGCTGACACAGAACAGTCTGCATGTATACATGCAAACACGGGGGCACATTTCTACATTACAGCGGCCATGGCGCGGGGTTTCATTGATCGTTCCAAAATCAGCCGCCGTACCCCCGCACACCTGATCAACCAACTTTGGCCCAACTTCTTTCGGCCCGAAATTGGTCACATCGTCGATCGGGCCTGCACTTGGCTGCACCGATTTTCAACCAATTAGATAATAATTTAATTGGTTGGTCAATTGACCGCCAAAGTCGCCTGATGTATGGGCACCTTTAGGGCTTGATTCACTAACTGGTGCAAACCTAGTTAGCACGCCTAAAGAGTTTGAGCGTGCTAACTAGGGTGCTAACCAGTTAGCACGTCCAGAGATCGCGCGGTGCGACGTAACGTCGCAACCCTTCGCGTGAAAAGTGACCCCCAGTGCCCTGGAAATGTCTCAACGTCACATTGATGCAACGTTATCGTCGCACCTATGCGCTGTTATAGTCGCACTGGTTGCGACGTTTCCAGGGCACCGGGGGTCACTTTACAAGCGAAGGGTGCGACGATTGCAGAGTGCAGGGGGACCTTAGGGGGGTTTGGGATAGCAACAGAGGCTGGGCTGTATAGGCAGATCCAGCCTCTGTATGCAGATAACATTCTTCAAACCCACCTCGGGTTCTCTTTAAGACAGACGACTTCCAACAAAGTTGTGTTATGACCCCTCTGGAGAAGCTTCTTGCAATGGCCATGCGTGTCACTTCCTCTTCCTGCTTCATTTAGTGATGCACTTCTCTAACAGAGAAGACAGGGGTGACCCAGAAGTTATAACATAGCCAAGATGGCAGCCGCGATTTTTAAATTGAAATTGATTCAGGCATCAAATGAAAGAGGAGAGCACACGCTACAGAAAGGTATGCGTCTTTAAGTACTTTGCAGTACTGGTCGGAGTCTTAAAGGCATGCCCATGAGAGGTGCACGGAGTCCCTTTAATATCGTGCCAGCCTCAATGTGATGGTTTATTTTCAACATGCATGTTGGGGAGGAACAGAAGGGGCCGACAGCTGCATACCTTTGTACCACTTCAGTTGGTGGCCATACATCTATAGATTTGGCGGGCCGATCACCCATCCGATTCAATAAATATTACGACTTGGATGAAAATCTGTGCCAGCAAAGCATGCCCAATCAACTCTTCAACCAATTTTGCCCGAAATTTGTCAAATGTATCGATCGGACATGCTGCAAATTATCGGGCCGGCAGGCTTGATGTGTTGCACAGTGGTTTGCGGTAATCAAACGACGAACACAGCAGAACCCCTAACCCCCCTCCCTCCCCTCCAGTGCCACTGCATTAATAATTTACCTCTCCACCGCTCTATTCTCTTCCGGGTTTGTGCCCCAGGTGGTTACCCTGGCAACGGCAACCACATGGGGTGTGAACACGAAAGAGTCCAGATACAGCATTAGGCAGTGAAGAGGTAAAGTGTGAACACAAGGGGCACCGGGGGGTACATGTACACTAGGGGGAACAGCGACAGGGGGCAACGAGGCAGCATCACAAGGCCCATTGCCAAAAGATTTTGTGTTGAAAAAAGTCGGGAGTCAGCCTGTGGTTTATGATTGCCAACAGATCACAATCCTATCCGATCAGAGAGAGATCTATTGGTTGATCGGTAACCAAAATCGGTAGATGTACTGTACTACCTTTAGTTGCACAATCATTATTTGCTGCAAAGAGGTCACATTTGAGCACTCTCCTTACTCATCTATCAGATGGCATATTTAAGTTTGGGCCACTGACCAGGGAGTTTATGTATAGATACCTCTGAACACAGAAAGGGTAGACAATCAAGCTGATAAAGCGATGTTGAGAGTGTAAACGTTCTCTGATTAGTCATTTTCCAACAGCAACATAGTTTTCATACCGCACAATGGGAACACACCCTCTGGTCACTGACTTCTAGATTCCAGCGATGACACTCTCGCACTGCCCAGATCAGAACTTCCACAAACATAGCAGGGTGGTCTGCCTGCAGCTCAGCTTTCTGTGCACACAGGTATATGGCTATGGAGGAAAGCAGAGACGGGAGCCCAGGACATGGAATGGCTTTGCTCTCATCTGATCGTCACACAATGGCAAATGAGATAGCCAGCTGAAATGAAATCACTTATCTGGAACAAACAATACCTCTTATTTGTATATCAATATAATTCATTCCCAAAGTTTAAACATTTTGGAACAATGGTGCTTTTCAACTATACAGGTTTAATTTATGTAACAATTGAACAATGGCAAATCTGTGTCTATAGCAGCAAGCAGTGGCCTACAAAGCCAACAGTGGCCCCTGTGCAGAATAAATGAAGGGGCCCTATGTGATTGGCCATAATCATAACAGATTTTAGTTGGATCCAAATAATGTTGATAACATAAAAGTACATGACTCTAGGTTACATTCTGTAGGGACTGTGTTATGTAGCACACATTACATACTTGTGTATGACTGGTCCACAAGCAAATATCACTGTTCCTCCTCTCCTTCAGAGAGAAATACCCAGAGAAGAGCCTACAGAATAATCATGCCCTAAGGGCCCAGCCACACTTGTGCATTTTCAGAGCGATTTCAGCATCGCTGAAAATTGCTAGCGGTTTGAAAAACGCGTGTACAATGAAAGTATATGGAAGTGTACTCATCTTAGGCTTTGTTCACATTACCAAACGCGGACGGCCGTGCGTTCGGAACGCGTACGAACGCTCGCCATCCGCGTTTGTATGCATTGTGTGGCTGATCCCATTCACTAAAAGTGAATGGGACAGCCGCACGTTTTGGGAAAAAATGCGTGCAGCATGCGTTCCCGGACCGCACTGGTCCAGGAACGCATACAGTGTGAACATCACACTGTATGCACAGGCTATGCACTGTCTGTCGTGCGTGTCGGCCTCCTGCATGCGTTCCCGGAACGCGGAAGGAAACATGTGCAGTGTGAATGGGGCCTAAGGGATTTGTGATTTGCTGAAATGCAAACTCGTTGCCTGCAGCGTTTTTGAACGATTCTGCAGGCTTAATTGAACTAGAAATCGCAAACCGCTAATAGCTAAAAAAAAAGCTGGAAAAACACTTTCTATACAATGAAAAAACGCCAGAAAATTGCTCAGCGTTTGTGTTTAGTGATTTCTAGTGTGAATGGGCCCTAACTGTGGTGCATGGGCCCTAGAGGGCATGGGGCCCCTGTGCAGCTGCATTGGCCTATGTCCACCTCTGGCAGCAAGGCTAAGGCCTCCTGCACGCTGCAAATCCGATATGCGATTCCGATTTGCGTTTCCGATTTGTGATTCCGATTTTCCCTAGATGCTATTAAAATAAGAAGAAAAACACTCAAAAAACGCAGTATGCAGAACCGCAAATCGGAATTGCATGTAAAATCGAGTCAAAATCGCAAATCGGAATCAGAAAAGCATGTATTGTGCAAGAGGCCTTACGCTGGATACACATTGTACAATTTTCCGTCAGATCAACGGATCGACCAGATAATTTCTGACTGGTCTGATCGGATTCCGATCAATTTTGCAAACGATTTTGGGTAGTTAGCAACATAAAATGGATTGCATTATCGATCGGAAACAATTTGAACGTCTACACACGATGCAACTTCTTATCAGGTCACCGGTCAATCTGATGGAAAATTGTACCACGTGTATGAGGCTTCACGGTGGCCATACATTTAGCAATTTGCCACCAAAAGCATGCCCAATCAACAATTCAACCGATTTCAGGCCAAAATTGGTCGAATGTATCGATCGAGCAAGCTGGAAAAACTCGGCGTGTGATATCGGGATGATTGATGAACGTGAGTGACAGAACCCCTAGCCGATGTCTGGCTTTCCGCAACGGAAATCGGTATGCAGAAATTAGAAATCAATGGAATACCGCATTACCAAGACTCAGAAATTTAAAGCCAATCAGACTCAGAAGCAATCAGAGAATGCAGATTGGACCAATCAGAGAATGCCGAATTTTACCACGTTAGTTGGATTACCGCGGAAATTTTAGATTCTTCATAAGACTCGGAAGCAGCAGGCCAATCAGAGAATGCAGAAGTTTACTGCGGTTGCTGGTGGGAATTGTGGATTCGGCATACTAGCATACATCAACAAAAAGTAGCGGATTTTTATTGACAAAAAAAAAATTACCGTTCTTCAGAAATACAGATTTCAACGGAAATCGTAAAGACACCTATTGGAAAGCGGAAATCCGTCAGCATTGGAAATCAATATTTCCGACAATCCCCAGCAGCAAACTGTTAATGCAAATGCCACCCATCTTCATTCATGTGAATGCAGCCTAAGGTTAGGTTCACATTCCCTGCCACAGCAGGAACGCAATGGATTGGGATAGCGGCACGGCACGTTATCCGCGAGTTGCATTGTATACTGTGAAGCATGCAGTCAATGAGAAGTATGCTTCACTGTAACTGTTAAAGAGACACTATAATAATAATTAAAAAAAAAACTCTAGGGGATACTTATCTCACGAGGGGGAAGGTTCTGGATCCTGATGAGGCTTCCTCTGTCCTTTTCTGTCCCTCGGTTCCAGCGCTCAGCCCCATTTCTAGGGGCGTGTGGCCCGTGCGGCTGCCCTGAGGGAGGGTTGGGGCGCTGTGATGGAGGGGGAGCCGCGACTGTGGGGAGGGTGGCCCGACCTCTCTCTCCCTACTTCTCCCTGGGCCACCCTCCGTGCTCCCCCTCTGCTGCAGAGTTAGGGCAAGGAAACCTCCTATTGAGCAACTCACCTTCCTGCATTCCAATCGCCGATCGCTTACCGCTGGTCTCCTCCTCTGCATAGCCGCTTATACACACTCTACTTCCTGTTTAGCAGGAAGTAGGGTGTGTATACGCGGCTATGCAGAGGATTGTGAAGTAGGGTGTGTATACGCGGCTATGCAGTGGCAAGTGATCGGCGATTGGAACAGCAGGGAGGTGAGTTGCTCAATAGGAGGCTTCCCTGCGCTAACTCTGCAGCAGAAGGGTGAGCACAGAGGGTAGCCCCGGGGAGAGGAAGGAAAGAAGTCGGGCCGCCCTTCCCGTGGCTGGCTTCCCCCTCCATTATGGGAATATGAGGGAGGGGCACCTTCCTATCTAACCTATATTGCGGGCACCTACCTATCTAACCTATACTGTGGCCACCTTCCTATCTAACCTATATTGCGGGCACCTACCTATCTAACCTATACTGGGGGATCTACCAATCTAACCTGTACTCTGGGCTCCTACCTATCTAGTCTGTACTGGAGGCACTTACCTATCTAACCTATACTTGGGGCACCTACCTATCTAACCTATATTGGGGGCACCTACCTATCTAACCTGTACTGGGGGCTCCTACCTATATGGCCTATACTGGAGCCACCTACCTATCTAACCTATACTGGAGGCACCTACCTATCTAACCTATACTGCGGGCACTTACCTAGCTAACCTGTACTGGGGGCTCCTACCTATATAGCCTATACTGGAGCCACCTACCTATCTAACCTATACTGGGGGCACCTTCCTATCTAACCTATATTGCGGGCACCTACCTATCTAACCTATACTGGGGGATCTACCAATCTAACCTGTACTCTGGGCTCCTACCAATCTAGTCTGTACTGGGGGTACTTACCTATCTAACCTATACTTGGGGCACCTACCTATCTAGCCTATACTGGAGCCACCTACCTATCTAACCTATACTGGGGGCACCTACCTATCTAACCTGTACTGGGGGCTCCTACCTATATAGCCTATACTAGAGCCACCTACCTATCTAACCTATACTGGGGGCACCTACCGATCTAACCTATACTGGGGGCACCTACCGATCTAACCTATACTGGGGGCACCTACCTATCTAACCTATACTGCGGGCACCTACCTAGCTAACCTATCCTGGGGGCGCCTACCTAGCTAACCTCTACTGGTGGCAACTTTACTGGCGACCTATTTTGGAGGCATCTACCTAACTAACCTATACTGGGGCACCTACCTATCTAACCTATACCGGGGGCACCTGCCTATCTAACCTATACTGGGGGCAACTATACTGGCTACCTTTACTGGAGGCACCTACCTGGCTAACCTATACTGGGGGCAATTATACTGGGGCACCTATGCCTGGCTACCTATACTGGGGCACCTATGC
Source organism: Hyperolius riggenbachi (assembly GCF_040937935.1). NCBI lineage: Eukaryota > Metazoa > Chordata > Amphibia > Anura > Hyperoliidae > Hyperolius > Hyperolius riggenbachi. Next base: position 115,073,383 of record NC_090647.1, on the reverse strand, counting down.
CTGGCTACCTATACTCTGGCGACCTATAGCTGGCTACCTATACTGAGTGCAACTAGACCTGGCTAACCTATACTGCGGGCACCTATACCTGCTCCATGGGTGGGGGCGACTTTTACACCCTCGCCCTGGGTGCATTTTAGCCTAGAAACTGACCTGCCAGCGCTGGCTACCCCGAAATCATAGCCGACAAGGAGTCCGCTGTGGCACCTACTGCGCATGCAATGTTTACCTTACCTGGCTTCAGCGCAGGTGCAGTAGCGGCTTTTCAGGCGTAAATAGCAGAGCCCAATCAGGTCAGCTCTGAGTTGCCTGTGCAGTAGAGCGGACCCAACAGGGCTCGGTTATTTCCACCTGAGCCTGATTGGAAAACCACTACTGCACCTGCACTGGATCACGGTAGGTAAATATTTACCTCGCCGGTGTTAGGGGGCTGACATCACTGGGACAGAGAAGGATGGGGGAAGCCTCATGAGGATCCTAGGAACCAGAGGCTCCACCCTCCTGAGGTAAGTATCCCAGGGGGGTTATTACAGCGCACCGTGAACGGCAGCCGTTGCGGTGCACCACAATGCACCACTGTGAACATAGCCTAAAGAAAACTGTCGTGAATAAAGTAAGAAGAAAACTGCAGCAAAAAAGGAAGCCGTTGCCCGTAGCAACCAGTCACAATCTTGCAAACCTGATTTTATGTACTGCTCAAGTGCTCCACCTTGCTACAGTTTGCTTAGTATGTGTTTTCATAAATCAGTCTCTGTGATTTCCTGAAGTGGAAAGTCTGTGCAATCCGCATTCTTCCCTGCATCTTATGCAATCATGACGAAAAAAAGCATATGTTAGTGTTTGACCATTACTGCATTATGTAACATTTAATAAAAACTAAACCTGAAGTCAATCAAAAGTTCAGTGAGCTTTCTACCCTGGGTGAAAATCTTGTCATCATTTTAATAGTTGCGTTGTAGATTCACCCTCCTTATCTAAATATATACTGTATATGAGTCATGCGGTTAATAGTTTTAGAACGTGCAAGTCTCTGAAGCTTTAGCTTGCTCTTTGCTCCGGGGGAAACTCACAAGTGCAGATCCTGCAGGTGCCTCTCGTATAACGGCAAACAGACAAGCAGCTCAGTGCCAGCACTGACAGAGCAAGCTGCAGAATCCAGCAAATCTGCAGATTCACATAAAGCAGTTTATGTGTTTGTCCAGGCTGCTTGAAAATATGCTGGAGTGGTCAGTAGGGAGGGAAGGGCAGGAGGTGTGGACCTAGCTGCAGGTAACAGAATATGGATGGCAGCCAACCACACCCAGCTGTGACATACCGTAAGCTGATCCCTCTGCCCCTACCCCCTTCTCACAGCCCAGTCCCAGCTCCATAAAAAGGGGAAGCAGCTATCTCACAGGCACTGGATCCCTGGACAGACCAGCAGCACCAGTTTCTCCTCCTATAATCTCTACTTGTAACAATGTCTTTCCAACGCAAGCAATTCAGCGCCCTCTCTGCTGCCCCCCAGGGTGGTTATAGCTCAGTCAGAATCAGTCAGCAGACCCGTTCCAGTGGTTTCGGTGGTGGCTCTGGTGCTGGCTATGGGGGTGGAAGATCATTCAGCAGTGCCAGCTTGTCCAACCTGGGTTCAACCAGAAAGAGTGTCGCCTATAATGTGTCCAGCGGCAGATCTGGGTTTTCCGGGGGCTCTGCCTTTGGTGCTGGAGGTGGTGCCGGATTTGGCGGTGGTTTCGGAGGTGGTTATGGAGGTGGTTTCGGTGGTGCTGGTGCAGTTGCTGGGCCTGGTATCCAAGAGGTGACCTACAATCAGAGCCTTCTAGCACCCCTTAACCTGGAGATCGACCCTAGCATTCAGACCATCAGGAAGGAGGAGAGGGAACAGATCAAGACCCTCAACAACAAATTTGCTTCTTTCATTGACAAGGTAAGTCCTGTTAACAGAACCGTGATGTTGTAATGATTTCAGTGACTATACCGTTACTACTAGTGCATGAAGTTGTGCAATGATACCTGTTAGCATAATTTTGCTACTTTGCACAGCAGTTTTCTGTCATCATTGAAGTTAATTACCGGTATATCATCTGTCCCTGTTTAAACTGCTTGGCCCAAATTACTTTTTTTTGTTACTGTATGTAGTTCTGATAAACTCCACTCTTAAATAAGTTTTCTACATGCCCATTTAATGTCTTTCCTGCACTATAAAGCCTAAAAAATATTGGTTGTTTTGTCACGGTATGGCTTTATGATAAATTTTAAGATAATTATGGACATGTTAATTTTAATTCCACTCCCTGCAAGATACAGACTGGCCTCTGCACATACTGTACTTGTGAGTTAATGTGCCCCTCCCCTTGCTCATTCATTGTATGCAGTTATTCCAATGTGTCTTCATAAAAGGTGAAATGAGTTCTACTTGATGGATTAGCCTTTTTCTTTAGGGTGCATTTTTGTCATAGTCCTGTATCTACAGCAAGTATTTCCTTCATGCTGTGCAGGTGTTCTGTTAGGGAGTTCAGCAGTCTTTACACTGTCTTCCCTGTCTCTGTTTTATTAGGTAAGGTTCCTGGAACAGCAAAACAAGGTTCTGGAGACCAAATGGGAACTTCTGCAGAACCAGAAGTCTGGCGGTAAGGCCAGCAACGTTGGACCCCTGTTCGAGGCTTACATCGCCAATCTGAGGAGGCAGCTGGACGGTCTGGTCAATGAGAAGAGCAGACTTGATGGAGAACACAGAAACATGCAAGATTTGGTTGAGGACTTCAAGAACAAGTAAGTCACAGAATCCAACTGTCCTATAGTTACAGAAAATGTGTATTTTTTTTAACTGTAGATCAAGCGCTGAGACAGCTAATGATCATGAATGTAGAGTGATCCATACCTGTGTAAAGCCTGGAAACACCTGTGTTACTGTAATGCTATTATTATAGAGGTACCTCTATGCACTGCTGCCACACCCTTACAGGACCGAGAAAAGGCTGCTGGAAAGATGGGGCTGGGTTTACAAAATCCTGTGCTGGCCAAGCAGAGGCTGACAGGAAATAAAGCAAACAATGCAGATAATACCTGGGGTGTGTCTCTCACAGGAAAGTCAATAGCCGGTAATCTATATCAGGTGAAATCTTGCAGTCCCAGTGCTGGTGAATAGAAAGCCTTGGCGGAGATAGCAGAGTATCAGATCAGTCATCTCTGGATGCTTTTATCATCCCATGAGTACAATATCCAAGACTACTGAAGAACGCGCACACACATGCGCAGACACACACACGCGCAGACACACACACACGCGCAGACACACACACACGCGCAGACACACACACACGCGCAGACACACACACACGCGCAGACACACACACACGCGCAGACACACACACGTGCAGACACACACATCGCAGACACACACAGCACAGACACACACACGCGCAGACACACACATACACAGACACACACACATACGCAGACACAGATGAAGGTACATACACTCAGGCCCAGTGCACACCAAAACCTCTAGCAGATCTGCAAAACGCTAGAGGTTTTTGAAGCAGATTTCAGAGCAATTCTAGGAGCGTTTTTGCAGCGTTTTTGTGTAGCAGATTTCATATATTGTTACAGTAAAGCTGTTACTGAACAGCTTCTGTAACCAAAACACCTGGAAAACGCATTTTTTAGAACAGTTTTCAACTTTCCTATACTTTACATTGAGGCAGAAATGTCTCAGAAATCTAAAAAATGCTGCAGCCCCCAAATTTGCATTTGTGGAAAAAACAACCCGCTCTGGTGTGCACCAGCCCATTTACTTTCATTAGCCAAGCGGTTTTCCTCCTGCAAGTGTTTTGAAAAACGCTCCAGGACCGCTCTGGTGTGCACCAGCCCACACAGATGAAGACACGCAGACACACATGCTAAAGGCTCATGCACACCTCGTTGGTGTCCAAAATGATCATTTGTGGTCATTTTGGTTGACAATTCAGAGCAACATCCACAGCCTGGTCATTAGGGACTCAGTATGCTGGAAATCCTTGCATGACTATTACTATTATTTTCCCCCCACAGCTCACTCCTGCTTACAGTGGCGTAGCTAAGGAGCTGTGGGCCCCAATGCAAGTTTTACAATGGGGCCCCCTATGCACTCTATACATAGCAATTGAAACGGCGCACTAAAAGCTGCCAATGGCAACTACAATGTCAGAGGTGCAAGAAGGGGATGGGGAATAGTTTGTTAATGATTACCACTATTCAAAGTATATATATATAAATGATTATTATGAGCACAGGACCAATATAGAGCTAATACTGTATTTGAGGGAAGGACATTCGGGGCCCCTCTGGCCCAAGGGCCCCGATGCGGTCGCTACCACTGCACCCCCTATTGCTACGCCCCTGCCTGCTTATCTCCCCCCTTCTCTCCAGAGAAGTGTGTATGGAGACCAGTCACCCGAAGTGATCACAAATGATTATTTACAGTGACCAAAGTGAAAAGGTGTACAAGGCACATTATAAGAGATTTATAAGAACTCTGCCTATTGTTGGTAACTTCATGTCTTCCAAAGTGCATAGCACACACTAACCATAGTCACCAGGAAAGCACACTGTGTATGGTGGAACAGCTGCATGTGTGGTTTCATACTCTATCGGTGCACACAATTCTGCATAGCTGCTATTCACTTTTATGGCTTGCAAGAGCAAGCAGTACACTGCTTCATTAGAACAGCTCAGCCTATTGTTGGTAACTCCACGTACAAACACAGTCTCCTGCCAAGGGTTATAATGAAAGCTCCCTTGACACACAATAGCTAACCTGTTCCTGTCTGGAAGAGGCAGACTGAAAGAAAAAAAGAGAATGAAAGTTAATACCTAGCTGTTGTTGCCATAGGCAACATTACTCTTTTTTTTTTTTTTTTAGTTGTCATGTTACTTGAATAAGCTATGCACAAAATTGGAACACTGATTACACATCAGCTGAGCAGCCCGGTGGCTAAAAGATTGTTCTTCACAAAGTATCTTCCCAAGAACATACAGATTTGACCCACCCAAGCCTACATATCCAGTCTGTCTTCATTCCATCCCTCAGCTGAGCCTATAGATTAATTCCATCTCTCAGCTGAGCTAATGTATTCATTCCATCCCTCAGCTGAGCTAATGTATTCATTCCATCCCTCAGCTGAGCTAATGTATTCATTCCATCCCTCAGCTGAGCTAATGTATTCATTCCATCCCTCAGCTGAGCTAATGTATTCATTCCATCCCTCAGCTGAGCTAATGTATTCATTCCATCCCTCAGCTGAGCCTATGGATTCATTCCATCCCTCAGCTTAGCCTATAGATTTATTCCATCCCTCAGCTGAGACTATAGATTCATTCCATCCCTCAGCTGAGCCTATAGATTCATTCCATCCCTCAGCTGAGCCTATAGATTCATTCCATCCCTTGGCTGAGCCTATAGATTCATTCCATCCCTCAGCTTAGCCTATAGATTCATTCCATCCCTCAGCTTAGCCTATAGATTCATTCCATCCCTCAGCTGAGCCTATAGATTCATTCCATCCCTCAGCTGAGCCTGTAGATTCATTCCATCCTCAGCTGAGCCTCTAGATTCATTCCATCCCTCAGCTGAGCCTATAGATTCATTCCATCCCTCAGCTGAGCCTATAGATTCATTCCATTCCTCAGCTGAGCCTATAGATTCATTCCATTCCTCAGCTGAGTGTAGACAAGACACATTACATTTATATTGCTCTTTGCTCCTGACTGACTCAAACTGCTTTAGAGCTGCAGCCACTTAGGGTGCGCTCCGCGGACAACCTGGATCATTAGCGAACCTTGCCCATAGCCTCCTTACTGGTTTATGTTTTGCTATTTAGCTCATTGGATTCTAATGACGAGTCATGGTTCCTCTGCTTTCCTCCATAGCAACAGATTGCTTCACACACTGCAGTCTCTTAGCCAAGGCTTGGTATTCATTCTTTCTTACACCGGAGTCTAGATATTCATTCCATATCACTGTTGCCATACATATTCATTTTACCTCCCAGTCAAGCCTATGAATTTATTCCATCTCATAGCTAAGCCTTCATTCATTCTAGCTCAAGAGAAAGTAACAAATGACTAAAACAATCCAGGCTGGCCAGTCATTTTCTCCTGAGCTACGTAAACGGGCAAAATTTAATGCCAATCTGATGTACATGGGCACCTTTAATTCAGCCATGCTAAGAGGCCCTTGTATCTCAAGCAGCCTGTAATAAAAATTTTCTGTATCAAAGCCTGGCCATTGTTACGCAGGACACTGTGCTTGATCCAGTGTGGAAGGGGGTTTAAGTAAAAGCTATGAAATTAGAGGCAGTTAGTTACAAGGGAAATGACAGCAAGGTCTTCTGTCTCTGATTTCTCCTGAAATGCCACAAGTCTTGGGATACAGCAGTTCTCTAAACAAAGGCATGAAAGGAAAGATCTGTCTCCTGAAGTATCCTGAGGAGATTGTATAACACAGCGAACAGAAACAAACACAGTTGGGTTTTGTGTTGTATTGAGTGAAGCTTCCTGCCAAGTGTGCTCAAAATCCCCCAATCTCTTTCCAGGTATGAGGATGAAATCAACAAGCGTACTGCTGCAGAGAATGAATTTGTGGTGCTGAAGAAGGTAAGTTATTTTACCAGTGTAGCCTGAATGGTGCCTGTGTAATACATTACCCAGTCATAAACCCAGCATCAAAGACTCTTAGCCGTCACCCGATTACGGGGCAAAGGCTAATCCCCTGTATGATGCACCCTGCCTCACCTGTAACTATGAACTTGCTGAGATAATGGGCGAATACCTGCAATTAGAATGTTAAGCCCTGCTCACCTCATGAGATCACTAAAAGCTACTAACATGGCCTTCAGCAATACGAAAATGCAAATCTCCATAATCCATTTTAACCAATCAAATTAAGCCTTTCTTTGATTTAACAAAAATGGTTTGTTGCTACACTATGATGCACTTTTAATTTTCTAAACTAGGCTAAAAGGTTTTATAGTGTAGAAATTTATTTTGAATTCTCAATACATACGTAGTTTATACATTATCCTTGAAAAGGAGTACATGGAAACTGGTAACAATTGCAAGAGAAGCAGTTTCTTATTTCATCTCTGTACGAGTCAGGCATGATTTAATGTAGTTATTAAGCAGCCATACATTTTAATTAGCAATCCACATCTGCACAGGAGTCTGACTATTGTTGATCTAGACTAGGCATGGGCAAACTTGGCCCTCCAGCTGTTAAGGAACTACAAGTCCCACAATGCATTGCAGGAGTCAGCCATAGTCATGACTCATAAAGGGAAATGCGTTGTGGGACTTGTAGTTCTTTAACAGCTGGCGGGCCAAGTTTGCCCATGCCTGATCTAGACCCTATTGTATTGTCTTATTTGAAAACTTTTTCTAGGACATATGAGGCAAATCAAATAAACTATCTTTACTTACCTAGAAGTTCCTCCAGCCCCTAGTGGTCACTCTGTCCATCGCCACAGCTCCAGTCTTGATTCGCCTCAAATGTCCTTTAAAAAGACTTTTCCACTTTTCATGTGAAAGAGAATCCTGCCTGAGGTCCAGAAGGTGCAGTCTTTAGATGATTGTCCTGATCCAACCTTTTGTGGCTGTATTGCTAACAGTCTTGTTCAGCACTCACTTCTTCTGAGCCATAGGGATAAATCGTAAATTTTCCTGGTCTCTTAGGTTTCCCCTCCAGTGGGAGAGCCTTGTCCTCTGTACTCCCTCTACTCTACTTAGATGAGCCAAGCTACATATTCATCTTCTTATCATGATGGTTGTAAAATCATGCTTTGAACAGCTAAACCCACCAACATCTATACCAACCTTTAGATGCAGAAGCCCGTAGTCCACCTCAATCCTCAGATACGTTTTTGTGTGTGCCAGGGAGGTTGTGATCTTTGAATTTCACCTGCAGTATGCCTGTAGATGACATCTGAGAATCTTCCAAGATAAATTATATATGGACATCCAAAGCAGCTGTTTCTAGCAATTTTGGAAAGCAGTCATGCGTGTAATGGGGTTTCTCACCTATTCACCTAGCCCCAATATTCATTGTCCACGTCTCAATAGGCAACAGGCTTGGTCACTTTGAACAAGCATGCTCCATGATTACCTGTCATTTGACATGTGTATTTGGCTTTAGCACAAGATGATGTATGCAGCAGGAATAGAGTTTATTGAAAATGTTGAAGGCATTTTCTTGAACTTGTAGTGCTCTGGCTTACAATAATATTTTAATGTGGCTATTGCTTTCTCCTTGATAATACAGGATGTGGATGGTGCTTACATGAACAAGGTTGAGCTGGAAGCCAAGGTAGACTCTCTGACTGATGAGATCAACTTCCTGAGGGCCCTGTATGAAGCTGTAAGTACCACTGGTCATGTGCAGTATCATTGACTTCATTTGGTTCTATAAAATGCATGATAATACAATTTTTAAACCAAACAAAGAATCCTAAGAGAATGCTTGTTTCCCTGCAGGAACTGCGTGAACTGCAGGCTCAGGTCTCAGACACCTCAGTCGTCCTGTCTATGGACAACAACAGAGCTTTGGATCTGGACAGCATCATCGCTGAAGTTAAAGCTCAGTATGAAGAAATTGCTGCCAAGAGCCGGGCTGAAGCAGAGTCTGTGTACCAGAATAAAGTAGGTTTCCCATTCTCATAAGAAAGCTCCTATGTTAAGTTCAGATATTGTAACCTAGGTTACATTATTTAATTTTTTTTTCTACAGTTCCAAGAGCTGCAAGCTACTGCTGGCCGTCATGGTGATGATATCCGCACCAGCAAGCAAGAGATCTCTGAGCTGAACCGCGCCATTCAGAGGCTGCAGGCTGAGATTGAGAATGTGAAAGCACAGGTAAATTTCGTTTAGAGAATAGTTATTGATGTTTACAGTTCAGCAAAAGTCTAGCAGAACTAAAATGTATGCATAATAACCTAAAGTGCATCTGAACTCAGGTCCAAAAGTTGAAGAAACAGTCTGTGGCTCCTATTGATGATGATGATGATGATGATGATGATGATGATGATGATGATAATGATAATAATAATAACCTTTAAAGGGAAGGTCCAAGCTGTGTAAAAAAACAAAAAACACTTACCTGGGGCTTCCTCCAGCCCCTGGCAGTCATTCTGTGCCCTCGCCGTAGCTCCTCTCACTCCCGGTGTCCTGCGCTGAAGAAGCCGACCTCGCCAGGTTGGCTTCCGGGTCGGCTACATGTGCACTCCACGGCGCGGGTCACGTGGTGTACGTGATGTCATCAAGCATCTAATATGCAGGCGCAGTAGTTCTGCGCCTGCGCAGTATAGACCCGATGCCGTTGCATAACCATGTGACCCTCGCCGTGGAGCGCTCATGAAGGCGACCCGGAAGCCGACCTGACGAGGTCGGCTTCTTCAGCGCAGGACACCGGGAGTGAGAGGAGCTACGGCGAGGGCACAGAATGACTGCCAGGGGCTGGAGGAAGTCCCAGTTAAGTGGAGTTTTTATTTATTTTTTTACAGCTTGGATGTTTCCTTTGAACAAAAAAACATTTATTAGTTATACCTGATACAAATCTTAAAATAAATCTGCACTGTTTCTAGTTCCTGATTCATGGAAGCAGACATATTGTTAACCTCCTGTGCTTTCAAATGGCCTTATCTGCCAACTCTGCCGTAGGCAGTCATGTGACACAGGGGAGAGATCAGATTACAACTTGTGATTAGACACAAATGAGGGGGAATTAAACAGGCTAAGCTCTCTAAATACATACAGGGTGCATTTCTCTATGTATTTCTTCAGACCTGTGTAAGAGTTCAGGTCCACTTTAAAGGGGAACTGAAGAGAGAGGTATATGGAGGCTGTCATGTTTATTTCCTTGTAATCAATACCAGTTGCCTGGCAGCCCTGCTGGTCTATTTCTCTGCAGTAGTATCTGATTAAAACCAGAAACAAGCATGCAGCTAGTCTTGTCAGATCAGACTTATAAGTCTGAATCACTGAAACACCTGATCTGCTGCATGCTTGTTCAGGGGCTATGGCTAATAGTATTAGAGGCAGAGGATCAGCAGGGCTGCCAGGTAACTGGTATTGTCTAAAAGGAAATAAACATGACAGCCTCCATATACCTCTCTCTTCAGTTCCCCTTTAAGGTCTGCTTTAATCCAAACGGCTGCTTCTTGCCTATAGTTATATGATGCCTCCATCCCTATGGCAACAGTTTGGGGTAGAAAGCAACGTGTTATGTTGCTATGGAGGATGGAGGAGGGCTAACGGCGCAGTGTATAATAAAGTGGTCATGTTGATTACAAAGCTAATACACTGGCAGAGACAATCTATCAGTCCAGATCCCTCACCAATGCATGGGCGGGGGGAGCAGGATCATCCACCAGGCAACCTAGGCAGGTGCATGGGACCTAGTGGGTGTCCAGGGGCCCAACCACCACCTTTTTTTTTACCTCCTTCTACTTCAGCTTTCCAAAAGGGCCACAAGGAGGCCCTAAATTTGTTACTTTGCCTAGGGCCACATTACATATAACCCCCCCCCCCCTCTCCCGGGGAATACGGGGGTGGAAGGGGCGCCATACACATGCCAGATTCTCAGCAGGGGCAGTACGCGTGTGCAGGACTCAATATCTGCATGTTGAAACAGGTTACATACCCTTGCAGCAATTTGGCTATTAAGCCGCATCTACACGCGTAGATGCGGCCGCAATGTTCCTTACCACTCGAGCCGCTGATGCGGCTCGATTGATAAGATCCGACAGGATGGATCTCCCCACCGCCGATTCCCTGCTCGCTCTCCGTGATTGGACGATGGCAGGGAATCGAGCGGAAGATAAGCGGTGCAGGGACGAGCGGGAATCGAGCGGGTATTGATTCCGGCGCGGACGGGGATGCGGAAGAGGCGATCCAGCGGCTAATCGAGCCGCCGGATCGCCACCTCACCTACACGTGTAGATGAGGCTTTAGAGTTCAATCGGGCTTCAAAGTTCAATCGTCCTTCAATGTCTTTGTTTGCTTTTGTTTTAAGTTCCATATCTAGACAAAGGCTGCTCTATTGTCCACGTTGTGAAAGGTAAAACATGATTTCTAGCTGATGCATTGCCCTACAAAGCATGGCTAAGCCTGAAATAATGCAATGGAGCCGTGCTCCTCCTCCAGTTGTTCTAATACTTTTATAGCAGGTGCAATTACAAGAGATTTAACGTTGCCTGGAAGTCATAGAAAGCAAGCAGCAGACACGCATTTGCTTAGTTACCGTTTAGATGTCTTTGTAAAAACTTGGTTTGAGGGCAGGGTGTGGATGCCTGAATCATGTGTGATCAGCTGCTGCTTTTAAATAATTCAGGCGATAACATTTCTATTTGCCGGCACAAGGAGAGTAGACAGGCTGCTACTGAATCCACCTGTTTGCTGATGTCAGCTTATCAGCCTCTCTCAGTCATGTTTGTGGCATGATAACTGATAGTCTGACTTCAGAATTAGTGCGTATAAAACTCAGGAATACAGCAGCAGAAGGCAAGACAACTCGAGGGAACAGTGGATATGAATTACTGAGTTGCTTTCTTTGTGATTTTCAGCGTGCTAAGCTGGAGGCACAGATCGCAGAGGCTGAGGAACGTGGAGAACTGGCACTGAAGGATGCCCGGTCTAAATTAAATGAGCTGGAGGGTGCTCTGCAGAAGGCCAAGCAGGACATGGCTCGCCAACTGAGAGAGTACCAGGAACTGATGAATGTCAAACTTGCCCTGGATATTGAAATTGCCACCTACAGGAAGCTGCTGGAAGGAGAGGAGAGCAGGTAAATTGTCAAAGCTAACATATATTCACTAAATAGCAACAGTATTTCATTTTTGGTCTATTTACGGAAAGATACTACAGAAATGTACAGAAATGTAGGCGTTATTTTCAGCTATAGAAAGCTGTGGGATAGATTACACTCACACACACACAAGGCATCTCAGGATGGTGTCAGGGGCCTGGTTGGTATCCAGGGGCCTGGCTGCGATCTCCTCTGAGCCCCTCACCCCACTCACAAAAATGTCACGTGACAGACAGGGAAAGCCCCCCGTACACCCTTATCCATTTCTGCTTGCACAGTCATAAGTTGTTTCACCATGGCTTTTATACTCATGAGGTTTTTTTGTTTATTTGCTTTTTCAGGTTGGCCGGTGAAGGTGTTGGAGCTGTCAGTGTGTGTAAGTATCACTATTTATTACGAGGTTGTCCATAGGATCCGAGCAGTAGGGTCTATAAGAACAGATACAGTCTTATAGTTAACTAAATTCCTATCCATTGTTCCCATAGATACCCCCTGTTGATGGTCTTTTATAAACCTTTTGTAGACCATATTGGCTGATAACGCTGCATATTAAGCTGCATTGAGCTTCATATCAAATGTCAGTTTATTGCTCATGGGATTGATTCATCAAACAATGGTAATATTACCGTGAACGCACAGCACACAACAATATTACTATTACTTCAACGCTTAAAGGATTTATCAGGCAATCTAAAGAAAATAAGTGCTACTTACCCGGGGCTTCCTCCAGCCCTAAGCTCCCAGCATGTCCCTCGCCACAGCTCTCCCTTCAGTCATTCGCCGCAGCTCGCTCCCGGTCCCCGGTGATGACGTCAGGCCGACCTCCAGGTCAGCTTGTACTGGCGCTGTCAATCACTGCCACATAGGCCGGAGCGGACTGCGCAGGCGCAGTAGTTCTGCTCCTGTGCAGTCCACTCCGGCCCACGTGGCGGTGATTGAGGTCGGCCTGACGTCATCGCCGGGGACCGGGAGTGAGCTGCGGCGAACGGCAGAAGTGAGAGCTGCGGCGAGGGACATGCTGGGAGCTTAGGGCTGGAGGAAGCCCTGGGTAAGTAGCACTTATTTTCTTTAGATTACCTGATAACTCCTTTACTTTAAGTACCATGAGATGGGCTAGTAGCGTGACCTGCGGTATTCCAGTAACTCAACCTTTACTATGGCAACACATGCAATGCCGTAGTAGCGGTCACACTACTCGAGTATTAGACAAGATGAGAAATGTTCCGTGAAACCATCCCATGTGTGCTATGCAAGATAAGATAAGTTAATGCAGCAGTAAATCTAAAATGTGATTATATGCTTTCTTAGAGAAGTGAGTTTTGTTTTAACATTACTAAAGTTGGAGAGTTAACTGACTAGGGAAGGAGTTCCAGAGGAGGGAAGATGCACTTGAGAAATCCTGTATGCAGAAGTTAAAGTTGGGCCCATATGCAATTAACTTTTTCTCCCAAGTTTTCTTTTAAGAGATAATTTTTCATCTTTGTTGTGAAAATATCCCTTAGGAGAAAACTCAGGAGGAAAAGTTTGTTTCATATGGGTCTAGGGCAGATGAGAAGAGAATTAGTAGAGCACAGATTGAATGTAGAAATGCGTTTTTGGTGCATTTCGGGTTTGCGTTTTTATTATATTGCCCTAATGAATGTAGTGAAATATAGTATAGTATTTAAAAAAAAAAAAAACACCAAAAACATATTCCTCTGCATCTACCTTGAGATAAATTTATGTTTTATGTGTGTTTTCGAAAGTTGTGCATTTTCAAACAAATAATGTAAACTGCACATTTATACCTTTTTTACATGTGGCCCATAGACTTTCATTAGCGGCAAAAACTCTAGCGTTTGCCGCAAAGCATTTGTTCCTGCCTAGTGTATTCCTATCCTGTAACTGGTCATTATATCCACATGCAATTTTCACCACAAGTAACCTCTAATTAGGTTGTTTGTCATCATGTTGAGATTCATTTGCACAAGTTTCTAATAAATGTGTTTTATAATTACCTAAAACTGTCAAATAATGCTGTGTTCAGGGGTGAATCTTAATTTTTTTTGTCTTTTTATCCGCAGCTGTTGTGAACTCAAGCCACTCATCTGGCGGTGGAAGCTTTGGTGGCTCCTCTGGCTTCGGCGGTGGATACGGCGGTGGATCCAGCTTCGGTGGTGGATCCGGCTTCGGCGGTGGAGCCAGCTTTGGAGCTGGATCAGGAATCGGCAGCGGTGTGAAGTTTGGCAGTGGAAGCGGATCCAGTGTGAAGTCCTCCTACTCCGTGACCACATCTAGCAGCCGGAGGTTTTAAAGAATTCTAAGAAGCCATTGTCTACCCTGCTTAATGACATCCTTAGCACTATCCATACCTCCATACAACCACAATATTGCTGTTCAATATAGAGGCTCAGTATCTCAGTTCTGGGGCTCTACTTTTCCTTCAAGGTCAATGAGGGCCTTTATGTTTTAGCCAAGAATCTGCAACCGTTCTCCTTCAGATACTGTCTGGAGGTATGGTTGGTCGCTAGGGGTTGTCAAAAAGTGGCATCTTTCTCTTCGCCATTTCCTTCTTTGCTCCTTCTTACCGCCCTTAAACCTAAGCTGTCCTTGAGTGTGCTACCAGCGGCCCTCGTTACAACTGGCTGGTGGTTGTAAGATGAAGCCTAGTCTGTCCCACTTACACCTGAGATCCTTAGCAGCCTTCCCACCCAACCTCTGCAAGCCTTTACGGTCAGTGATTGCAGAAGAGCTGCTGCCAACATCCCAAAATACGTCAATGTTTACAGTATTGCCAGGTGGAATAAAATAAAATTACGGCTTGTTTTTACAGAGAGGAAAAAAAAGTCCATGATTGTATATATGAGTAGAGATATAACGGTGCTAACATTCACCCTTCAGAACACCATAAACCCTAACTGAGTGAAAATAAAGTCACTGATGCTTTTTACTAAAAGTTTGTACCTGCATCTTGTGCAAGAGGCAGCACTGAAACAAGAAAGCATTTCCACTCTGTAGTGTCTGGTCTGTGTTAGTTGGTGGAAGTCTTCTGACTTTGCGGGGAGGGATTTTATACGTGGGTGTGAAAATTGTGAAACATCGCTAATAAAATTCCTTCCAGTTCATAAATTCTGTGTCTGAGTTTTATGTCTATTTGTTGTGAACTTTGCACTCACATAGGCTGTAATATAATTATGAAGGGGAAGGCGGGGGTGCTGAGAGCGCTTAGAAACCAGGACTAAAGTCAAATAGAGAAGGCAGCCCAACCTACTGCTAAGTCATCGTAGTAATGACAAAGTTGTATATTTTGAAATAAGTGTTCTTCCTACTTTGTGTATCACATCAAAAGTAAAAGAAGAGACGGCACACCACTGGCTGCAATCAAAGTGCTGTGTATTAGCGAACAAGTTACACTACATGTTACGGAGGAACACCTCCTTCATCAGGTGTCAAACAGCAATGAAGCGTACAAAGCCAATATACACAATCACATATAAAATGGGAACCACACCCGTAGTGGACCCACCCACCAATTCATTAACCCAATATTCCCCAGTTGCTAAGTTGAATAATTCCAATGGTCATATGGCACTCCTCATCGGCTACCAATAAATATAATACAAAAACTGACCGTAAACTGGCACTTCCAACCGAGGACTGCCACAGGACCACCTCTATGCATGAGCTGCTCCGTTGCTACTGCACAGGTCCAAACTCCCTGGCACCTTCGCAGAGGGGACTGTAGCCGCCAAGATAAAGAGGGTCCCGGACTGGAAGCAGAGAAGTTGCAGAAGGTTGGAGCAGGGGCGTAACTACAAATCATGGAGTCTTCCCCCCCCACCACCAAAACTTTGATGGGACACCTTAATGTTCACAACCCTTCCTTCGTGACCCTCACAGCCTGGAGGCCCATCTTACAGGGGTCATAAAACAAGTGTGGCCATCAGGATCTTCACACCCATAACATGTAGCCACAAAACACCTGATCTGGAGTATCAGAGATAGGGAAGGTTAGTAGCTGCTCCCCCCCCCCCCCCCCTGGATCAGAAGCTTCCCACTACTGATGTAAGTAGATTATTTTTTTTTTTTTGTAAAGTTACAGGTGTACTTTAATTGGACTCTAAGGCAATTGGCTGGGCTGCTTTCTTTGAACTTAAGTTCTACTTTAAACCCTTGAGCTATGCAAAGCTCTACATTAAGATGATTACTGAAATACAGCATGTCCTTCTTTGCTAAAGGGAAGTCATTAGTCAATTTTCTTGGTTTTCTTCTCGCTCGAGCTGTGAACTGTGAAGATATGATAATCACTGGGTCGACACTGCAACGCGTTAGAACATGACGCATATAAAATTACACAGATAGTTTGGTTAATGCGTTGCATCCAGATTTTAATCATACATCATCTGTGTAACTGATATGTTTAGTTATTGCCAAGAGGAGATGGGATCCCTCAATATTAATACACTGTGCATTAATGATCTGTTATTAAAATCAATGGGAATCGTTTTTTTTTTTAATAAGCCAGATACTTACCTACGGAGAGCGAAGGCTCTCTGGGTCCTATAGAGCCTTCCCTCTTCTCTCCCGAAGTTCATTTCAGCACTGGCTCCCTCAAAGCAGTATTCAACCAATTTGGTCAAATACTGCCGTCTCCGCCGTGGAAGGGATGCTTTGGAAGTCTTCGGGAACCCGAATGCTTCCAAAAATGGGCCGCTCCATACTGCACACGCGTGAGCTTATGTGCAGCATAGAGCCGCCCGTCTTTGGGAGACCTCTGCTCTCAAAGACTTACGAAATCCCTCATGGCGGGGCATTCAAACCAAGGAGCTGCTGCCGCAACGAGGGGACGAGTGTGACATGGCTGTCCCCCTGGGGGACAAGAGAGCGATCGGCTCTCATAGGCAGAAGCCTATGACAGCCGATCGCCATAATTGGCTGGCTGCGTGGAGGGAGGGAAGAAATTTAACGAAACAGAAAAAAACAAACAATAATATTTATTCTAAAAAAAATAAACATGGGGTGAGCGATCAGACCCCACCAACAGAGAGCTCTGTTGATGGGGAGAGAAGGGGGGGGGGGATCACTTGTGTGCTGTGTTGTGCGGCCCTGCAGCTTGGCCTTAAAGCTGCAATGGCCAATTTTGCTAAAAAATGGCCTGGTCACTAGGGGGGTTTAGCACTGCAGTCCTCAAGTGGTTAAAGGACAACTCTAGCAACTTTTATATATGAGGGTTTGGATGGAGATCAATATTCATATTATTTACAGCTACCTCTGCAGTGGACATCAGAAGAGCCGCTTGTATGAGCTGCAGGCTCAGACACTCTGCTGCACTTTGCAGCACATTTATTCACACTGGTTGGAGCCCACAGAAGTTTATCAGAATCATTCCCACTGCTGCCATGTAGCCCAACAATGCTTTGCCAGGGAATTGTATCAGGAAGGAACTACGCAGGACTGCCAAATTCATACCTACGGATGTAACTCTTCCTGGAATTCTCATTCACACTAATAAAATAACACAATAAATGGCATTTCAGCAAAAGATTGTTTCATGTAGTCTTGTGACATCTTTGACTTCTGATATTTGAACAGTAAAGGCACCCACACAACTTGGCGGCTGATCGACCATCAGATTCAATAATTATTATCGAATTGGATGAAAATCTGTGCTGCCAAGTTTATAACTGATGGAGTTGACTATGAGACCAATTTCAGGCCGAGCATGTACATCAGACATGCTGCAAAATGTTGCGTCGTCATGGTCGATCGAGTGCGCAGCAGTAACGGTGAGAGATATCAGGATGTGCGACTAATGCGATGAAACCCCTGGCGCTGTCCCCCCAGCGTATAAATGTACATGTGCAAATTTGGACAGAGGCGCCAGGCAGGTTAAAATGATCTAAAACAACTAAAAAGGAGGAGTACAGGTGGACTTACCTCCTGAAATGATGGACAATCGAGATTGTTCAAATCGCAAATAACAATTTATTTTGGCACTCCGCAACGCGTTTCGCAGGTATAACCCGCTTCATCAGGCAAGGAGTGCAAGTTCAAAAAGGTCCAATAGTGGCAATGCGCCCGACAGAGGCGCATTGCCACTATTGGACCTTTTTGAGCTTGCACTCCTTGCCTGATGAAGCGGGTTATACCTGCGAAACGCGTTGCGGAGTGCCAAAATAAATTGTTATTTGCGATTTGAACAATCTCGATTGTCCATCATTTCAGGAGGTAAGTCCACCTGTACTCCTCCTTTTTAGTTGTTTTTAGATCATTTTAACCTGCCTGGCGCCTCTGTCCAAATTTGCACAGTATATAGTCCACCTTGGGTGGAGGGGACTGTCCCCTTCTTTCTATCTACAGAGAGCGACTTCTTAAACCTGAGTGGGGTCAGGTTCTAATACTCCCCACCTGCATTTCAAGTGGTTGCCTATGTGGTAACCCGTGTTTGTGAGTATATCCACATCTGTTAATTATTTCGCCAACAATTGTTAGACTTACTGCACTATATTGGGCTCTCGGTTTTTCTTTTTGTTTCAAGTGTATAAATGTACATGTATGTGTGCAATTATACATAACTAGTCCAGTGTGGCGGTGCCCATCCATCTTCCGAATCCGCAACTCTTCCATTAGCAGTATACATGTCGGCGATGCATAGCATGCAACATGTGTGTGACATCACACAAACACCACACTGGCGGCATGTACACAGCTAAAGAGCGGCATATTTAGAAGGCAGACGGGCACCGCGACACAGGACAGGTAATGTATAAATACACTCATACATGTACATTTAGAAGTATTATTATTATTATTTAGTATTTATATAAGTATGTACAGATACCTTTAACCACTTGAGGACCACAGTGTTAAACCCCCCTAAAGACCATTTTTCAATAAATTGGGCTCGCTTTAAGAGCACGCTGCAGGGCCACACATTTTTAGCACACAAGTGATTCACCCCCCCCCCCTCCTTTTCTCCTCACCAACAGAGCTTTCCGTTGGTGGGGTCTGACCGCCACCCCCCCCCCCCCCCCCCACACACACACACACACACACACATCCCCATGTTTATTTATTTATTTGTAAATATTTCTTTTTTTTTTTTCCACTAATAAATGTCCTATTATTTTTTTTCTCCTAGTTCCTCCCTCCCTCCCCTCGCCAGCCAATCACTGTGATCAGCTGTCATAGGCTTTAGCCTATGACAGCAGATCACCTCCGAGCCCACAGAGGGGACAGCCGTGTCACACGACTGTTCCCAGTACAACGCTGCCATGGATTGCAGCACTGTACAAGCTAATTAGACGGCGCTTTCGCTAACAGTCTCCTAGCGCTGGGAGGCTGAAGCTGTAGCGGAGCACCCATCGGCGTGATGCGGTCGCCAAATAGTTAAGGTTCACAAAGACATAATACTTTGGCCAGTCAAACCCACTAACACCTACCAACTGCATCATGAACGACCACTAAAGTGCTGGTGGATCTCTGGCCAAGACTTACTTAGCTGGCATAGCTTACTGTTGTAATGATTATTCATAGTAGTTTTAGTCAACTCTCTGCCAGCAGCCACTGACAGTTCATATGCTTGGTTAAGTGGCATGTATTGTCCTATAAAAAGGGAAGACATGAGAGATTAGATGCAGGAGGCCCACTGCACTTGCGGACAAAGCAATTGCCTGTAAACTGCACAGCTGATTTCTTGTGGTCTCTGCTTTGACAGGCTCAGAATGCAGGGTGATAAAAGCCTATTCTGCCTGATGGAGAGGGCAGGGGAGAGAACGTCTGAGAGACACCCTGCTATGGGAACTACAGTGACTGGCCAACAGATGTCTGTCCCGAAATGATAGATCACTGACAACATTGACATCCCCTACTTTGTTTAGTGATCCTACATAGAAACTAAAGAAGGCCATGCGCTTGTTTGCGCAGCTATGTGCATGATAGATTATTGACTGCGACCTCATAGATTGATAGTCTTAGCCAATTTCCTCCACTGTGTATATGAGATGTTACTGAGGTGAACATGAGGTGTTAAGGTGCTCATACATCAGGCGATGATGGGCAGATTCGACCAAAAGACAAATCTCTCTTTGATCAAATCTGATCAGAGAGAGATCTGTCAGCTGCCCGTACACCGCAGGCCAATTCCCGATTGATTTCAGCATCAAATCCCTTGGGAATTGTCAGAGTCCGCTGCATCCGCTGCTTTGCCGCTTTTCCCTAGTGTATAAATGTATGTGTGCATTTACACATTACCTGTCCTGCGTCACGCTGCCTATCCGTCT
Source organism: Hyperolius riggenbachi (assembly GCF_040937935.1). Taxonomy (NCBI): domain Eukaryota; kingdom Metazoa; phylum Chordata; class Amphibia; order Anura; family Hyperoliidae; genus Hyperolius; species Hyperolius riggenbachi. Next base: position 115,053,289 of record NC_090647.1, on the reverse strand, counting down.
TCTGAATCCACCACTCTTCCATTAGCCGCATACACACCACTGACGTCACACACGCGCCTGCGCTGTGTATGGGGCTAATGGATTAAGAAGAAGGATAGGCAGCATGACACAGGACAGGTAATGTATAAATGCACACATGTACATTTATACACGGGAAGCTGAGCAGGGGGGGTCACGTTTACCACTCATCCCGATATTGCTCGCCGTTACCGCCGTGCACACGATCAAGCAAGTCAGCCATACATCTTGCAGCACGTTAGACTGATACATGCGACCAATTGGTCACATTATCAATCAAGCATGCACTTGGAAGCACTAATTTTCATCCGCTTTGATATAATAATCGAATCGGATGGTTGATCAGCTGCCAAGTCGCCTGATGTTTGGCCTCCTTTACTGTCTCTGTTAATGTAATCAATCATCAGGGTGGCAGTTCTGGAATGAGTGTGTTATGCAGCAAAAACTGTTTGATTACAGCTGACCAGCATGTACTATTCTATGGAGTTGGGAGCAGCAGATAAGCAAGTGGCATTCTACAGTGCAGGATATAAAAAGGTCAATGCTTTCAGCTGACGTTTGTTGTTTAGTTATCCCCCATGAATGGTCCAAAATGATCTTCTCAGCTAAGGATTATATACCATGTGTATAAAGGTGGCCATACTCTGGTCGATTTGTCATCAGATCAACCAATAGATATATCCCTCTCTGATTGAATCTGATCAGAGAGGGATCGTATGGCTGCCTTTAAAGCAGATTGTGAATCGATTTCAGCATGAAATCGATTCACCATCTGTGAAGCTGCCGCTGCCGCCGTTCCCCCCTGCATACATTACCTGATCCGGCTGGTGCGAGTCCCCCGGTCTCCGCTGTCTTCTTCTCCACGCTCGGCTCCAGCTTCACTTCCTGTCCGGGGAAGTTTAAACAGTAGAGGGCGCTCTGTTTAAACTTCCTGTCGGGACAGGAAGAAGTGAAGCCTGCCAGAACCCAGCGGAGAAGGAGAGCAGGTAATGTATTGCCGCTAGCGTCAGTCATCGGACATTCGAACGCCGCTATCGATGCACTCCCGACCCGCCGGCAATGAAGCAAAATCTTCCGCACGGACAGATCGATGGGAACGATCGGTTTTAGACGGAAATCAATCGTTCGGTCAGCGTTTGCGCAACGATTTCACAGCAGATTCGATCACAATGATCGAATCTGCTGTATATCGGTGGGAAAATCGTTAGGTGTATGGGCCCCTTAAGGCTTAAAGAGGACCTGTCAGCCATACTAACCCACCCCCCCCCCCCACATATGTAAGTAAATAAATATTTGCTCTACTTACATAACATACGTATTGCTCTGTCCACATTTTGATTTCAGTGATTTTTTTTACAGTAAAAAAAGATAAAATTAAAGAATCGATTTTTGATTTTATGCGTGACACGCTTTAGGGGCCCGTTTCCATTAGTGCCGAAACCGGTCTGAATCTTCAGCGTTTCAATGCAGGCAAGTTGGGTGGGTGAACGCTGCCTATCCCTTCGATGGCTCACTGTCTAACACTGCAGTGCGACTCTAGACAGCATGCTGCAGTTTCCTGCAGCACAAACCTGAATCCCTATAACGATGCATGCTGAGCGACTCTAATTCCTCCTAATATCACTACAATGCCGGCATGCTTTCTGCAAGGTGTACGTTGCCTCAGTGGGAATTGGCCCTAATGCCTGGTACTCACCATGAAATTTCCCATCAGATAGATGGTCAAATAGATAATTTCTGACAGGTCCAGTCTGGTTTCTGATCATTTTTCTGATCACTTTATACAAAATCGATCAGAAAAACAATCGTAAATCAGATCAAACCTGTTGCATGGTATCTACCAGCCATTACTCGTGTGGCTCCTGTTTGTCCTACAGAGAGAGAGAGAGAGAGAGAGAGAGAGAGAGAGAGAAGGGAATGGTAGGATATGTAGTTACTGTTGTTTGTAATTTCTTGTTGTCTCAAGGGATTTTCCACCCCTTATCCAAATGGCCTGTCAAGGTCTGCAAAACAATAGTCTATACACCAGACCTTCACAGCACGGTAAACACTATTGTTTACCACAATGGTGGATTAAAATCTATCAACGCATCTGTACATCTGTTCAAGGCGCTTACACACACCTGATTTCTTCAAACGATGGGTCGTCAGACCCACCCGCGGGGCGGCCTTTCTGACGACAGTTTCCCCGTGTGTACAGTCTGTCGGCAGGCTGATAAGGCTGGTTTTGACTGATCCGCGATTAACCACTTGAGGACCCACCCTTTACCCCCCCTTAAGGACCAGCGCTGGTTTGATTGATCTGTGCTGGGTGGGCTCTGCAGCCCCCATCACAGATCAGGGTGCAGGCAGGGAGATCAGATTGCCCCCCTTTTTTCCCCCCTATGGGGATGATGTGCTGGGGGGGTCTGATCTCTCCTGCCTGCTGTGGGTGGCGGGGGGGCACCTCAAAGCCCCCCTCCGCGGCGAAATTCCCCCCTCCCTCTCCTACCTGCTGCCTCCCCCGGTGATCGGGGCTGCACAGGACGGCTATCCGTCCTGTGCAGCCAGTGACAGGACGTCCCCTGTCACATGGCGGCGATCCCCGGCCGCTGATTGGCCGGGGATCGCCGATCTGCCTTACGGCGCTGCTGCGCAGCAGCGCCGTACAAATGTAAACAAAGCGGATTATTTCCGCTTGTGTTTACATCTAGCCTGCGAGCCGCCATCGGCGGCCCGCAGGCTATTCACGGAGCCCCCCGCCGTGATTTGACAGGAAGCAGCCGCTCGTACGAGCGGCTGCTTCCTGATTAATTAGGCTGCAGCTGGCGACGCAGTACTGCGTCGCTGGTCCTGCAGCTGCCACTTTGCCGACGCACGTTATGAGTGTGCGGTCGGCAAGTGGTTAAAGCAAAAACAGATACTTACTTAAAGGACTTACGAGCCCAAAAACATAAAAAAAAGTGAAGTACCTGCATCATGTTTGAATGCATGGAGGTCGCCATCCGCGCCCTCCGTGCAGTTCCGCCGGGTCGCCGCAGTGCAATCGCCCCCTGTGCCGCTCCCGACCCCACTGCCCGGGTCGGCCTCTCCTAATATGGTCGCCGGAGCTGGCCGCGGCTGCGCTACTGTGCGTGGATGGGGGGAAGGCCCTAGAGCTGCACAGCCGCACTCGCGTCTATGCGGACTGCGCAGTCGCGGCCAGTTCCGGCGGCCATATTAGGAGAAGCAGGAGAGCCTGACCCGGGCTGTGAGGTCGGGAGCGGCACGGGGGGCGATTGCACTGCGGGGACCCGGCGGAACTGCACGAAGGGCGCGGATGGCGACCTCCATGCATTCAAACATGATGCAGGTACTTCACTTTTTTTATGTTTTTGGGCTCGTAAGTCCTGTTTTTTATTCCACCTTTTGTTTTGTTTTATGATTTATAGGAGGTTTATTGATTGGGCTTATAGGAGTCCATTGATCACTGGCTTATTCTGTCAAAAGGAAAACAGTGAAAAATCCACCCGGTGAATCAGTGGCGCACCTAGGGTATTTGACACCTGATACTGACACCCTGGCTACAGTCAAGGCAGGTACTTCACTTTTTTTATGTTTTTGGTCTCGTAAGTCCTTTAAAGCCTCATACACATGTATGAGGTATGTCGCCCGGCGGAGATCAGATGACATTGCAGGGCCGAGGCTGTACAGACACATCGCTAACCTGTAGGCTAGTGACATGTGCTGTTGCTGTGTGTGTGATAAGTTAATTGGCTTACCCTAAATTGGCCCTAAACTACGATACATACACTACATGACATAGACATATGACTATGGTAGGGATTAGAATGTGAGCGCCTCTGAGGGACAGTTATGTGACTAGACAATATACTCATGTACAGCGCTGCGGAAAATGTTGGCGTTAAATACTAAAATAATAATAATGTAAGTAGGAGGCAAGGCTTAAAGGAGTCCTGAACTCAGAACTTCCTCTCTACTCTAAGAGATGTGCAACAGCATAAAAACATTTAAAGAAAAACATTTTTTTGTTACAGCTGATAGAAATCCTGCAATAAATCTGCAGTGTGTATACTTCCTACTTTCATGGAAAGCAGACCTATTGTTAACATCCTGTGTTTACCAATTAGTTCTCTGCCGTGGCAGGCAGTTGACAGAGCTGAGAGATCAAATTACAACTTGTGACTAGTCACAGATGAGAGGGAATTAGACAGGCTAAACTCTCTAAATACATACAGGGTGCATTCTCTATGTTTCCCATCTGTCCTGTGCAAGTGTTTAGGTTAATCTGTTCAGTTTCATTTAGCAGTGGTTTTGAGCCTACAGATTGCAAAATGTATATGGATCTCCCTTATCTTCCCAACACACATAAACAGTTTGATGCCGGCACAATTACCGGTATTTGTGGACCAGCAGAGGCTTTGTTGTTAGATGGATAATAACAGCATATAGGGTATGTTTTGCCTGTTATGTAGTCACTTGAACATGGAAGGTTCTGCTAACAACACGGGGTGTGATCTTAGCTAAACACAATCCCTACAGAGGAGGAAATCATATGAGCTGCCAGTGTAAAGTCGCTCATCTAGGTGTGTCAGGAGGGAAGGGTGTGTACAGCTACTTCAACTTCCTGTCCCATTGTCCCATTAACCTTTATAGCCGGAATACTTCTAGCTAGACACACACTATAGAGGTCTCATTCAATACTGTATTATCACGATTGCTAAAAATGCAGCAACAGTTCCCAGATAATGCTAAAAAATCTAAATGTTTGAGTTCAGATTCATGCAGCAATTTTATTGTTTTCATTGCAGGACATGCTAGCCGGGGTGTGACCATTCCACACGCTGCGCTCAGTTAACCCTCTGTACAGTCTCATACCAAAAAGAATTATCTCACATATCTATCTATCTATCTATCTATCTATCTATCTATCTATCTATCTATCTATCTATCTATCTATCTATCTATCTGTCTGTCTAGGGGCAAACCCAGGATTTTCAAGAGGTGGTGTGGTGTGTGTGTGTGTGTGTGTGGGAGGGGGGGGGGGGCTGGGGGATTCCTGAAAGACCTCCCTCATCCATGCACAATACAGTGTAATAATACATGTCCAATCTGCTCCTAATCAACAACAGGAATAAATCAGGAGCAGTTTGGATACAGATAATGATGAGGACAGCCAACATTGGTAATGAAGGGGAAAGTGAAGCATTCACACAGCAGTGGCACAGGGGGGCTGTGTTCATATCTGACTTCGTTAAGTTCCCCAGAGCTGCTCCACGGCCTTTACACATACTGTTGCTCCATGCTCTTTACACACGCTGCTGCTCCATGCTCTGTACACATGTTGCTGCTCCATGCTCTGTACACACGCTGCTGCTCCATGCTCTCTACACATGTTGCTGCTCCATGCTCTGTACACACGCTGCTGCTCCATGCTCTGTACACATGTTGCTGCTCCATGCTCTGTAGACATGCTGCTGCTCCATCCAAAGTCAACTGTAGCAGAGAAAGAAAGGGGGCAGTGCTGTGAGCTGCAGGATTCCTGCAGATAATATGGTGTCTCAGCTTGTGCCTGTCCCCAGACACTGCACCAGCCCTGGTCTGAGGGGAATTCTGGGCAGCTGTTATCCCCCCCTGTGTTTGCCTATCCTATCTATGTCCAACATGACTGCAATAACAGTTACAATTATTTAGGCTGGATCCACACTATAAACGCTTTTCTGAGCGCTTGTGATTGCTGAGCGCTTTCTGAGTGCTTTTTAAAAATCACTCCCATTTACCTTCATTAAAATCAAGGTAAAAATCACAGCATATGCAATTTGCACGATCGTGGAGATTTTTACGTGATTTTTACCGCGATTTTAATGAAAGTGAAGGGGAGTTATTTTTAAAAAATGCTCAGAAAGCGCTCAGCAATCACAAGCGCTCAGCAAGCACTCAGAAAAGCGCTTATAGTGTGGATCCAGCACAACTCATAGCATTGCAGAAAATGAATGTATGCAGGATACCCATTTTTAGGTTACTTATCCTGGTTTCAGCATCACCGCCCAGTGATGTTTAGCCTAGGCCATGTCACACAGCCTTCTGCCCCAGAGGGGAGCAGGAAAATAGGGCGCAAGAGGTGCCGCAGAAGTTTGGGGCCGCCATAGGTGCCTATACAGTACATATATTTTCTTACAGGTGGAAATTTGGGCGCTGGGGCTGCACGCTATGCAACTTGTGGCTACAAATAGTGAGTGCTAAATTTCGACCCATAAACAATATATGTATGGGTATCTATTGCGGTGCCCAAACTTCTGCTGCACCTCTGGAATTTTACGTTCCTTGCAGGTTCATTTCTGGCACCCCCCCTCAAGCTGCAAATCGCAGCTCGGGGGTGGGATGGGTGCCAGAAAGGATATTTGCGGCAGGGGTGGATGATTAAGGTTAGGCATCCTGAGGGTTGTGGGAGAGGTATGGTCAAGATTAGGGGTCAGGAAGGGGGGTTTTAAGGATAGGCATCGGGGGGGGGGGGGGGGGGTTTAGGGTTAGGCATTGGAGGGAGGAGGGCTCTGTGTGAGAGTATGGTTGTGCTAAGATGTAATAATATTGACCGATGTTTTACTATCGGAATCACTACTGTAAAATAATAGAATATCAGTAAATTTAACAGATAATCTATTATCAGCTTTTTCCTGCCACCCATATATCCTGGTTCCTTTATTTTGCGTACATGCCCCAGAGCACTCTGGGAGACCAGCTGACATTACTGCTCCCTACACAGATTGGAAAAAAGAACATCTTAAGGTGCCCATTAACGGTACAATTTTTTCACTAAATGCGATCTTTTGACGCAATTTGAATGATCGTAAGTAATTGGAAGGCAATTATCGATTGTTCACATTTACTGAACAATTCTTCAAATTCAATCATAAATTCCAACTTTCAGATCAATTTTATCCTATTTTATCGACCAAAGAATCGTTCATTATTGATTGCGTTCATAAACAGCAAATTTTCTGTACAATTCAATCGGAAAAATTGCATCGAAAAATCGCATTTGGTAAAAAAAAAATTGTACCGCTAATGGGCACCTTTACAATAATGCACCTTGCCAAAGATGCCAGCACCATAAATTTACATATACAGTAAATCAGGGTGAGGTAAGACTTTACAATGTGCAAACATTGACTAAATAATTTAATTTTAATTTAATATAAAAAAAGCATTTTTTTAAATTAATTTATATTCAGTAAAGTTGGGCTAGCATTGGCCTACTTTCACTATGAGACACATACTTCCTTACTTTCATAACACGTCCAGCCACTATAAAGCTTTTCCTTCCTCCTATAATAAATGTGGTCCCCAAGAATCCCTCCCACCCAGGCAGAGCATTGTTCAATATTTCATTCCTAAGGAAAGAAAAAATACTTTGAAGATATTATTTGGCTGGCCTTTTGCACCCCGAACAATTGTCACAGCGCCTGATAAGGGACTAATCTTGCCCAAAGACGATCTATTATTTACAACAGAGTACCCAGGCAGCTCGGGGTGACCCCAAACCACTAGGAAAGTATAAGAGACTAATGGTGCCCATACACGATACAATAAAAAACGTTCAATTTTCCCGTTTATTCGATCTAAATGATCGAATCTACTGAAAGTTGAAAATATATATTTTTTTTCAAACAAGAAATTCGAATGATTATCCCGATTTTTCAAAAAAATCTGATCGGACATGCTGCAAAAATCTTTAAATTTCATCTAACGGAATAATCAAACTAAATTATCAAGCATTGTCATCATTTATCTGTAGCAGAATCATAGCTGCGTTATTGCTGCAGACAGGTTTGTCAAAGTCCTCTTGCACACTGCAAGTGATTCCGATTCAGATTCCGCTTTTTAATCAGTTTTTAAAGCCGATTCAGATTCCGATTTGCAGTGTGCAGGGAGCAAACTGAAAATCGGAATCTGAATCTGATGTAAAAACTGATTAAAATGCGGAATCTGAATCGGAATCACTTGCAGTGTGCAAGAGGCCTTAAGAAGTGTGGGTGAGGCATTAACAGACTAACCTGTGCAGTGGACAGTCAGGTAAAGCTAGTCGCACACTCTATAGTATGTGGTAGATCAGGTAAAGGATTGATGATTTCCTCCTGATATTGATTGTAAAGCTGTTCTACCAACTAGCACCAGTAGATATGCAGAATTTTTGTCTACTATTGATAATGATGCTACCACTGCTAGCTTTCTATTGCACAAAGCAAAGCTGTGAGAATGTCACTTGCATATTGCAGCCACCCTTAAGGTGGCCATACATCTAGCGATTTAGCTGTATGATCGACCATCAAATTCGATCATTTTATAGAATCAAGCAGACATAGGACAAGATCCTCCAGCACCCAAGGCAGAGACACCAAAGTGCGCTCCTCTATCCCTCCCACCCCAGCCGTCACACACTGATTGCTATTAGACCAAGAGGTGGCCCAGGGCTCCCAACCAAACCACCCCCAACACTTTAATCTCTAGTTATCTCTCTTGCAGTCACTGCCATGTATGCCCTTTTCTTATTTCTCTCTGCTTCCAACACAATAGGGGAATGATAGCTGAGTGAGTTGTGCGCCCCCTACTACACTGTGCCCTGAGGCTGGAGCCTCTCTTGCCTCTGCCCCGACCCTGGAATCGAGCGAGAATCTAGTGTGTTCCAGAATTTCCAATCAATGAGTAGCTTAGTCGATTGAGCAGGATGCAAGATATCGGTCAGTCGCACAGGAATCGGCTGCTATTCAATTCACATGTCATTCGATCGACTCTGAATCATTTTTTGCCTTGAGAGCATGGAGACACAACATCAGCCAGATGGGATGTGAAGGTGAATATCGTTTGTAGTGTGTGGGTCACTAGTCAATCAACTTTCGATCAACCATACTGAAGTTGATTCCGTAATAAAGTCAATTGCTTAGTCAATTGAATCAGAATTGCTAGATGTATGACTAGCTTTAGCCTTGACCCCCCGCCCCCCTCCCCGACCCTCAAGCCAGCATTGTGTTTATGAAGAGAGGATATTCCTGATCAATGCTGGGTGCTTTCATCAAATATTGATTGGGAATGCCTTACTTTTTTTCATAGTTTTTTGTTAGACACGCTTAATCTAGTAAAAACATTGTGCAGCAGGGATTAAAGGGAACTGAGCACCAGGATAACCATAATGGAGGTTCGTAATGTAGTGTGCCGTTAGGGAGGGAGGGCCAAGGTTGGGGCCGCGGCGAAAAGTAGGGAGGACTGAGTAGCGCACAGCGATGAAGACCGGGGGGGGGGAGGGCTTGCGCCGCGGCGACAAATGGGCGTGGCCATGACATTGTATGGGCGGAGCTAACGTAATGATGTTACAGCGAGGCATAAAAAACAGTGTTTACGCCATGATGTGGACAAACGAGACTTTGCATCATGGGTGTGCAGAAACTGTGTGATGCTAATAGTACTGTATACCGTAACCACAAAGCAGCAAATATAGCCATCTATGACCATTAAATAATAAATGCAGTAACAGTTACCCCGGACACCAGAAAATAAACGCAATGGGCAACATGTCAGCACAAAATAAACGCAATGCGGGCAACATGTCAGTATAAAATAAATGCAATGCGGGCAACATGTCAGTACAAAATAAACGCAATGCGGGCAAACATGTCAGTACAAAATAAACGCAATGCGGGCAACATGTCAGTACAAAATAAACGCAATCCGGGCAAACATTTCACTAGAAAATTAACGCAATGCGGGCAAACATTTCACCAGAAAATTAACGCAATGGGGGCAAACATTTCACCAGAAAATTAACGCAATGCGGCAAACATTTCACCAGAAAATTAACGCAATGCGGGCAAACATTTCACCAGAAAATAAACGCAATGCGGGCAAACATTTCACCAGAAAAGAAACGCAATGCGGGCAAACATTTCCCCAGAAAAGAAACGCAATGCGGGCAAACATTTCACCAGAAAAGAAACGCAATGCCAGCAAACATTTCACCAGAAAAGAAACGCAATGCGGGCAAACATTTCACCAGAAAAGAAACGCAATGCGGGCAAACATTTCACCAGAAAAGAATTGTAATGGGAGCACATTTTACCTGGAAAAGAAAGCATTTACTCACCTGGCAGAAGTCTCCGGCCTCTGGCGCGCTGCTCCCGGGACCACCTTCCTCCTGCTCGTCTCCCACGCTGACAGGGCTACGGCAAGATGGCGCCCGAAGCCCTGTACTGGAGACACAAATAGTCTCCAGTACAGGGCTTCGGCAGCCATCTTGCCGCAGCCCTGCTCGCCTGCCGGTGTCGGAACAGACACCGGAAGACTAAGGAGGCTGGAGCGGGGCTGCGGGCAATGAACTGGCACGGCGTCTATAGACGCCGCTGCCAGTTCATGAGGATAGAGTGGCCAGAGTCCCGAGGCTGGGACGTCCCGCTGCTGAAAGCGGGACGTTTCCCGGGACCTCATGCAGCCTGGTACAGCGGACCCCGAATCCGGGACGCGTCCCCGGCAATCCGAAACGTCTCGTCACTCTACCTTCTTGCACCTCTGACACTGTAGTTGCCATTGGCAGCTTTTGGTGCACCGTATCAATTGTTATGTATCAAGTGCTTGGGGGGCCCCATTGTAAAACTTGCATCGGGGCCCACACCTCCTTAGCTATGTCACTGACCCCGGGGCAGCTGGTGAAAGTGGGCCTTGGGCAGTAAAAAGTATAAATCACTCCTTGCCTATGCGATGGGTTTAGTTGAGCATTAACCTGTCAAATTATAGAAAACAAACTGTATGATAGTGTTTCTCAACATTTTATTGGTATGTACCCCTTATAAAAGCTTGTACTCGCCAAGTACCCCCTAGCATAGTAAACCTTATCACAAGTACCCCTTGACAAATATATATTTAATCGTAGTACATAATAATTAGTTCTAAACAATTTCCAAGCATTTACTATTGCTTTTAATTAGCTAAAATACTAATTTGGTGTTTGTTTATATAGGATTTATCATTTTCAAAAACTCTAAATTTGTTATACTTGGTTAAGTATATCAAGCATGAGTACCCCCTGGAACCATCAGAAGTACCCCTTGGGGTACGCGTACCGCATGTTGAGAACCTAGGTGATAGGAGACAGCAAACAGCATACATTATGGGAGAGTAAGTAGTTCAGCTGCAGCAGAAGAGTACACACTATTGTTATTGTAGGTTATGTGCTGCTGGGTAGTTCTGTCCAGACTGCTGAGGGCGTGTAGCAAAAACTATGTGCAAGGTTACAACCCTCCACTACACAGTGCAACTACTCTCTAATCTAGCTCATGCTACTACAGTCTTGGTGCAAAGGTTGAAATCTGACCTCCCTCTGCTATACCTTGCTTTATTCTCATGCCTGATTGATGACTCAGGGCACAAAACAAAGGAAAACATAATATGTTGCCATGAGAATACACTGTTATTTATTGGCAGAGCTTACAGTTTTACTGACATTTGTCACTGCATGCCGGAAACACATAAACCACATTTACACAATACAGATTATGCACTAATATAGATAATGCACTTCAAAGGTACCCATACATTGGCAGGCAAGTCAACCAAGAGACAGATCTCCCTCTGATTGTATCTGATCGGAGAGAGATCTGTTGACCTCCATAAACCTCAGGACGATTCCAGATTGAGTTCAGGGAATCGGACTTGTGACACCACCTTGCCGCCTCTGACAGCTGTCCCTCTTATGTTTTATGTGTTGTGTCCCCCCCCCCCCCCCTCCCCTGGTGCCTGCGCAGTTATACTTTACCTGCTGCTGTTCGCGCTGCCACCATCCTCGTCCTTCTGCATTTGCACCCCCAGGTGGTTGCCTGCGTTATAGCACGTGGGACACGTGTGTGACGTCACATGCATGCCCCATATGCCGGAAGTCATGTGGGACCTGAATGCAAAGTATATGGATGGCAGCAGGTGAAGTATCACTTCTCAGGCCCCAGGGGGGACATAAAACATTAAGGGGGCACAACTACCGGGGTTTTCCGACACGTTCTACAATTGCGATTATCACACTCCGTTACCCCATGCACCCAATCGAGTACGTCAGCCCGAGATTTTCTAGCATGCCTGATGGATGCATGTGACCAATTTCAGTCTGAAATTGGTTGCATCGTCAATCGGGCATGCTCTTGGCAGCACCGATTTCCATCTGATTTGATTATAATTATCGAATCGGATGGTCCATCGGTTGCCAAGCCGAGTAATCTCGTGGCCCCTTTTTGTTAAAATATTGCTATAAATGGTGCTGCAATATGTGGGCCGACAAATGACTCCCTCAGAGCATGTTGTTAAATAAAAAAGCCAGGTTCCACAAGCTGAAGCATGGGTGGTTGTAAAGTTCTTGAATAGTAGGTGATGTCAGTGTAGGCTTTTCCAGAGTGCTGCCGGCAACTTATAAAACTGACTGACTCAAGTTACGGACAGACATAGCAAAGCGCATGAATGCTCATAAAACCGACTAGTGTGGACTCTTGTACTAAGCCCGGTTCACACTGGATGGATCTGACACTGATCCGTGAAAAAACTATTAAACGATTACTATTAAATCCGACTGGTCCGATCGGGATTCGATTCGATTCAATTTGCCATTGCAAAACAATGGCAAATTGAATCGAATGGAATCCCGATCGGACATGTCGCATTGAATCGAATCAATGAATTGAATCAGACAAAAAATTGTATAGTGTAGGTGGGGCTTAAGACAGAAACGTAAGACAATGACTAGATTAGATTGTGAGCTCCTCTGAAGGACATTTAATGAAATTACTATACAGTATATACTATGGGCCTGATTCACAAAGCGGTGCTAACAGTTAGCACCGTGGTGAAAAGCCCTTTATCACGCCTAAACTCTATTCAGGCATGATAAGTTTAGGTGTGATAAGTTTAGGTGTGATAAGTTTAGGCATGATAAGTTTAGGTGTGATAAGTTTTTAGGCGTGATAAGTTTAAGAACCAACTTGGTTAGCACCGTAGTGCACAGCTGATCAAAAGTTTTGCGCTAGCAAAGTCTGGTGCACTTTGCATAGAGTTTAATGCCGCTGCTTTGCGTACGGGACTTTGCATGCGATCTAAACTTATCTAAACTTAGCATGCCTAAACTTAGCATGCCTAAACTTATCATGCCTAAACTGAGTTTAGGCATGATAAAAATGGTTATCACGCCTAAAGTCTCTAACTGGGTTAGCACCGCTTTGTGAATCGAGCCCTATGTGAAGAAGTGCTGTGGAACATGTCAGTTCTGTACAATATTACAACAACAATAATAATAAAATGTGGATAACAACTAGATTGTTTCTTCCAGCTCATAACCATTATTGCCTGCAACTCAATATTGCTGATGCTTAGAATGTAACACAGATTTTGTCAGCAATACCTGAATTCTGATATTTTGTTACCAACTGGAAGAATCCAGGAAAAAAATAAGTTTTGGAAACATATTCAAAATGTAACACTGCAAAGGGGACCTGTCTCTAGGTTACAGTAAATACTGCATTCTCAGTTGTGTTATGCCTTCACAGAATACATAGATGTGAAATTTCCAGCATACCTCTTAGATTGGTATTTTGCCAAACGAGCTGTTACAAGGCACCTAATTGCAGCAGTTACTATACTGGCACAAGCATTCTAATTTTCCAGAGGACATAGTGAATTCCTTATGAGAAGTAATATGGAACACGTAGCCTCATTATAGAATGCTTCAGTGACTTCTGCGCAAGGAGTGGCAGCTGCTCTCATCTCTGTGTCAGGATATGGTGAGTCAGTGCTGTATCGGGATCCTCAGCTGACACAGGTCTGCCTGTCTGACTGCACCATTAAGTCTATGGACAGTTCTTGAAATAGGATACTGTACATGGTGGAGGGTCACAACACACAAACAGGGCCAGGTCAAGGGCCTCTAGCAGCAAAGGCAAAGATGCTAAAGTGTTTTTTTGTTTTTAAAAGTGATGTAACATACAGGTGAAACTCGAAAAATTAGAGTATTGTGCAAGAGTTTATTTATTTCAGTCATTTACTTAAAGTGTAGCTGAGATGAATTAAAAATAAAAATTCATACATACCTGGGGCTTCCTCCAACCCCCTTCGGCCTTATCCCTCCCTCACCGCCGTCCTCCTCCCGAACCCTCCGCAGTCCTCCCGGTAACATCGGCCAGTGCTGCGGTGCTCACTCCCCGTTGCGCTCCTGTGGCCAGGAACATTCTGCGCCTGCGCTGTAGTACTGCGCAAGTGCATCACACTTCCGACTGGGACACACATGGGCAATAAGCCCTGGCTCCTGGTAACTTCCTGGGAGCCTAGACTCCCAGAAAAGTTACCGGGAGCCATAGCGGAAAATCCAGGAGGCGGAGGACAATGGCAAGGGAGCGATCAGGCTGAGGGGAGTTGGAGGAAGCATTGCAAATGCTGGCTATCAGTTGTCCAACAAACTGTTCCACTAAATCACACCTCTTACGTCACACCAAACTCTTACCAGAGGCACATTTGCCCAGGCTTTGTTACTTAGTAATTTCATCACCCCCCCCGCCCCCCAAAAAAAAAATATAAATAAAATAACCGTTGGAGATGGATCTGGGTGATACACAAAAATGAAGCTGTTTTATGCAAAGGTGAGGGAGGAGGACATGTAAGTGCGACTGCACTGAGAGAACGTCAAAAGAAGTATCCACATGTAAGTGCGACTGCACTGAGAGAATGTCAAAAGTATCTGTAGGAACAATATTGATTGGACAATGCAGTCCATCAGGCAAGATCGCTAGAGGGGAGTCCAGACACTTTGGGGGACATCTGTACACAATATAGTTTCCCAGTAGAGTCCATCAGGTACAATCATTTTGGGTAAACATGTCAAATGTGTACCTAGCTGTAGTCGTGCAGGCTGTGCCAGCTGTACCAGGTGACTGGGCAATCTGACTGACAGGGCTGCCTGGAAAGAGTTCATTTTTATGGTCAATGAAAACATCTCACATACAGTATGTACAGTATTACAAATGCATATGGGAAGTTCATCTTTAATTTCTGACTCTAAATGAAGAATAAATGACTGAAAAGATCTCTTCTCAGGACTTCTGTTGCTTTTTTCACATACTTCAGTTTCGCCTTTGATTCCTTATGAGGAGTGGTATCGTGTGATTAGATGTAACCATATCCATGTAGCTCTTGGCTTGGCTCTCTGTTTGTCCTCCGGGCAGCTCATCTACTTACTGCTAACACACAGCCAGGATGAGTCACCAAAGCATTATAGTCGTTTTAAAGAAATGATTGACTAAAACCCTACTGGACAGAGCTGGACAAGGCAAATTCTAATAGTGAATGGGATGATGAGTGAATATATACAGTATAGAAAAGCAAAGTGCTAGGCAGGACACCATTTATCATGGGTCAAATGTGCTTTCTGCTTACAACTTACTCACCTATCTGATTTGAATGCAGCTGCTGGTGTGTTAAACAAGTATTGACTGTGTGATACACTATGTAGGAAGAACAACAGATGCATGCCTACATTTTTTTTTTTAGTAGACCAGCATTGGAAGGGTTACACATAGAGCTTTAAAGTTCCGTGCAGAGAAAAGCTGCAGCAAGCGAAGTTTAGATAGATACATTTAAGTAAACACAATGGGCTCGATTCACAAAGTGGTGATAACCCAGTTATCACGCCTAAAAGACTTTAGGCGTGATGACCTTTTCACCACTGAGTTATCACCGCTTTTTCCTGCTCTTCGCGCGAAGTTACCACGCGTACGCGCAAAGTCCCATAGGGTTTAATGGGAGCTTCGCGCGAAGCGTCGGGTGCTGCGCGCGCACTTACGCGCGTACGCGCGTACGCGCGGTAACTTCGCGCGAGTTTCTTCTTATCATGCCTAAAGTGAGTTTAGGCGTGATAAGGGCCTTTTCACCAGCGTGCAAACACTTTGCACCGCTTGGTGAATCAAGCCCAATGTAACAAGTGGTGAATGTTACACACTCTCTGGCTGTCCTCCAGCTCCTGCACAGTCAGAGAGAGTGAGTCACATTCCACACTTGTTACATTGTGTTTACTTAAATGTATCTATCTAAACTTCGGATGCGGCAGCATTTCTCTCCAGGGAACTTTAAAGCTCTGTGTGTAACCCTTCCAATGCTGGTCTAGTAAAAAAAAAAATGCTGGTTGCATATAATATGCTGTAAATAATGTTTTAGAGCAAAGTTGAAATGCAGGGTTATATTCCGCTTTAACTTTTTCTCCTGAGTTATCTCCTAGGCCTTAAAAGTTATTTTGAGCATTTTGTGGCTTGCTGGTGGTTTAAAAAGCATTTTATGTCAAGGTGTGAAAATATCACATAGGAGAAAACTCAGGAGAAAAATTGAATTGCATATGAGCTCATGGCCCATTGGCAATTTACTTTTTCACCTTAGTTTTCTCCTAGGAGATCATTTTTCATCTTCTGTTTAAAATAACTTTTTAGCACTGCAATGAAAAAAGTACCAAAAAGTAGGTAAAAAAAAGTACTATAAAAATAATTTTGAGAATTTCCTTGTTTTGTAAATGGTTTAAAAAGCATTTGAATGGCTAAGGTTGAAAATATCACCTAGGTGAAACTTTAGGGGAAAAAGTGAATTGCATTTGGGCCTATGGGTCTACAGGAGCAGGTGGGACTTTGTAGCTCATAGAAAGTAGGCGGTAGTAGTTGTGAATGGTTGAGAGCTCAAAGCTACACAGCCATATACATCTTGGGGTTAGTAATTGGTTTAGGTGGTCTCACTTTTTGATACATTTTCATTTAATTTTTGGGGGGAATCCGATCTATTAAATACATATTTCACCATTTACTATTTCACTCTATGCCTTTCAATCTAACCTACACACCACATATCTCCCCTCCATCGCCCACATTATTTACCCACCCATCTTCCAGCCTGCAGGGTCTGCCTGCCCTACATTTTCCCACTCTCTGACTGTGCCCAGTGGGCATATACTGTATTTGCTAGCTGTTTCCTAAAAAGAGAAACTTAAAGAGAACCTGAACTGAAAATAAAAAGTAAAAATAACCATACACAGGTCATACTTACCTACTGTGTAGTTAACTCCTCAATCTCTTTCTCCTCTCCTGCATCCGATTTGTCCACTGTGATCAATGGAATTCTCTGTCCTCCATATTGAAAATGGCCATTACCCCATAACAGCTTCCTGTTAAACTGTCAATCACTCACGTACTAGTTATCACTCACTTGAGCCATAGCGAAACATTGACATTACCTTGCACATTCAGTTGTAACTGACAGCTGTTGATATATATAACTGACAGCAACTGCTATATTTCAGTTCTGACAAAATGTTGTCAGAACTGGAAGGGATCACTGTAAGAAGAAAATGGTGAGCTTCTGAGAGGAACTGACGGTGAGGTTAGTATGTAACTGTAATTTGCAGCTACGTCATGTGTTTATTTTAAATAATTTTACTCACTTCAGGTTCCCTTTAAAGAGGATCCGAGATGAAAAACTAACTATAACAAGTAACTTGTCTATATATGTTATCTAAAGTTTAGATGGTTTACACAGTAAATCTAGCTGCAAACAGCGTTGAAAATATATGATTATTTCTGCCTGTGATACAATGAGCAGCATTTGGGGGGAAGAATGCCCAATAAACTGTATCTAAGGGGCAGGAAAATGAAGGCAACAAATGTTTGTCTCGGATCCACTTTAATAGCTTTCTGAAGTAGACCAAGGAAAAAGAATGTAAGCAGCTTTTACATCTCTAGTTGCCTTGGAGCAGCTTTCTGACTGAGTTGATTGGCAGCTTGTCAGGGCTGGAAGACACAGACCCCTTGATCCCAATTAGCAAGAAAATGGTTGTCTGTCAGATCCTGGAAGTGAACTTGTATTGAGACAGATATACGCATGTGAGGACTGTAATGTACAAAGCAACCCACCGTCCACAGGGGAGTCTATCCACCGGCTGCAATACAACTAAGCATGTTTTTCTTATGGAGAGGAAGTCATACACTACTGATTTAGGTTTGTAATGAAAAAAAATAACTAATTATTATTTATTATTTTTTGATTTATATAGTGCCATCATGTTTCGCCCACATGTAGAGAAGAGCTGTGTATATTGTCTGTTCCTCTTCAATGCAGGAGTCTGCTGTCACACACCTTGGTACAGCCTTATATGGGTTATGTGTCAGTGGGCGGATGCAGTAAAGAGGAGTAGACCTGATGTTGGACCAGGTAATATACACTGCTCAGCTGCACTATTCTGTGTGTGGGTGTGTATGGGGAGGACATGGATGGGGGAGGGGGGGAGTAAATGATGGCAGATTTTTATTGGGGGGGGAGGGGGAGGGGGAGGAGGAATGGTGATCACACTTGATATTTAGGATGGGGCTGCACTAATTATGGGGGAGGAGAGCTGTGGTGACTACACTTATGGGACAGAAGAAGGTTGTGGTAGCCATAATTGAAATAGGCGGGGAGAATGGTGGCAACACTTGCATTGGTAGTGGATTGTGGCCACAATTATCATGGGGGGCAGGAGTGAATTGTGGCTGCACATGTTATTGGTGAGTGATAAGAGTCGCTACACTTTTTACTGACGAGGGGGGGGGGGGGGCGTTATGGTGGATGCACTCATTATTGGGTGTGATGGTGGGCACACTAGTTGTGGTGATGACAGGGGTTCTGGCAGCTGCTCTTCTAATACTGCCCCCTCTGTCAGATCCCTTTTTTGATGGAATTTATGACAGTGCTACTGCTTCAGTATGCAGAGTACAAAAAAAGCATGCTGTAGAGCACGTGTCGAACTCCAGGCCTGGAGCGCCAGATCCATGCCAGTGTTTAGGATGGACTGAGAAAGAAAGGAATGTGTTCTACCTGATGGACCACACCGATCCTGATTCAGACCCATCAATTCATTTGAGCTGTATCAAAAATATGTGAGGATCTTGGCCCTCGTAGGACCGGTTTGACATACCTGCTGTAGAGTGTCACAACTAAGCCTATTTTAGTAGAAGTTGAGATAATATCCTTCTCTTGGGAAGTGACTTCACAAGTCACAGGGAGGATATTATCAGGTGCAGTGTGTGGCTGGACCTATAACTGTCCACTTTCCTGATGCCGTCTGACACTCATCACTCTCTACTGTTCTGACGCTGGTTGGCGCTACTAATGCTCCTCTATCTTGATTCCCTTACTGCTAGTTTTTTTGAACTTTATGGTACTCTTATCCTTGCACTATGCTTTTTAATAGAGAGATTTTTTGGTCTCTTTTAGCCCTTTATACTTCCCTAGTGGTTTTGGGTCACCATGCGCTTCTTTACTGTCAGTAGAGAAGGTTCTCTCATCTCTACGTTGTGCTAGTGAGAAGACATCATCACTCAAGAGTGGCCTGGGCAGCACAACCTCTAAATATGGTCCTGGGCTTAATGATTCTTCACTGTCAGCTTATAAATACTTGTAGCATAGTACTTATTTAGGCTATTGAAACCCTAGAGGAGCCAAAATGACCTCCTCTATACATGCCAACATTTACAGCACTGGGAAAGAAAGATTAACCTCGCTATTAAAGAGTGTTTTCAGTGGCTTGACTACAAATCATGGGGCCCACCAGCAAAACATTGGAGCCCCCAATGCTCATACCTATTCCCTTGCCTCCCCTTGGTGACCATCATAGCTTGGAAGCCCATCTTGCAAAGGTCATAAAACAAGTGTGGACATCATAATCTTCACATCCATAACAAGTGTAGCCACAAAAACACCTGATCTGAGGAAGGAGCTCTTTAATGGAGGAAGGTAAGGTTAATAATTGGGGCCCTCTCACAGCT
This sequence comes from Hyperolius riggenbachi, assembly GCF_040937935.1. Classification (NCBI taxonomy): domain Eukaryota; kingdom Metazoa; phylum Chordata; class Amphibia; order Anura; family Hyperoliidae; genus Hyperolius; species Hyperolius riggenbachi. Next base: position 115,033,445 of record NC_090647.1, on the reverse strand, counting down.
CTGAGACCCCCTGCGGCTGCAGGAGCTGCTCCCCATGTAGTTACCTGAAATGCTAAAGTTTTACAGTTCGAAGTCATGTAGAGTGCGTGAAAACCTTTAGACCTTCCAAAATATCTGTAATTGTAATCAGCCATTTTTGTGATTCAGACACCTCAACCACCTGAGATCTCCTATAGAACTTCTTTAACTTTCCCTTTGCTGTCCTTCTCTAGTCTGAATAGCTGGAAGATAGGCTGATTGGCTGCATGTTCTGACCATTTCTGGTGCTCAAGACATGGTAAGGTAGCACACATATAGATACCAGCCAGTTATGAACGTACAGTATGACCAAAGTAGAGTTGTTGTTTTTTTTTTTATTCATTTTTTTTACATTTGGCCAAAGTTCTACCCACACGTTTTACACCCTAAATGAATGAAATACACTTAAACACAAATATTGCAAAAGTTGCCACTTTATTTGCACATTTACCTGAAAAAGGCTACCAAAAAGCAGAACATGGGTGGAGAGTGAAATGAAATAAAAATCCTTCTTCAGAGATTTCACCTAAATACAAGCCAGAACAATCATAGCCATTGAGTAAGACATGGTTTAGCTCATTCCATCCGACAATTTTGCTGTTACCGTTATTTGTCAGAAACAGAAGACAGTGGTGACCACCCAGATTTTACACAATTACCCATCCACACGTTATTTGTCACAGAACCATCTTTTGTACAATATTTACTAGAGAGACGTTGCTCATATTACAATCAGGTTCAGTAAATGGTGAGAACCTTTGCTTATTTGATGGCATAAATCACAGGGCCTGGGCAAAAAGATGGAAGTGTCACTGTTCATCTATATTAGAGTTGGCAAACTGAAAGGTATTTTTAAGAAAGGAAAATGTGCAATGTTCTTAATGCTGGCTAAATGAACTTGAAGCAATACCTTGAAATTTAGATAGATGATGCACACAGATTGACAGAGCTGATGGTATCAGGTTGTCATAAGCATTGTAGTATGGCAACATGGACTGCACATGTGTCTAAGGTAGGTAAGCAATGTACATCAAAGGCTCTGTAATGCTAGATGAATTCTTGTGAGTTGGTAGATGCCTAGATGGTAAATTGTTGGATGCCATTCTGGAGAGCTATAAAGTGACTGAGCAGTAAGCTGTTTTGGGGAAAATTGTGGGATGTTAGAATATTTGCTAAAGGGTCTGGAGAGTAAGAAGCAGATTAGATGAACAGAACTTTGCCGGGGATATCAGGTCAGGGCTTAGATGGTTTTAGTTTTTTCTGGTAACTGTTGATGTTTTTGTGACAATGTTAACACTGGAACTGCTGCTACCACCCCCTTGGTTGTACCCGCCAGTGCTTGCACCGCCGGTAGAGCTGCCGTATGATCCTCCTGTGGTGTAACCACCGCTTGTGCTGGTACCGCTGCTTAGTCTGTTGCTAGATGGACCTCTTCCACTTCCTGCGCTGAATCCGGTTACACCATGGTAGAGATTGCTGGAACCATCGTAGCTTCCTGCGCCAATTATTCCTCCAGTGGTGGAGCTCACCACGGCTGCAAAAAAAAGGAAAAATACTGCATGTAACACCGTGCCAATCAATATACACTTTAAAAAAAGTAGTTTTGTATACTGAGGATAGGAAATGAATGCAAATAGGCTTTAGAATCCCTTTTGGGGTTTCTATGTCCATATTTTAGAAAGTCACCTTTACTTCCTGCCACCGGGATCTCATAGACCTTCAAGGCTTTAATTAAAAAAAAAGGGGGAGTGGGGGTGCAGAGACATATATTTTTGGAGCAGCAAAGAATACTTGACGGGATCTGAACAAACAAAATCAGGCTATAAAGTAAACCTGTAATGTGCCAATGCATTTGAAACTCAACACATGATGGAAAGGTTTTTCTGCAGCTAATTTATGGTCTCTGGAGATGCTGCAGTAAATTAGGTGATCTGGAACAAATTTTCGCTCAATTTTCTTTTGATTTTATTGCCATGGTTTCTGTGAACTGCTTTTATCAATTACTGTTTCTGCATTTTCATAACAATACATTATAGGTTATGTACTGTAGGTATACTTACATATAGAGACACAACCTCCATCTCCGGACATCCTGCAAATCACAAAATAAGAAGATTATAAGCAACAGAAGGGATGACAATGCTAACAACAACAGTTCCATGGTATCAGGTTTCCCCAGCAAGACTATCTCTTAATATTTAGCTGTGTTTGTGCCTCTGGCACTATTATACCAATCTGGGTGAAACATACACAGTAGCTTATAAGGAAAATCTGATATATCGTGGAATACCTTGTACCTGCTTTACCAGGGTTCGAAATTAAACCAACCATTCTAATTAAGCCTTTTCATTTTAGCTTTATAGATTTAGAGAGATTAGAGAAGGGTTTTATTTTTTTCTGTGCCTCTGGTCATAAAATCTCACTTCAGTAAGTTTTGTCTTTGTCCTAGTTGGAGAGATTTCATTGTACTTTCTGTTCCTTGTGTGATTCTTTCCCATTCCATAAAATTCTACAATATTAAGTTTTGCCTGAAATCCCCGTTTAAAAAATATGGTCCGGTATGATCTAGATCATACATGCCAAACTCTGGCCCGTGGGACAAATTTGGCCTGCAGTGGTATCAAATTTGGCCCACAAGTGCTTTCCCCACTTTGCCTTATGTTTGGCCCACTAGGGAGGCTATATTGGAGGTGAAGCCCTAGATAACAAGGGAAGACATATGCGGGAGAAAGGGGAAAAGTAATGCACACCATGAAACTGTATAGGGGAGGGAGGAGGACCACTAGACACCAGAAAACTGTATAAGGGAGGGAGGTGGGGCACTAGACACCAAAGAACTCTTTATTGGAGGGAGGACCATTATACACCAGGGAACTGTATAGGGAAGGAAAGAAGTCCACTAGACACCAGGGAACTGTGTAGCAGAGGGAGGAAGGCCTTAGAAACCAGGGGACTTTATAAGGAGGGGAGGTGGCTACTAGACATTGAGGTTGGCCTGTAACTTGGTTCTAGTGTTCAATTTTTGCCCACTTTGTATTTGAGCTTGACAACCCTGATCTAGATGGAGGCTGCACAAGATTTTGCTACCTAATAGCAGACAGTTCTTAACCGCTTCCAGATGATGGTGATTGAAATCTATGCCCTGTTTTGATGCTGTTATTCCTGCCAGGGCGTAGACTTCACCTCATCTCGTCGCTGTCTCCCCATCACAGCTGACTCACCCAGCCGTCTCTATGACAGCAGAGCTCAGTGAGCCGGTCAGGAGCCGATTTCATTGGCTCCTGACCCTGTCATTAATGTGAGCAATTCCCATTGGCTTACATTGATCACGCAATCAGGAGCCAATGAAAGAAGCTCCTGACTGGCTCACAGGGCTCTGCTGTCATAGAGACAGCAGAGTGGGTGGTCTGAGGCGATGGGTGTGCGGTGTGGATGGCGGAAGTGGCGGGTATGTGTGGCAATTTTTCGTTATGTGCCGGTTTCTGGTACCAGCGGACTCTTGTCCTTCAGGGGCCAGAGTCCCCTGGCACTGAAGTGGTTAATACATCAAAACCAGGTTTGCTGGATCATGTATTTTTCATGACATAATTCCCCATATGCTCACCTGGACTCCTCTCCTTCCAGCAGCTTCCTGTAGGTGGCAATTTCAATGTCCAGTGCAAGTTTGGAATTCATCAACTCTTGGTAATCCCTGAGCATGCGAGCCATCTCCTGCTTGGCCTTCTGCAGAGCATCCTCCAGTTCTGTCAGTTTATTCTTGGCATCTCGGACAGCAGCTTCTCCGCGTTCCTCAGCTTCTGTGATGGCGGCTTCCAACTTAGCACGCTTGGGTTAAGAAAACCATCCAAAAACAATTAGTCATAGTGAAAGTCATACACTTAAATAACAGTAGCAAAGTGTATAAAACAAGATCTTACTAGATGAACAGAGATAATAAAATCATCAGCGGGAAAGTTATCCATAAAACTTCAGTAACAATTGCAAAACATTGTCTAAAATCTACTGTTGGCAAAAAATGGGGGGGGGGGGGGGGGCATATGTGCAGAATATAATTTATCATCAGTCATCATACCTGTGCCTTCAAGCCCTCAATTTCTGCCTTGAGCCTGTTGATCACTCTGTTGAGTTCTGCAATTTCGTTTTTGGTGTTCCTTAAATCATCCCCGTGTTTTCCGGCAGTGATTCGCAGCTGTTCGAACTGAAAATAAGCACGCATGAGATTTAAAATAGTGATTGAGAGGCATCAAGCAAATACAGCGATTATGAATATACATCAGTGCGACTAACTTCATGGCTGAACTCACCTTGCTTTCATACCAAGACTCGGCTTCAGCACGACTCTTCTTGGCCATGTCTTCATACTGAGCCCTGACATCTGCGACGATGCTCTCCATGTCCAAGTCTCGGCTGTTGTCCATGGACACAATGACTGATGTGTCTGAGATCTGAGCATGCAACTGATCGATTTCCTGAAATATGACAATATGTTGTTGATTTTGACTGTCTATGATAGGATTTGGTCAACAAAATTAGCTAACTTTTCTGGAAATGTAGTCATGAGCCATGTATGAATGTGCCTTCAGGACAACCTAAAAACAATATATGTGTGAATGTGCTTGTTGTGTATAAAGATAACAGTTTGACATGCATCATACTTACCAGTTGGTAGACTTCACGGAGGAAGTTGATTTCATCTTGCATCAGGTTGGCTTTAGTCTCCAGCTCTGATTTGTTCATGTAGGAAGCATCTACATCCTAAAAATCAATGAGAGAATTTATTTACAGCCTAGATAACATCATTTATCTGAGAAGATATCATCAGTGATTTAAGTTGGCTGGTCACAGATTTTATAAGGCAGGTGGACAGGCTGTATGAGCTTGAATGCACGGCTTCCACAAGCATTTTGCACTAAGCCCTGAAGAAATCAGGAAGGGAAAAGCCACAATGAGGTAGTGCTAGTGGCATGGGAAGAAAAATACGAACTAGCAAAAATGTAGTCAAAGGACAAGTGGAGTTTTCATATTGGTCACTCAATACCCAGCATTGTAAAGATGCTATGATACTCTGTATACCTTGGTAAGTAAGACTACATCTTGATAAGCTCCATATTAACAAGCTGACATCTTACATCCCCGGGGTGCAGGGACCAATCCTTCCATTACTGTCTTGACCATTGATATAAAGTCTTGGCTAAGGCAATGCCATTTGGCTATAAAGTGTATTGAGCTTTCCTATTGGATGTGCATAATAATGGGCCAATATTTTGCATTTTCCCTAAAAAAAAGTACGAAATAGAATCAAATGTTTTATATTGGGGAAAAAAGCAAGAAATGTAAATTTAAACATGAATATGTATTTCATGTATATTTATATTTTTAATATCACCATAATGTATAAACTTATAAAAGCTTTAACATAGACTAGACTTTGGCAATTTCCAGCACTATAATTAAAATATATAACATGCTTTATCAGACATTGTTTTGTACATTATGCTGTATTTCACAGACCATGTACAAGCAAAGGAATACATATTGCATATATTTTGTGCAGAACAACTTTTCAGCTAATTAAAAGGTGACATAAGTCATTGTTAGTTTAATAGAGTACACTGTTTCCATTCAAATTTATAGATGTAACCATAATGGTAGAACTCAGTATATAAATTATCATTAAGAGGTTGCTACAGCAACTGATAGACCTCAAGAAGCATCAGTGAAGCCTTCAGAGACAAGGCAGGGTACCAGTTTCTGGTATAACCAATAGAACGTTACAGAATATGAAGGTATGGTTGCAACCATGTTTTTGTTTTTTACAATGGCTGAAATGTTTGTCAAGTAACAATGATTTGGTATGAACTGTTAGGTCATGGGACTCACACCCTGCCCCAACTGCAAACATAATAAGAAGGTGTGGCTGCAACCATGTGCTTTTTTTTTTTTTTTACAATGGCTGGAATGTTTGGCAAGTAACATTGACGCACATGATTTGATATGAACAATTTGGCAATTTGGTTAGAACCAGTGAAATCTGCCACTTAATCTTGGAAAAGTAGGTAGAAACCTGCAAACATAAACCTATAAGAATATAAACTCCATACACAGGCCTTTCTTGGTGGTAATCAGACCCAATGCTGCATGTAAGAATGCCAACCCCTTAGCCACTCTTCAAGTGGATTCTTACCTTTTTGAGTACAACAAATTCATTTTCTGCTGTTGTGCGCTTGTTAATTTCATCCTCATACCTTAAAAATCAAAAAAATATATACTAAGCATCTTGGCTTGATTCAAAGTGATGTATTCATTTCGATGTACAAAACTCAAATTTAATGTCGATTGTTCATTCATGTATATAGTCATTTCTGAGATGTGATTTTTTTTTATAAGTAACCTTTCCCATCACTCCATGCACACGCCCACCTATGAACCTTTTAACACCAGTAACATCAGCCTTGGCCTGTACAGCCTTGGTACATGGCCCAAATAAGCTTAGTAAATTTTTTTTTCATGTCATTGCTGTTCTCTGTAAGTTTACTTACTTGTTTTTGAATTCCTCTACAATATCTTGCATGTTCTTCAGCTCAGCCTCCAGTCTGATTCTGTCGCCATTAATGTTTTCAGTTTGCCTCCTCAGACTGGCTACGTAAGCCTCAAAGTAGGGTTCAATGTGGCTTTTTACGGTTTTTTGTTCTTGCAACAGAGTCCATTTGGTCTCAAGCATTTTATTTTGCTGTTCCAGGAATCGGACCTATAAATTAGGTGACAGAAGTGAATTAGTAAGATCATTTACAATACAATTCTTTACCATCAAAGAATAAGTATTCTGCTATACTGTACCTTATCGATGAAGGAGGCAAATCGGTTGTTCAGTGTCTTAATCTGCTCTTTTTCTTCTTTTCTCACTTTTTGGATGGCGGGATCAATGTCAAGATTGAGGGGTGTCAGAAGGTGTTGGTTAATGGTAACTGGTGTGATGCCGACACCGCCTCCAAATCCACAGCCAAAACCAGAACCAACACCATATCCAGATCCATATCCACCAATTGCAGTGCCAGCTCCAAATCCACAGCTACCGAATCCACTACCAGCCCTATAGTTGTAGGCTGATCCAGCACCAAGTCCAGTTCCAACTCCACAAGCCCTCAGGTTATTAGCATTTGCAACGGATATTCTGCTGCTACCAGAGCCAGAATTGAAAAGGCTTCTGCTTCCATAGTTCTGACTTCTGCGGTATGAAGTTGTGCTGAATCCGCTAACACTCCTTGGTGGGCATACAGAAGAAGTAGAGCTGAAGTTCCTTGCAGGCTTGAATGATTTTTGAGCCATGTTGATGTAACACGCTGTGTTGTGATGAGCAGCTCTGTTGGAAGCAGAATGAACAGTGACCAATGGCTCTGTTGTCTACTGATGGTGAGCTAGGCCTTTTATACAAATCCAACTGTGGGCTTGGTCAGCAATAAACCAAAAAAGACCCTTTTATTGGCTTCTAGAGGCTGGCACTGTACTGAGCGTATTCATTTTTTAACCATAAAATGGGAAAGACTCACACACCTAAGACAAAAATGTAGTAATTTTTAACTGGCGACATCTTTCCCATAAAACAATAATAATGTTATACAGAGGAAATGCAGAAACAGACAAATAAATTAGTTTAATTTGTGCCTAGGGTTTGGGCTGGCCATATAACAATGTACTTGCTGGCTAAACTCCAGCATTTTTCTGAAGTATACCTTCTGTGTGCTGAAATTACTGCGTCGTTAAAAATCAGTAATATGCAGTTGTACCGTAAAATTTACCTACTATGTGTACATGACGGATCAAGGTGGTAAGGAAGAACCATGAGAACTCTTCGACCTTGCTCAAATATGTTCAATGTGGGCATGTACACTGTCTATACAGCTCTGATGACCAGGTAGCTGAGATAAGTTGCACTTTGAAATGGGTTCAACTGTTTAACAAGGCTTCCCCATCATTACAGAGACAACCATGTGAAAAATCATGCAGAATTACTATAGACGTGCATACTGTATTTATATTAATCGGTGGGTGCACAAAATGTAATGGCTCTAAACTTCAGTGCAGTGGAACTACTTATCAGCAGTTCAGGTTGTCAAGATCTCCAGATCAAGTCTCAGACCACATCAATTACGTGTCCCAAATTTGCGAGGGGTAAAGTCTCAGAACAGATGCTGTCACCATTAGACCCTGCGCTGTACCAACAAGACATGGTATTGCCCAGCAAACCAAATCACAAACATTTTGGAGTAGTTGCATTGCTTTCTCATTTAGTGAGAAGTTTTGAATCAGGATGATACCATTTACTGGCTGACTTACAGGTAAAAAAACCCAGCTTATAATTGCAGTATTTGTATAGCGCCTTTCTCCTGTCGGACTCAAAGCGCTTGCGAGGCAGCCACTAGAGCGCACTCAGTAGGCAGTAGCGGTGTTAAGGAGACTTGCTCAAGAAACTCCTTACTGAAATAGGTGCTGGCTTACTGAACAGGCAGAGCCGAGATTTGAACCCAGGTCTCCTGTGTCATAGGCAGAGCCCTTAACCATTACACTATCCAGCCACTGGATGTTCCACACAGTAATATAATACCCAAAATATAACTTTTAATAGATTATTTGTAAAAAAAAAAAATGTTTAGGGCTATATATATATATATATATATATATATATATATATATATATACACACACATCAAAGGAGGGGATGTGTCAATATTAAAGTGAACCTCCAGACTAAAAATCGACTCAGCAGCACTGAAAAGGCCTGGTGTTTCTTTAACAGTTTCACGGCATCAGAACTTTGTTTCTCTTATACAAGCCTCATTTATAGCTGCACATAAGAAAACTGCCCGGGCATTTTTCCCCTGATGCTGTGCAAAGCATGATGGGGTTTCTGATGTTTTCGGTCTCGTTCTGCTGTTTTGGTGCAATTTTTTTTTTACATTTTGAATTTGACATTTGAAGCCTAGGGTGCGCAGCTGGGAGGGGTAATCAGGACACAGGACAGTTGGAACTGTGTCTCCTGCTCCCTGTCACCTCCTTTCAACCAAAAAGATGGCTGCCCCCATGACAAAGATGGCAGCCCCCGTGAATCACAAACATTTGCCTGTTCTTTTAAAACAGGGAGGGTAAAAAATTATATTACCTATCTATTGTAATTAACATAACTAATGTAACTTAATGACAGTATGTTTGTTTAGGCTAAAGTTCCCCTTTAAGAGTGTATAAGGAACATGGTCCAGAGGTATAGTTCATAGAATAAGCATATGAACCTGGACACGGGTCACCCAGAGTACAGGACTCCCCCAAGGGATATAGATAGGGTATAACATAATCCCGTAGTCATATATAAATGATTACTCTCTACACTCAATAACAAGTCAACTAAAGTCCCCCATCACCAGTTTGTTAATCTCGGACTGGACTTCAGTATAGGCAAAATGGATCATATAAGAACTCTATTGCCATATACAGCCTAGATATCTGGGCGATGGTGGACACTAAAATCCCCCCCCCCTCACTAGCATACAATCACCCAATAAATCATTATTAAGTCAGCCATGGAGGCCCTAAAAGCCAAAGCATGCCAAACGTTCTATGCCATCAGGAAAGAACTGTACCACATCAAACCACCAGTAAAGGTCTGGCTGAAAGTATTTGACAGGGTCATCACCCCAATCCTACTGTATGGAAGTGAAGTATGGGGCCCCACCACCTACCCAGACCAATCAACATGGGAATCCAGCCCAACAGAAATATTCCACCTTGAGTTCTGCAAACACCTTCTCCATGTCCATCGGAGTACCTCAAACAATGCCTGCCGAGCTGAGCTGGGGAGATTCCCATTACTGCTTGAGATACAGGAGAGTGTTGTCCTTCTGGGCCCACCTACAGAGCAACAGCCCTGACTCACCCCACTACAAAGCCATGCTGCGCAATGAAGACCAAGAAAAGCCGTGTGCACTGAAAGTCGTGGTCAGCTCTATACTCCCTCCAACCCCCAACCCACAGGTCATAACAAAAGTCCAGATAAAACACACCACAGCTAAGAGCAAAGAAGACTATGTGGAAAAATGGAGGAGTGAAATAAAACAGTCACAAAAGCTAACCATATACCAGTCTCTACAAAGAGAATATAAAATGGCCCCATACCTGGAAAAGCTACAAAACTCTCAAGAGAGGAAAATCCTGAGTGTCTACATATTGAGTGCTCACAACCTCGAAATAGAGTCTGGGAGACACAGACAAACGTACAAACCCAGGGAGGAGAGACTATGCCAACACTGTGAGCAGAAGACCCTTGAGGATAAAAGCCACTTCCTATTGCACTGCCCCAAATATACTGCAACCAGGGACACTTAGTTTAAGAAATTGTTGGAACTATTCCCAGACTTTCTTACACTACATAACGAGAGAAAAACATGTATCCTACTGGGAGAAGAGGAATCCACAGTGACAATCGCTGCACACTATGTCACAGCATGCCACAGACTGAGAGGAGCATAACGGAACTGTAAACCTAAAAAAATGTCCATAGACTACTTAGCCACTGTCCCCCTACCCCACCCCCTCCCATGTCCCCCTTTTCCCCCTTGCTTTGGCAATACCTGTAATGAATCTTGGTCATGCCAATAAAGCTATCTTTGATTTGATTTGATTTGATATACAGCCCAGATATCTAGGGCTCTGGGCGACCCACGTCCAGGTTCATATGCTTATTCTATGAACTATACCTTGACCTCAGGGTCGGCCTCCACACTGTGCTCGGAGACCCGGAACGGCGGCGCAGAGCGGAGCGGTCGGCGTGGGACAGTCGGCTGCAAGGGGCTGTAGAAAGCCCCAGGTGAGTACAGCTCATTTTTTGGATTTTGGCTGATAACTCCTTTAAAAAGTTACCTTAGGGACTGAACTCTTTAAATATGTATGTCACTGTTACTTTATAAACTATGGGCTTGTAATTAGGGATGAACACAAAACTGAAAAAAATGCACCTTTATTTCCAAATAAAATATTGATGCCAAACATTGTGATAGGGACTTAATTTAAAAGGTGAAATAACCGGGACCAATGGGCAAATACATTTCATGGGTTTTAATTACAGTAGCATGCATTATTTAAAAACTATAATGGCAGAAAACTGAAAAATAATGATTTTTTTCCAAATGTTTTCCTATTTTCCCATTAAAACACATTTAGAATAAAATAATTCTTGGCATAATGTCCCACCTAAAGAAAGCCTAATTGGTGGCGAAAAAAACAAGATATAGTTCATTTCATTGTGATAAGTAATAATAAAGTTATAGATGAATGAATGGAAGGAGCGCTGAAATGTGAAAATTGCTCTGGTGTTCAAGGGGTAAAACCCCTCAGTGGTCCAGTGGTTAAAACCCATCTTATCTGCACAAGAAATACAACAAATTGTGACATTAAAAACCATCTTGCCAGCACACAAAATAAAAAATAACATTAATTTTGGCATTTAAAACCCATTGTACAAGCACAAGAGGCTAGAATCCTTGTTTAAAGAGAACCAGAGATGAAGCACCGTCATGTATTTAACCATATATATCAATGGGAACAAGGCAGTAAACACCTACTCTGCTCTTTGTTTCATTCTTCACTGCTCAGTCTGCCTGTTATCATAGTTACATAGTTATTTTGGTTGAAAAAAGACATACGTCCATCGAGTTCAACCAGTATAAAGTACAATACCAGCCTGCTCCCTCACATATCCCTGTTGATCCAGAGGAAGGCGAAAAAACCCTTACAAGGCAAGATCCAAATAGCCCCAAAAGGGTAAAATTACTTCCCGACTCCAGATGGCAATCAGATAAAATCCCTGGATCAACATCATTAGGCATTACCTAGTAATTGTAGCCATGGATGTCTTTCAAGGAAAGCATCTAAGCCCCTTTTAAATGCAGGTATAGAGTTTGCCATAACGACTTCCTGTGGCAATGCATTCCACATCTTAATCACTCTTACTGTAAAGAACCCTTTCCTAAATAAATGGCTAAAACGTTTTTCCTCCATGCGCAGATCATGTCCTCTAGTCCTTTGAGAAGGCCTAGGGACAAAAAGCTCATCTGCCAAGCTATTATATTGCCCTCTGATGTATTTATACATGTTAATTAGATCCCCTCTAAGGCGTCTTTTCTCTAGACTAAATAAACCCAGTTTATCTAACTTTTCTTGGTAAGTGATACCTTCCATCCCACGTATCAATTTTGTTGCTCGTCTCTGCACCTGCTCTAAAACTGCAATATCTTTTTTGTAATGTGGTGCCCAGAACTGAATTCCATATTCCAGATGTGGCCTTACTAGAGAGTTAAACAGGGGCAATATTATGCTAGCATCAGCTCTGATAAGAACCCCCTACTGAGCATTCAGTCTGGCTTTGCCCCGAAATGATTATAGCTGAGTCAGTCTTCTGTGATGTCTTTTCAAGCCCAAGCCCGCCCCCTCCTGGCTCTCCTTTCCTGCTAGGAGGATAAAAAGCAGGAAATCAGAGCCACAAGGGGGCAGACTTGGGCTTGAAAAGATATCACAGAAGACTGACTCAGCTATAATCATTTCGGGGCAAAGCCAGACTGAATGCTCAGTAGGGGATTCTTATCAGAGCTGTTAACAGGCAGACTGAGCAGTGAAGAATGAAACAAAGAGCAGAGTAGGTGTTTACTGTCATGTTCCCATTGATATATATGGTAAAATACGTGAGGGTGCTTCATCTATGGTTCTCTTTAAAACTTCATCTACAGTTTTGAACCAATGTATAAATTTTGTCTCTTTTGTTAGTCTTTCTTTAATGCAATTCGAAGCCACCAACTAATACAGTGACAGTGATCGCTGTATTAATGCACAGCCGTGCACAGCCCTGTACTAACACTTATGTCTGCCTAGGCGAATTGCTGACCACAAAGTTAGAATTGTGGTGGTCATCAGTATTATTGTGTGTTTATAAAGCTCCAAAATCGTCTGCAGCACTTTGCAGAGTATGGTCATTTCACTAACTTTCCCTTAGTGGAGCTCAAAATCGAATTCTTACCATAGTCATAGTCTAACGTCCTACCGTATTATTATCATGTATTTATACACCACTGACATCTTCTGTATCACTTTACAGAGTGTATAGGTGTGTCACCAACTTTCCCCTCAGAGAAGCCCACAATCTACTCCCTCCCACAATAAAACTAATGTTCTACCATATTATTATGTACTGTATTTACATCGCACTGACTGCATTCCTTTACAAAGTATACAGTCATGTCACTAATTGTCCCCCAGAGGAGTTAACAGTAAAAACCCTACTACAGATGAAGGTACATTTTGGGGGAACTTATCTATATGTTTTTGGTATGTGGGAGGAAATTGGAGAGGTGAGAACATACAAGTGTGCTGGCTTAAATGTGAACTCGGGACCCAGCGTTGCAAGATGAGAGTGCTCACTACACCACTGTGCCACCCCAGTGTTTGAGTATATATTTCTGAGTGTGGTCAATAGTATGACATGTGGTCAAAATTTTCTAATTCGGAACAGTGTTCTGAACTATTTGGATCAGAACTTAAAACTTACACTTGGGGACCGCGACAGGAGGAGTTAAATCACCCTTGTTGCCGCCTCTTGCCACTGTGCTCCACGTCGTATTCCAGCTCTGATACTTCCTCCTTCCAACTGTTAAGGAGGAAGTATAGGTTCAAGATATGATCCAAATCAATCAGAACACCGAACAGTTTCATACACATTAACACTAGTGAGGGTGCAGCAGCTCCACAATAGAGTAATCGAAAATGTTTACAGATTCACAAGGCATATACAAGTTTAAGGCCAAGGAGATCATTGTTACTAGTAAGCTTTATTGTTCCATAGATCGATGGGACAACGTTTTGGTCCCACAAACTTTTATCAAAAATTCATGGAACAATAAAAGCTTACCACTGAAATCTAGGTGGAGTCCCTTCCATGTCTCTCATATACATGCTCACTCAGCTGGTGCAAGCTAACATTTTGTCATGATGATTGTTGTTTAGGAATTCAATTTTTGAAATTTTGCATGAGGATTTCAAACAGATTCTGAATTTTCATTGTGAAAATAAAATTTTTTAATTTATGTTTGAATTTTTGCATTCTTGCCTCTTGAGCAAGTTTTGGAGACATTTTTCGCTATTTCGGTGAAAATTAGAGTGAACATTGTCTAGGGAAATAAATGCAAAAATTCTAAGCGAAAATGTCAAACTGCTAAGCTAACATCTGAAAATTCTATGCATTGTCCTTGATAAGAGACCCTAAGAATTCTGGCAAGGGGTTGATGCTTTGATGTAAGGCCTGAAGTCTTCTAACGTCTACCTGTACTGTTTTAGCTGGTTACCTGTTTGATATGTGGAGACCATGTAAGGCCTCTATTATTGTATGATTGTATGTTGATACTTGGAAACTACTAAGTGCCCATTAAAATAATTTAAAAAATCAAAAACTCTGTGCAAAATTATTTTGGACTGTATGAGTCACAAATCTATGAATTCCGACTTTCAACTTGAAATTGTTATGCGAAAGTCAAACAAATTTTGAGATACCTACTCTCCAAGCACAGCTGCTGTATGAGAGAGGTGTAAGAACGGGCAAAGGTATGGATTGTTAATGATCTCCACTGTTCACAGCACATAAAGAGGTGATCGCTACCACTACAGTACCAATAAAGTGCTAATGCGGTGACAGGAGGAGAGCCTCATGTAGGCCCCCTCAGATATAGGAACCCTGGTGGTATCCCAAGCTCTGCATTTCCTATTGCTCTCATTGCTTAGCATGCTGACTTTAGTTTAATGAACATATAAAACACAGGCCTGGTAGTAGATTTTCAAAGTGGAGGTGTCACCACTGGACCATGTATACTGAAAACGTTTAAACAGTCTTTGATGAAATGTTATTTTTTGTATATATAAAAGTTTAACACAAATATTTCTCAATTTTTTATATTATATTATTAATAATTTTTAGTATTTTTTTTATAGCGCTGACTTCTTTCACAGCACTTTACAGAGAAAATATAGTCCTGTAAGTAACTGTCCCTCAGAAGGGCTCAAAATCTAATCCCTGCTATTGAACAGTTTAGGGGAAGCCAATTAGCTCATCTGTATGTTTTTGGGATGTAAGAGGAAACCCACACAGACATGGGTAGAACATAAAAACTCATTGTAGATAGTGTCCAGGCTGGGATTTGAACCTGGGACCCAGCACTGCAAGGTGAGAGTGCTATCCACTGCACACTGTGCTATCCATATATATCATATTTATATACTGTATTTTTTGGATTATAAAACTCATTTTTCTTCCCCAAAAGTGGGGAAAAAAGTCATGGCGTCTTATAGTCCAAATGCAGGGAGTTCCTGACTTGTGAACGCCTGCCAATACGAACCTCCAACCCGCCGCAATGTCGTGGACTCCCTGTGCTGTGCCCATGCAGAGGAGGACACGGGGGACACAAAGGAGGACAGAGTAGGACACAGGGAAACAGAAGATTTACAAGGGGGCATGAGGTACAAAGGGGACATAATCTACAAGATGCTGCTTCACCATGGATGCACCATGATTAGTATATATTTTTTCCTGTGGTTTTCGTCCTCTAAACCTAGGTGCATCTTATGGTCAGGAGCGTCTTATAGTCCGAATAATACAGTAATCAGATTATGAAAATGAGTAACAATAAGTAACAACTGGTTTGAGAATTTGGGGAGGCGCCCAATACAACTATAATATGGGTCTAGCTGTAGTTGCTATACAGTAATATAGAAAGAGGTGTCTTACCTCCAATGAAGATTCACTCAAATGGAATTAAGGAGTCTTTATTATAGAACGGTTATACTGTAGACAATATATTTCACAGGTCTCAGCCCTCGAGCATGTGGGGGTGGGGTGCGGGCGCCCGCGCCCCACACGGCTTAATAATAAGGTTATTTGTTTGTATTGACCTGAGGAAGTGGGCTGAGACCCGTGAAACGCGTTGTCTACAATATAACCATTCTATAATAAAGACTCCTTAATTCCATCTGAGTGAGTCTTCATTGGAGGTAAGACACTTCTTTTTATATTACTGTATAGCAACTACAGCTAGACCCACTATTATAGTTGTATTGGGCGCCTCCCCAAATTCTCAAACCAGTTGTTGCCTTACACCCCCAAAAGAGGTGCTAGTACTCACTACTTGTGTTCGTCGTTCACCAGTAGAAAGGCCCAGAGGAGGAGAGCGACCACCCAGTTCAAAAAGGTTCCGGGATACCGAGCGGGAACGATTATTTTCCGCATGCCTATATGGTGGTTGCAGGACTGGAACCCATTCTTGTGAGTATATTTTACCCACAATCCCCTACAGAGTAATTCACTTAATGATACTGCACTATTGGGCTCCCGGTCTCCCCCTCTCTACAGGCCAAAGGATCTCCACTCCCCTTGTGAAGGGACTTCCAGAGACCTGGACCAAAACTAATGAGTAACAAAGGCTGCTGCTGTTGCTTGAGACAAGGTGAGTGTTTTGGGCCCAACTCTTGCTAACAGTACTCTAGAGCCTAGGTTCTCAATGTGTGGTATGCATACCCCAGGGGGTACTTCTGATTTTTCCAGGGGGTACTTGGGCTTGATATACTCAACCAAGAATAAAAATTTTAGAGTTTTAGAAAAAGATAAATCTTATTTCAAACAACACTAAATTAGCTAATTAAAAGCAATAGTAAATGCTTGGAAATTGTTTAGAACTAAATGTCATACTACGATTAAATATATATTTGTCAAGGGGTACTTGTGATAATGTTTACTATGCTAGGGGGTACTTGGTGAGTACAGGGTTTTAAACGGGGTACATACCAATAAAATGTGGAGAAACACTGCTCTAGAGAATGCAGAAGTTGCAAGAAAGTTCAATTGGAGCTTGCTGACAGATTTGTAGCTGTTCTTTGCCAACTGAAAATTGAAATCCAAAGAAAATGTTAACATAATTAAATCGCGAAAAAAAAATGTCAGCAGCCTTTATAGCAAATTTATTACACAAGTGGAATTTCCCTGGTGGTTGTTTTGTATCTACTCTCCTCTGTGTGCAGATGGATCTTCATACTCCTCTTGTCCCTCTCTCCCCACTGATCTCTGATAGATGTTTGAACTTTCCCCATATCACGCAGTGAGTCATCATTGCCAGGAACATGACTCAGACTTGGAAGGAATAAAGACTGTTACCCCCACACTGTAATGCTATCAGTGTTTCTATTTTCTGCAGGTTTCTAATTAAAACAAAATTAAAACAAGCAATGCACAAAACCAAACATTACACAGTTCCAGCTAAAAACCTCTGGCATCTAGCATGTCAGTACATACCAGTAGAACCTCAGGTGACCAGATGTATATCTCTGAAGATTATGAGAATGTGAAGATTGGAGTAATGGTAAAAAAACAACATATTGTGAAATTGCCAGGTCAAGCATGCCAAACAACTTTCTGAGCTCAGAAGGGCATCTTTTAGAGTGAAATTATTGGGGCAAAATACATTTACCCCTTCTTGACCTCCAGTCACACAGGCCATTAATTATTTATCAATAAAAGTCCCAAAGCATGCTGGTAGGTTAATTGGCTTTCCTACAAACTGGCCTTATGCTAAGTACACACTATGAGATTTTCTAGCCTATTTACTGTCAGATCGATTATTTCCATTATGTCCGATTTGCTTTCCGATCAATTTCCAAGCATTTTACGATCGATTTCCGATCACTTTAATAGGAAGTCAATCGGAAAATGCTGGGAAATCGATCGGAAAGCAAATCGAACATGTTGGAAATAATCGATCTGACAGTAAGTCGGCCAGAAAATCTCATAGTGTGTGCCCAGCATAAGGCTGTGTTTTCACTACAAAGGTTTTTCTGCATTTTTTGCATGCGTTGGATCTGACAGTTCATCCTCATCAATGGTTGATTGACATCAAAAGCACTTTTTTACTTTAGCGGGGACAAAAAAAATGCACCTTGCAACTTCAATGCAAGTCAGTGGGGTTCTGTGCACGATTTATAATAATAACACAACTTCAATGCAAGTAAGTGGGGTTCTGTGCACGATTTATAATAATAACACAACTTTAATGCAAGTCAGTGGGGTTCTGTGCACGATTTATAATAATAACACAACTTCAATGCAAGTAAGTGGGGTTCTGTGCACGATTTATAATAATAACACAACTTTAATGCAAGTCAGTGGGGTTCTGTGCACTATTTATAATAATAACACAACTTCAATGCAAGTCAGTGGGGTTCTGTGCACTATTTATAATAATAACACAACTTCAATGCAAGTCAGTGGGGTTCTGTGCACTATTTATAATAATAACACAACTTCAATGCAAGTCAGTGGGGTTCTGTGCACTATTTATAATAATAGCACAACTTCAAGGCAAGTCAGTGGGGTTCTGTGCACTATTTATAATAATAACACAACTTCAAGGAAAATCAGTGGGGTTCTGTGCACTATTTATAATAATAACACAACTCCAATGCAAGTCAATGGGGTTCTGTGCACCATTTATAATAATAACACAACTTCAAGGCAAGTCAGTGGGGTTCTGTGCACAATTTATAATAATACATTCTCTGCAATATGGGTAATTATGTTTTTGGTGTTCGTTAGGCATAAATAATAAATTGACTGTACAGACTGTTAAAGTATCCCTTAAGAGGGGAAATAACATTGAATTAAGCCCATGATGGACAAGATTACCTAATCCAGAGACTTTGCATGCTGCTCGTTGTCTACAGGGTCTCTTCCATTCCTGGTCCTCTTCTCCCCAGCCCCTCGGATGTTCCCCAGAGTGGTGACAAGCAATTCTGACCTGTGCATGTGCAAGTACCGAACCGCGCAATAGCCATGAAAGACAGCACTACTGTGCATGTTCAGTTCTGAATTGCTTGGGGACAACCATGGGCACTTCCTCCTGGCTATTTGACGTAGAAAGCAAGGCGAACATAAGAGAACTAAAGACTATAAGCAGCGTGACAAATCTCCAGGTTAGGTAATCTATCCCACCATGGGCTTAAAGAACACCTGAAGTGACAGGAATATGAAGGCTGTCATAAATTATTTTTTTATACAATACAAATTGCCTGGATGTACTGGTGATCCTCTGCCTCTAATACTTTTAGCCATGGACCCTGCTATTGATTGAGGTAGATTTTATATGCATAGAACAACCTCGTCCTTCTGCTGAACTCTTTGTGCTCAGCACTGCAGTCTGTATGCCTCTGCTCAGTATGTAAAAAGTATTTACTCCTTACTTGCATTCAGTTGCATTGCTGGAGGATGTTCACTTCCAAAATGGTTTTACCTGCAAAGGCATTCCGTACTAGACCCTTTCACAGTGATGAGGTCTCTCTGAGTCCAAATGAGCCCTACCACTAATATGTGGCTTGGAAGACAACATAGTGTATCTGTGGGATAGACAGACAGACAGACAGATATATAGATAGATAGATAGATTGTCAGATATTCCGTCACTCACATGACTCTGGAAGCCAATGAGAGAGTGACATTCACAGCACCGCTATTACTGGCTGTTTTACAACCGTACTTCAATCTTCCAATGTTAGGGCCTGTACACGCTGCTGCGCTTTTCAAATCGCATGGGTTTTTTAATCGCAAGGCGTTTTGAAAAATCATAAAAATCGTGAAGACCTGTACACACAGGTACGAGGCGCTTTTTCTATTCTCATGAAGGCTTGCGATTTTAAAAGCGCAGCAGTGTGTACAGGCCCTTAAAGAGACTCTGAAGTGAGTCTAAATTCCCTTTTTTAACTTGTAGTTATGTTCATCACTATAACCCCACAGCTAAATCGCTGCTATCCTGCAGCAAAACAAGGGGTTTATACCCCCTAAATCCCCTCTCCAGTGTCCGGGGAGCGATTCCCGCTTCAGGGCAGAGCTAATGGCTGTAGCTCTGCCTCTCAGCGCATCAATCCTGGCTGATCACCGCCTCTCCCTGCCCCTCTCAATCTGCCTTCACAGAGAGGGGCGGGGGAGAGGCGGAGATCCGCCGGCAGATTGACGCGCATGGAGGCAGAGCTGCTGCTCATAGCTTTGCCTCCATGAGCAGCAAGATCCATGACCAAGAAAGTCATGGATTTTGCAGGGGGGATTTGGATTTTCACGCAGTCTTGTGCATTGAACAGGTCTACTTTTGCAAGAAAACATATCTAAAATACCTGGCTGGTTGGGCACTACAGCTACATTTCCTCTTAATATCACAGTGCAATTGTACTGGTCATAAAACTATCCATATCCCACATTCCAACCTACCCACCTATCCAATCTTTACACAAATGACAAAGTCAGGAATGAGGATGAGCCAGAAGCCTGTTTCTCCCTGTATGCATAGAACAGCCTCTTCCTTCTGCTGAAATTTAACTCTTTGTGATCAGCACTGCAGCTGAGCGAAGTTATCTCCTAGTCCCTTCTCAGCATGTAAAAAGTACTCCTTCCCATACCCTCCCCAGTATTTTGACAAAAGTTGAATTTTTTTCATAAATTTGCATTCCGTTGCACTACTGGAGAATGTTTGCTTTCAAAATAGTTTGCATGCAAAGGCATGCCATACTAGACCCTTTCCCTGCAATGAGGTCCCTCTGATTCGAAAGGTGCCCTTCCACTAATAGGTGCCTTGGAAGACAACTTACCTGTGGGATTTCAAAAATACAAATATACAAACACAGATGTGTGATAAGCACTCAGGGTCCCGGGTGCTTGCAATCACACTCTGCAAGCTACACTTCAAGGGGGCAGGAGTAGTGCAGACAGCCCCCAAAACTGCTCTTGCCATCTGGGGGACCATCCACTACTGCTCCCACCACTAGGGAGATTACCCACAAAACTTCCCCCCACAAGTATGCAAAACACAAAATAGGTAAGTGCTAACTTCCAAGCAGCACCTGCCGTATAAATAGTTGTCAGAAGTCGGTCAGCAAATTAAAGGCACAGTACGTGCATTCAAACTGCAGTATTGTTGCAAAATTAAAAGGAGACCCGCAACTACACATAATAGGTTGGTACAAAGAGTTAATAAGAGTTGAGTCAGGTGATTGGTTCTGTGCTCAATACTTTAAGGCCTTTTCATAGCCTTTGCTCAATACTTTGTTGATGCACCTTTGGCAGCACTTACAGCCTCAAGTCTTTTTTGAATATGATGCCAGAAGTTTGGCACACCTGTCTTTGGTCAGTTTCGCCCATTCCTCTTTGCAGCACCTCTCAAGCTCCGTAAGGTTGGATGGGAAGCGTCGGTGCACAGCCGTTTTAAGATCTCACCAGAGATGTTCAATTGGATTCAAGTCTGGGCTCTGACTGGGCCACTCAAGGACATTCACAGAGTTGTCCTGAAGCCACTCCTTTGATATCTTGGCCGTGTGCTTAGGGTCATTGTCCTGCTAAAATGTGAATTCCCCCCCCCCCCCCCCATCTGAGTTCAAGAGCACTCTGGATCAGGTATTCATCCAGGATATATCTGTACATTATGCAGTCATCTTTCACTTTATCCTGACTAGTCTCCCAGTTCCTGCCTCTGAAAAACATCTCCACAGCATGATGTTGCCACCACCATGCTTCACTGTAGGGATGGTATTGGCCTGGTGATGAGCAGAGCCTGGTTTCCTCCAAATGTGACGCCTGGCATTCACACCAAAGAGTTCAATCTTTGTCTCATCATCAGACCAGAGAATTTTGTTACTCATGGTCTAAGAGTCCTTCAGGTGCTTTTTTGGCAAACTACAAATGGGCTACAAATATGTCATTTACTAAGGAGTGCCTTTTGTCTGGCCACTGTACCATACAGGCCTGATTGGTGGATTGCTACAGAGATGGTTGTCCTTCTAGAGGATTCTCATCCTCTCTTCACAGAGGACTGCTGGAGCTCTGACAGAGTAACCATCAGGTTCTTGGTCATCTCCCTAAGGCTCATCTCTCTAAGGCCCTTCTCCCCTGATTGCTCAGTTTAAATGGCCAGCCAGCTCTAGAAGAGTCCTGGTGGTTTCTTCCACTTACGTATGATGGAGGTCACTGTGCACATTGAGACCTTCAAAGCATCTGAAATTTTTCTGTAGCCTTCCCCAGATTTGTGCTTTGAGACAATCTTGTCTACAGACAATTCCTTTGACTTCATGCTTGGTTTGTGCTCTGACATTAACTGTCATCTGTGGGACCTTATATAGACAGATGCGTCCCTTTTCAAATCATGTGCAATCAACTGAATTTACCACAGGTGGACTCCAATTAAGCTGCAGAAACATCTCAAGGATGATCAGTGGAAACAGGATGCACCTGAGCTGAGTTTTGAGCTTTATTGCAAAGGCTGTGAATACTTATGTACATGCGCTTTCTCATTTTTTTTTATTTTTTTAGTAAATTTGCTAAAACCTCAAATAAACTTTTTTTCACATCGTCATTATGGGGTGTTGTGTGTAGAATTCTGAGGGAAAAAATTAATTGAATCCATTTTAAAATAAGGCTGTGACATAACAAAATGTGGCAAAGGTGATGTGATGTGAATACTTGAGCACTGGAGGACGAGGACATCCTATACTGGGTGACGCCTTTGCATACCTATGGAGAAGAGGGGCTTTTAGATACCTACGGGTAGGGAAAGGACCTATACTGGTTAACACCTTTGGCTACCTATGCAGGGAAAACCTATACTGGGGACACCTTTTTCTACCTTTGGGAGAGACTACCTAAACACCTTTGGCTACCTAAAGGGGGTGGGGGGGTGGGACTACCAATACTGGGGGATACCTTTTGCTACCTAGAGGGGGAACTACCTATACTGGGGGACA
Organism: Hyperolius riggenbachi; assembly: GCF_040937935.1. Taxonomy (NCBI): domain Eukaryota; kingdom Metazoa; phylum Chordata; class Amphibia; order Anura; family Hyperoliidae; genus Hyperolius; species Hyperolius riggenbachi. Next base: position 115,010,579 of record NC_090647.1, on the reverse strand, counting down.
CCTTTGGCTACCTATGGAAGGGACTGAAGATACTCGGGGACACTTTTGACTGCCTATGGGAGGGATTACCAATACTGAGGAACACCTTTGGCTATCTATGAGGGGGAAGCTACCTATACTGGGAGATACCTTAGGCTACCTATGGGGGAGACTGTCTATACAGGAGAACACACCTTTGGCTACCTATGGGTGGAGAACTACCTATACTGGGGGGGACAGGGATGTTTGACTACCTATACCTATGTAGGGTAGTGTTTGCAGCATTTTACATGTAAGGTAGTATTTGCTGCATTTCATATGTGAGGTAGTGTTTACTGCATTCTCATATGTGGCGTTATGTTTGCTGCATTTTATATGTGGGGTAACATTTGCATTTCATATCTGGTATAATACTTACTGCATTCTCATATGTCGCATGATGTTTGCTGCATTTCATATGTGAGGTAACATTTTTATTTCATATACGGGGTAATGTTTACTTCATTTTCATATGTGGCATCATGTCTGCTGCAACTCCTATGTGGGTTAATGTTAGTTTCATGTTTTCTGCATTTCATATAGGGCATAATGGCATAATGTTTGCTGTATTTCTTACAGAGTGTAATGTTTGCTGCATTTCATATGGGTGCAATGTTTGCTGCATTTGCAAGGCATTAACCAAAAGAAACACAATGAAGGAAAAATCGATTTATTTTGTTTATTAGGAACATCTTGCTAGTACTGATTTGGACCTTTTTTGCCATCAGAACTGCCTTAACCACTTACCGACCGCGCACTCATACTGCCAGTCGGCAAAGTGGCAGCTGCAGGACCAGCGACGCAGTTCTGCGTCGCCGGCTGCAGGCTAATTAATCAGGAAGCAGCCGCTCGCGCAAGCGGCTGCTTCCTGTCAATTCACGGCGGGGGGCTCCGTGAATAGCCTGCGGGCCGCCGATCGCGGCTCACAGGCTAAATGTAAACACAAGCGGAAATAATCCGCTTTGTTTACATCCGTACAACGCTGCTAACAGTAGCAGCGTTGTACCAGATCAGCGATCCCTGGCCAATCAGCGGCCGGGGATCGCTGTCACATGACAGGCAGAAGCCTGTTAGAGGCTGCACAGGACAGATCCGTTCCTGTGCAGCCTCGTATCTCCGGGGGAAGGGAGGGAGGAGAGGGAGGGGGGGAATTTCGCCGCAGAGGGAGGCTTTGAGGTGCCCCCCCGCAACACCCAGGCAGGCAGGAGCGATCAGACCCCCCCAGCACATCATCCCCCTAGTAGGGAAACAAGGGGGGCGATCTGGTCGCTCTGCCTGCACCCTGAGCTGTGCTGGGGGCTGCACAGCCCACCCAGCACAGATCAGCTAAAATAGCACTGGTCCTTAAGGGGGGGGGTAAAGGGTGGGTCCTCAAGTGGTTAAAGTGAACCTCCAGAATAAAAATCTACTCAGCAGCACTGAAAAGGCTTGGTGTTTCTTTAACAGTTTCACAGCATCAGAACTTTGTTTTTCTTCCCGAAGTCTCATTTTTAGCTGCATTTTTAGCTGAGCTCTGCCCCATCAAAGAAAACTGCCCAGGTTTTTTTCCCCTGAAAGCTGTGCAAAGCATGATGGGATTTCTGACGTTGTTGTTCTCGTTGCCTAGCAACTGGGAAGGGTGATCAGGACACAGGACAGTTGGAACTGTGTCTCATGATCCCTGTCACCTCCTTTCAACCAAAAAGATGGCTGCTGTCATGAAATCACAAACATTTGCCTGTTCTTTTAAAACAGGATGGGTAAGAGATTATATTACCTATCTATTTTAATTAACATAACTCAGGCTTTCTCAACCAGGGTTCCCTGGAACCCCAGGGTTCCTTGAGTACTCTGCAGGGGTTCCTTGGCATTTTCCCCCATCATGAGGGAAGTATAATAAAGCACATTATATTAGGGGGTACTGTAAAAATAAGCACTAACTTGGGGGTCAGAATAATAATGAGCACAATAATAAAAAACCACTTGTATAAGCAGACACTAAAATGAGTGGCACTATAATAGGGGGTAGTGAAATAAACAGTCACACCTACTTTTAAAGACCATGTCTCCTGCAAAATAAATGCAGGGGTTCCTTGAGATCCAAAAGTTATTTGCAGGGTTCCTCCAGGGTACAAAGGTTGAGAAAGGCTGACATAACTAATGTAACTTAATGACAGTATGTTTGTTTAGGCTGAAGTTCCTCTTTAATTCTGGCACTCTTCAGAGAATTTTTTTTTGGGGGGGGGGCACTGCCTTATTTTGTGTTTGTTTTTTGGGGGCCAGGGGAGGACACACACATTGTTGAGTACCCTTTAGGGTCACTTTGCCTAATTGTGTTATGGTAGGAATCTTGGGCCCACTGTTACGTTACAGTTGGCTCTGCGCTCATCTCTGCATGGCCATGCCCATATTTCACCATGGACTGCACCACGATGTTCCTTTTACCTTTGTATTTTGCATCCTTCAGGATACTAACAATGCCCGGGGAGGTGTGTGTGTGTGTGGAGGGGTTTGGGGTCCACAAATGTTGTGCTGCTTAGAGACACAAAGATCTTAGTAGCACCCCTTCAGAACAAAGCACGTTGTCTGCCTGCGGGAGATGCAGTAAAAGTCTTCTGCATTGCTTTCACCTGGTCATCTTCCTCTGCTTAAACAGCCAGGAGACACGCATTATGCACATACTGCAGGGGGAATCCCTCTACGACTCCAGCTGTACCAGGTGCTGCCTGCTGGACAAGTTCTCCGGTGACCTGAAATGAACTGCCTTCTTCTTGCTCCTTCCTTGCTGTAAGTGACCTATCAGGTGTCAGAGGAGAAGAAGCATTGAATAGTGATTTAGTGGGACTGGTGACAGTGGTGAGATGCTGGGAATTATAGCGCTTCGTTGTTAAAGCCCAACTAAACCTAAAATTAAAATTTAATTCTGAAGAACATGTTGTGTAAATTATTACTTGCTGAGATTGTTCAGTGACATGTTATGTATAGCATTATTTTTTTTACACTGTTTTTTTAAACATATAACTCTGTTTTATAGCTGTCCTTGCCTGGCTGCAGCTGTACACCTTTCCATACAGATGCAAGACTCCTGCACTGACTTCATTTCCTGTCCAGAAAGTGGGGTCTTGAAAATTCATTTCCTGAGAGCTAGGATCTCCAGCGGGCTGAGGAAGACTATTGAGTGACACAAGCTGCCATCCATCTCTTGTGCATAAAACTGAATATAAATAAGGTGGGTGATTAGCCGTGCAGCTAAGGCCCCTTTTACATTTACATTGGAAACCTACGTTTCGTTACCCTGTTTTAATACAGGGTAACTTAATGTCAATGCAAGGCAATGGGGCCTAGCTTACTTACCATGTTGCGTTGCACTGGAAGTACCCGATCAACAGCACGTTACCTGCCAACTTCCACGGCGACACAGCAGCAGTGAAAGAAATGTATGTAAGTCAATGGGTGAAACAGGAGTTTTAAAAATGCTGGTCGGTGACGGGGCGCATGCATGGAACAACAGGAATACGACGTGGAAGCCCGGTAATCCCAGTGACGTATTTCCTGTTCAGCAGGGAGTGCATCACTGGGAGAGGGACATGCGGTGAGACGGCGCTATGCAGATGACCCTGTCGGCGCACTCTGCCGCAGGGTCATATGTTAGTCATTTTGTAACTTGCAGTGTGATGAGACGAGGGCGGGCTATCGCATTGCAAACACATTTTAAGTGTAAAGCCAGCCTAAAGAACCAGGTGTGCACACCATTTTCATGCTCTTGTCAATACTTCTGTCACTGCACTTTCTCACAACCTTCAACTATGTTTTCCTCTGTAAAGGTGGCCATATACTACTGGATATTTGTGGCCCAGTTGACCTTCCAATTTGAGATTTTTAGAGAATCGGTGCCGAAACATTGCTGCTCAGTTGATCTTTCAATCAATCAGACACACGCTGGAGAATCTTGGGCACAAGTTCTCAGGATGTAACAGCATTAGATATTGTGACGATCGACAAATCCGATAGATCCCATGCAGGTCCCCCCCCCCCCAAGTGTAAAAGTGTCATCCCCCTCCAGTGTGCAGTGTAAAAGTTTACCATTCCATCTGGCTCCTTCCGGCGTCCGCCGTCACTGCAAGTGCCTGTACTAAGTGGCACTGGCGCACGTGTGATGTCACTACACGCACATAGTACAGGTGGTCATGGTGATACCGAACACTGAAAGAGGCCAGGAGTTGCGCCGGTGGACAGGTGAGACTTTAAAGGGCACAGGCATTGGGGGGGACACTTTTACACTGGGGGGTGACCAGGCTGGCAGCGGCACTATAAATTGATGTGCAGTGTATGGGCAAGCAACAGATACCTCTCTGATAATATGCGATCATTCCATCAAGGAGGCATTTATCTTATGGCTGATCTGCCCATACATTGACCAGTATATGGCTACCTTAACCCTACGAAATGTGGTTTGAACTCTGTTCTGTCTTCCTTAGATGTCACATGGTCACTCCTAACTGATCCACTAACAAGCTGAATGTATAGAGAGCTGGAATCAATCTGTACCGCTTCTGGCAAGCACATTTGACCAATGAAAAAGGGGATTTGTGTACCTGAGTATATTCACCAATCAATCTCATTGCTACTAAAATCTGCCTTCTTCTTGTTTAGTTGGGCTTTAACACTTAGGGCCTGATTCACAAAACTTTTCTGTTAAATTATCTCACCTTATTTATTAACTCACAGTTTATCTCTCCTTATCTAACTTAACTCATGGTTTAGCTCTCCTTATTTGACATAACTCATGGTTTAGCTCTCCTTATTTGACATAACTCATGGTTTAGCTCTCCGTATTTTACATAACTCGTGGTTTAGCTCTCCTTACCTATTTATCTCAATAATTATCTCTCTGTATTTGTTTATCTCTTGCATTAGCACTCCTTACAGTTAAGGTGAAAAATAAGTAAGCTTTGTGAATCAACCCCTTAGTAAGAGTTTCGCTAAATCACATCTAGGGATTATTCTTTTGGTAATTAGGGATGATCGAGAATGATTTCGCAAGACGCAATATCATCTTGAAGTGTGCAGGGGGTTCGCCTGTGTAAGCAGGGGTCAACTCACCTTGGCCTCCGCCTCTCTTCTTATGTGTTACATTCTGCTCTCCAACTTCTTACACTTCTGCATTCACAGCGGAACTTCCAGTGTAGAAGGTGGAAGTGTTGGAAGCCAGAAAGCAACATGGAAAACAACGAAAGGGAGGTGGCATCCAAGGTAAGTTAACTCTTATGTACACTGCAAAAAAACCTGCACACGCCTGGATGATTTCTCCTTTTGCAAAATAGTTCTTGCCCATCCCTGTTGATAAATGATAGCAGGTCATACAACCATTGTGTGACTGTGAGAATCACTATGATGCAAGGAAGGAGAAAGGACCATTGAGAATGGTCTAGACCATAGTTTCTCAACCTGTGGTACGAGTACCCCAGGGGGTACTTCTGAGGGTTCCAGGGGGTACTTGGCCTTAATATACTTAACCAAGAATAACAAATTTAGAGTTTTAGAAAATTATGAATCTTATTTAAACAATACCAAGTTAGTATTTTAGCTAATTAAAAGCAATAGTAAAAGCTTGGAAATGGTTTAAAACCAATTATGTACTATGATTAAATATATATTTGTCAAGGGGTACTTGTGATAATGTTTACTATGCTAGGGGGTACTTCGTGAGTATATGGTTTTAAAAGGGGTACATACCAATAAAATGTTGAGAAACACTGGTCTAGACCAGTGATGGCTAACCTTGGCATTCCAGCTGTGATGGAACTACAAGTCCCATGAGGCAATACTCTGACAGCTCTAAGCATAACTCCGGGAGGCAGAGGCATGATGGGATTTGTAGTTTTGTCACAACTGGAGTGCCAAGGCTAGCCATCACTGGTCTAGACTCTCTGGTGGCACAATTATGCAGTGTGTTGCTATGGTAATGTGTGGCACAATGTGCGTTACCATAGTAACACGCATGATGCTAATTGCATAATGGGTGGTGCTCCCCTGGCTCTACGTCTCATACCCATGCTTTATGAGAAGTAGAAATTCACTGATGAAATAACCTAGTCATTTAGGGTAAGTACGGTATTCAGGTAGTCAGCTGACCTTTTTTTTCTGGACACATAATGTGAATTTTTCCAGTTTACCCAGTAGAGAGGTACAAATTCTACTTAATATTTGTAAGGGTAATATTCACAAAATAGTGTAACAATAATTCTAGCAAAGTGTACTGGGTATAACAGTGTTAAATTAATTCTGGCAAATGGAGCAATGAGAAATAACAATTCCTCAGGCACCCAAAAAGAGTTTATATTAATGTTTTATAGTTACATGAAGGTGAATATGAGTAGATAAGTGTTTCATAAACATGCATGCAATTTAGTGGAAATGCCTTGAATATGTATAAACTGTAAATCAGTGCTTGGCTCAATCAGTGCTCATAGGTTCCCTTCTACTTTTGGGCTAAAAACCCAGCCTAACATTTAGAAATCTTGAAAAAGGTTGTGTGTTCTGGCCAAAGTGACCTTGTATTTCCAACATGTCAACCAAGTGCAGCGGAATACACTGGGTCCAATCCAATTCACTTTTCTCCCAAGTTTTCTCCCAGGAGACAATTTTCATCTTCTGTTTAAAATAACTGTTCAGCACTCAGCAATTGAAAAAGTACCAAAAAGTAGATGACAAAGGACTGGCAAAATTAGTTTAAGTATTTTCTATCTTGCTGGTGGCATAAAAGGCATTTTATTGATGGATGTGAAAATATCACCTAGGAGAAAACCTAGGAGAAAAAGGTAATTGGATCAGGCCCGCGGAGTCTAATAATGCCTAGTACACACCATAAAATTTTTTGTTAGATTTTTCTGTTATATTTTCTGTAATTAGTTTATTTTCTGTAAAGTACTGGCCATTATCTCTGGTGCATTGTCTTCTGGTTATCTCCTGTTGAGTAGAACAATGCCTAATTGGTAGGCAGATAGATGGTTAGATAGATAATTTCCAACATGTTGGAAATTATCTATCTGGCAGGTAAATCTAACAGAAAATCTTACAGAAAATTATATGGTGTGTACTAGGCATAAGGGTTAGAACGGAACGGAAAGGTTAAGCAAGATTCTTTACAATGAACTGAAAATACTCCAGGATCTATGGTAATCTCAAAGAATGGACAGAAACTTAAAGGACAACTGTAGTGAAAGGAATATGGAGATTGCCATATTTATTTCATTTTAAACAATTCACATTACCTAGCAGTCCTGCTGATCCTCTGACTCTTATTCTTTTAGCTATAGACCCTGCACAAGCATGCAGATCAGATGTTTCTGACAACATTCTGACAAGATTAGCTGTGTGTTTGTTTTAAGTATTATTCAGATATTGCAGCCAAAGAGCTCAGCAGAATTGCCAGTCAGCTGGTAGTGTATAAAAGGAAATAAATATGGCAGCCACCAAATCCCTCTCACTTCAGTTGTCCTTTAAAGAGGAACTTCAGCCTAAACAAACATACTTTCATTAAAGGAATACTATCGAAGTATGCATTTATTTTGAAATGCTGTATGTTGTAGCACACAATAGGACAAGTACTAGGAGTAATTTGATTCCTCAAACAGCTGTTCCTCTCAGCTGTAAAATCCTCTGTCAGTTTTGGCGTCAGTGTTGGATACAAAATGTATCTAATACTGAGGGCTCCCAGAGGGCTAGACCATGTCTTTGCACAGGGGAGTTGCTATCAACTCCTCAGTTTATACTTTAATTATCACCTTGCTGAAAGAATCTTGTTGATATGGTGGTAAGGGGTTAAAGATTCTAGCAATGTGTGTCTATTATCTTTGCTTCTCTTGACTGATAAAGATACTAATAATGCTAATTGTAGACAGTGGTCTGCCGCTCTTAGCAGCTTGTAAAGTGGATGCAGCCTGGAGTGAATCACCACAAGCAGGCAGCCAGTCTGATTGTAAACACAGACTAGTGTTATAGCTTGTTATATTCCAGCAATATTACAGCTCATTAGTTACCTGTTACCATCTCAGATCAGCCTATTTCTCCTCATGTCTGCTGTATGCTGTGAGTGACACAGTGAAATATATTTGTGAGCTGTGTGACAGAGTAACCAAGCAGCTCAGGGTGACCCAAACTACTATGAGCTGTGTGAGAAATGGATTTTTAAGCAGGGATGGTGAGAGAGAGACCTGGGTGAATAAATAAAGTGCCCCTAGCACTAGTGGTAATGTGTACACTAATATAGAGTATTAAAAAAAATTGTTTCAATCGATAGTATTCCTTTAAGTTACATTAGTTATGTTATTAAAAATAGATAGGTAATATAATCTCCTACCCACCCTGTTTTAAAAGAACAGGCAAATGTTTGATTTCATGATGGCAGCCATCTTTTTGGTTGTAATGAGGTGACAGGGAGCATGATACACAGTTCCAACTGTCCTGTGTCCTCATCACCCCTCCCAGTTGCTAAGCAACGTGAATAACAACATAGCAAATCCCATCATGCTCTGCACAGCATCAGGGAAAACAGCCAGGGCTTTTTTTCTTTGATGGGTGGAGCTTAGATAAAAATACAGCAAAAAATTATGCTTTGGTAAGAAAAACAAAGTTCTGATTCTGTGAAACTGTTAAAGAAACACCAAGCCTTTTCAGTTCTGCTGAGTAGATTTTTAGTCCAGGGGTTCACTTTAAGTAACTTTTCCCAGGTTATCCACGTTTATTTACTGTTTGTTGTATTGTTTATTTGTTAGTTTGTTTTTATTAATTTATCCATACTATTTTAATGCACTTTGTTTGCCTTTTGTAAATAGCTTATATGAAATCATTTAGGTAATCTTCTGTTCTAGGTATACAGGTAATGAAATTTGGCCTCTGCTGCTACCATAAAAATATAGTGTTTTTGAATAGCACAAAGGGCTGAACAAAAGTTGTTTTGTAATATACTGTATAACAATAGAGATCCAGACAGGGGTCGGTACTGCTGGCAATCCTCTTGTTTAATTAGCATGTGCAAGTACAAATGCGCATTACTTCACTTGCAGGCAAAACACATGTCAGTGTGGTTAATTGCAGATATAGGTAATGAGTGTGGGGGAGAGAGAGCCTGCCGTCCATTTCACACTAAGTGCTGACCCCTGTCTTTCTCTTATTGCCATATATTGAATGCCTTTACCCAGCCAGAGTTGTTTTGCAAAACTGTTTATTTTCAGGTCAAGTCCTGTAGGTGGTGACAAGTGATTTGATTGTATGTGTGTGAGCAGCTGTCATCTGATAACTGCACTCAGATGGCTGGTATATAGATTAGGGTCTCAAAAGTTGAAAAACCTATGTGCAGGGTGAGACTGTGAGAGGTGCAACAGGGATCAGGGTTTGTGACACTTGTCTATCTCCAACATTAAGCCAGACTCATGTAACCTCACCATTTCTTTAGATTGTAAGCTCACATGGGCAGGACTTTATCTCTCTTTTTTCTGTCTTGGAATTTACTATACAGCTTGATCATTATGTTACATTTGCCACTATAATTACTATGTCTACCAATTCTGGACCAATGTCTATATTTGGTGTATACCATTGTCTGTATTATTATGTCCCCCATGTTTGTGTCTTACTCTGTACAACACCATAGAATATGTTGGTGCTTTATAAATCAGGAAGAAGTATGGGCTCTGTGGAAACAACATCTTTGACCCACTACAATCTGACCTCCAGTAACACCACAGCTGCGAAACAGCCCTCAGATTTGCAATGATCTGCTCATGGTAGGAGACAGAGGCTCCATCCTGATACTGATTGATCTCTCAGCGGCTTTTGATACAGTCCATCATGAAATTTTACTTAACAGGCTGCAGGACTATTATGGCATTGAGGGTTCAGTGCCGCAGTGGTTCAACTCCCTCTTGGCTGGCAGAACCCAAAGGGTAGACTTGGGGCTTTTCTGGTCCAAACCTGTACCGCCAAAATATGTTGTACAATAGGGTGCGATACCATCACCTTTGTTGTTCACTATATTCATGCTACCACTTTGAAAAGTCATTCAAAAATAAAGTCTGACAAACCACTGCTATGTTGATGACACTCAGCTATATTTATCATTCAAATCTGGTGCAACAGACCGCATTCCAAAAATAAACACATGCTACCAAAAAGCAGAACATGAGTGGAAAGTAAAATGAAATGAAAATCCTGTTTCAGAAAGTTCACATAAATATAAGCCAGCACAATCACAGCCATTGAGTAAAACACGTTTTAACTTGTTACATCAAACAATTTTGCTGTTGTTTATCAAAAACAGAAGGCAATGGTGACAACCCAGATTGTACACAGTTACCCATCCATGTGCAATTTGTCACATAAACATCTTTTAGTTATATTATTTAAACAATCAGGGTAAGTAGATGGTAAGAAGCTTTGCTTATTTGATGGCGTAAAGCGCAGGGCATGGGCAAACAGATGGATGTGTCACTGTTCTTCTATATGCCCTTTAGTAAACCAGTATCATAAAGTTGGCAAAGTGAAAGGTATTTTTAAGAAAGGAAGATGTGCAATGTTCTTAATGCTGGCTAAAGGAACTAGAAGCAATATCTTGAAATTTAGATAGATGATGCACACAGATTGACAGAGCTGATGGTATCAGGTTGTCATAAGCATTGTAGTTTGGTCACATGGACTGCACAGGTGTCTCAGGTAAGGAATGTAAATCTAAGGCTTTATAATGCTAGATGAAATCTTGTGAGTTGGTAGTAGATGTTAAATTGTTGGATGCCATTCTGGAGAGCTATAAAGTGACTGAGCAGTAAGCTGTTTTGGGGGGAATTGTGGCACTAGAGTATTTGCTAAAGGGACTGAAGAATAAGAAGCAGATTAGAGCACCAGATCTTTGCAAGTTGGGGATATCAGGTCAGGGCTTAGATGGTTTTAGTTTTTTCTGGTGACTGTTGATGTTTTTGTGACACTGACACTGGAACTGCTGCTACCACCCCCTTGGTTGTACCCGCCAGTGCTTGCACCGCCGGTGGAGCTGCTGTATGATCCTCCTGTGGTATAACCACCGCTTGTGCTGGTACCGCTGCTTAGTCTGTTGCTAGATGGACCTCTTCCGCTTCCTGCGCTGAATCCGGTTACACCATGATAGAGATTGCTGGAACCATCGTAGCTTCCTGCACCAATTACTCCTCCGGTGGTGGAGCTCACCACGGCTGCAAAGAAAGAAGAGGTACAGCATATAACACCGTGCCAATACACACTTTTATTTAAAGCTTAACGCTAAGGGAAAACCGTTAGAATTCCTTTTGATGGTTCTGCTGTCTATATCCCCATTTTAAAAAGTCACCCTAATTTCCTGCCACTGAGATCTCCATGGACCTTTATGGTTTTAATAGAAAAAATGTGGGCCCCAAGGGCAGATATGTTGTGAACAGTAAGGAATACTTGGCAGAGATCTCAAAAACGAAATCGGGCTATAAAGTAAACCTGTAGTAAGCCAAAACATTTGAAACTAAACATATGATGGAAAGATATTTCTGGAGCTAATCTATGGTCTCTGGAGAGGCTTCAGTAAATTTATGCAGAACTATAAACATAGAAGTCCAATGGAGTACCAGAGCTGTTTGTTAAATTAGTGTTCTTTTGATTTTATTATCATGGTTGCTGTGAACTGCTTTTTCATCAATTACTGTTTGTGCATTTTAAAAATAATTCCTTATAGTATATATTTATTTTATGTATACTTACATATAGAGACACAGCCTCCATCTCCGGACATCCTGCAAATCACAAAACAAGAAGATAATAAGCTACAGAAGGGATGACAATGCTAACAACAACAACAACAGTTCCAATGTATCAGGTTTCCCCAGCAAGACTACATCTCAATATTTAGCTGTGTTTGTGCCACTGGCGCTATTATACCAATCTGGTGACACATACGGGACCGGTGTTGAAAATAGCCGATGCTTCCCCCTCCCGAGGTATGCAACCCCCTGGGGCACTTTTTTTTCTTACAGGTGTACTTGAATAAACTTATTTACTTATTCCAGTGTCCAGTCTTCAGTCACTGCAAAAAAATATTTTCCTGGTCATTTGCCTTTGGGCATCGTAACAGTCCCCAGTCAGAAAATCTCATTTCAATAAAATACAGCTTTTATTGTTGTTTATGTTCTATTTGGAGATATTTTATTGTACTTTATGTTCCCTGTGTGATTCTTCCCCACACTAAACAGGTCTACAATATAAAGTTTTGCCTGCCGTTCCCCCAAAAATATGGTCTGTTAAGATCTTGATGAAGGCTGCAAGACTTCTACTGCTACCTTATAGCAGACAGTTCTTAAAGTGAACCCCAGGTGAGAGCAATATGGAGGCTGCCATTTTTATTTCCTTTTAAACAATGCTAGTTGCCTGGCAGCTCTGCTCATCTATTTAGCTGCAGTTATGAAAGAATTACACCAGAAACAAGCATGCAGCTAATCTTGTCAGGTTTGACAATAATGTCAGAAACACCTGATCTGCTGCTTACTTGTTCAGGGTGTATGGCTAAAACAATTTGAGGCAGAGGATCAGCTGGACAGCCAGGCAACTGGTATTGCTTAAAAGGAAATAAATATGGCAGCCTCCATATCACTCTCACAACGGGTTCACTTTAATTAATCCAAACCAGGTTTGCTGGATCATTTTTTTTATTTGTTTCATTAAATAATTCCCCATAAACTCACCTGGACTCTTCTCCTTCCAGCAGCTTCCTGTAGGTGGCAATTTCAATGTCCAGTGCAAGTTTGGAATTCATCAACTCTTGGTAATCCCTGAGCATGCGAGCCATCTCCTGCTTGGCCTTCTGCAGAGCATCCTCCAGTTCTGTCAGTTTATTCTTGGCATCTCGGACAGCAGCTTCTCCGCGATCCTCAGCTTCTCTGATGGCGGCTTCCAACTTAGCACGCTTGGGTTAAGAAAACACAATACAGGTTAACCATGCCCACTGGTAATCTATGGTCCTCAAATGTATAAATAATTTCCTTATATCCCATATGTTTTCATTTAAATAGATGTGCACTGCTATAAAGGAGATATTGTGCAACAGCCAGTATTTACAGTGAGCAAAGCACAAAGGATCTTTAAATCCAAAAACAATTAGTTCCTAGTCATAGTGGAAGTCATATTCTTACATAACAGTAATAAAGTGTATAAAACAAGATTTTACTTGATAAACAGTGATGAGAAAATCATCAGGGTGAGAGATAGTTATCCATAAACTTCATTAACAATTGCAATAAATGACTTAAACTTTGTTGTTGGCAAACATATATGCAGAATATAATTTATAACCAGTCATCATACCTGTGCCTTCAAGCCCTCGATTTCTCCCTTGAGCCTGTTGATCACTCTGTTGAGTTCTGCAATTTCATTTTTGGTGTTCCTTAAATCATCTCCGTGTTTTCCAGCAGTGATTCGCAGCTGTTCGAACTATAAATAAGCACGCATGAGATTTAAAATTGTGATAGAGAGGCAATCAAGCAAATACAACGATTATGGTGGCGGTCAATATACATTGGTGTGACTAACTTTATGGCTGAACTCACCTTGCTTTCATACCAAGACTCAGCTTCAGCACGACTCTTCTTGGCCATGTCTTCATACTGAGCCCTGACATCTGCGACGATGCTCTCCATGTCCAAGTCTCGGCTGTTGTCCATGGACACAATGACTGATGTGTCTGAGATCTGAGCATGAAGCTGTTCGATTTCCTGAAATATGACAATATGTTGTTGATTATGACTGTCTATGATAGGATTTGGTCAACAAAATTACCGTAGGTTACTTTTCTGGTCATGAGCCATGTATGAATGTTCCTTCATGACACCTTAAAGCTGTAATATAGGTGAATGTGCTTGTTGTGCACAAAGACAACAATTTGACTCGTTATACGAAAGGTTAAGTTAAGTCGTCTTATGCTTCATACTTACCAGTTGGTAGACTTCACGGAGGAAGTTGATTTCATCTTGCATCATGTTTGCTTTGGTCTCCAGCTCTGATTTGTTCATGTAGGAACCATCTACATCCTAAAAATCAAATTTATAATTGATTAAATATAAAATATTTAGATATTGTAGCACAACTTATCTGAGAAGATAGCAGCAGGGAATAAAGCTGGATGGCCACATGCTTTACAAGTCCAGAAGAAATCAGGGGGGGGGGGGGGGGGGAAAGCCACAATCAGGTAGTGCTAGTGGCATGGGAAGAAAAACACGAAGTAACAAAAATGTAGTGAAAGGAAAAGTGTAGTTTTCATATTGATCACTTAAAAAGACTGTAAAGACGGGCAGGATACATATTTCAGTCATTTTGACAGGTTAGATCTATGATGCTCTGTATAGCTTGATAAGTAGGGATACATTTTGATAACCTCCATATTAACAAGCTGACATCTTATATACCATGGGTTGCAGGGACCAATCCTTCCATTGCTGTCCCGACCATTGATAAAAAGTCAATGCCATTTGCCTATGAAAAGCAGTGAGCTTTCCTATTTGATGTACATAATAATTGGCCAATATTTTGCATTTTCCTTAAAGAAAAGTACAAATAGAATCAAATGCTTTATATTGTGAAAAAATGCAAGAATGTGAATATAAACATGAATATGTATTTCATGTATATTTATTTTTTATATACTTATATTATTAGTATCACCATAATGTAAAAACATAATGTAAATGACCATAGGCCATTTCCAGCACTATAGTCAAAAATACCACATTCTCTAACATTGGTTTGCACATTATACTGAATTTCATAGATCCTGTACAAGCAAAGGAATAAATATTGCATAGATTTTGTGCTGAACAACTTTTCAGATTATCAAAAAGTAAACCATTGTTAGTTTAATAAAATACACTGTTTCCATTAAACATTATATATGTAACCCTCATGGTAAAGCACAAAATTATCATTAAGAGGTTGCTACAGCAACTGATAGACATCAAGTAGCATCAGTGAAGCCTTTAGAGACAAGGGCCCATATGCAATTCACTTTTTCACCTGAGTTTTCTCCTAGGAGATGATTTTTCATTTTCGATTTAAAGTAACTTTTCAGCACTTTTCAACTAAAAAAGTTCCAAAAAGTTAGTGAAAAAGAACCATCTAAATTATTTTGAGTATTTTCCTGCTTTCTGGTGGATTAAAAGGCATTTTATTGACAAGTTTAAAATTATCACCTAGGAGAAAACTCAGGTGAAAAAGTTTGATTTGCATATGGGCCAAGGCGAGGTACCAGTTTCTGGTATAACCAATGGAACATCACATAATAAGAAGGTGTGGCTACAACCATGTGCTTTTCTTTTTTTTTTTTACAATGGCTGGAATGTTTGGCAAGTAACATTGATGCACATGATTTGGTATGAACTGTTCGGTCTTTTTTATTTGCCCATTTTATCTGTTTATACAAAGATGGTACTCGCTATAGGATATTAAGCCATTCAGTTCCCACCACATATTTGCTTCACACCCTACCCCAGCTGCAAACACACACAAGTATGCATTGGCAATTTGGTTAGAATCAGCTAAATCTGCCACTCAATCTTGGAAAAGTAGGTAGAAACCCGCAAACATACACATACACAAACTCTATACACAGGCCTTTCTTGGTGGTAATCAGACCCAATGCTGCATGTAAGAATGCCAACCCCTTAGCCACTCTTCAAGTGGATTCTTACCTTTTTGAGTACAACAAATTCATTTTCTGCTGTTGTGCGCTTGTTAATTTCATCCTCATACCTTAAAAATCAAAAACAAATATACTAACCATCTTGGCTTGATTCAAAGTGATGTATTCATTTAAAAGCAATACATTTTGAATCATTTACATGTACAGAAATCAAATTTAATATCAATTGTTCATTCGTGTATATAGTCATTTCTGAGATGTGATTTGTTTTACTAATAATGTTTCCCATCACTCCATGCACACGCCCACTTATAAACCTCTTGGGCAGTAACATCAGCCTTGGCCTGTACAGCCTTGGTACATGGCCCATATAGCCTTGCTACATTTTTTCATGTCATTGCTGTTCACTGTAAGTTTACTTACTTAGTTTTGAATTCCTCTACAATATCTTGCATGTTCTTCAGCTCAGCCTCCAGTCTGATTCTATCGCCATTAATGTTTTCAGTTTGCCTCCTCAGACTGGCTACGTAAGCCTCAAAGTAGGGTTCAATGTGGCTTTTTACGGTTTTTTGTTCTTGCAAGAGAGTCCATTTGGTCTCAAGCATTTTATTTTGCTGTTCCAGGAATCGGACCTATAAATTAGGTGACAGAAGTGAATTAGTAAGATCATTTACAATACAATTCTTTACCATCAAAGAATAAGTATTCTGCTATACTGTACCTTATCGATGAAGGAGGCAAATCGGTTGTTCAGTGTCTTAATTTGCTCTTTTTCTTCTTTTCTCACTTTTTGGATGGCGGGATCAATGTCAAGATTGAGAGGTGTCAGAAGGTGTTGGTTAATGGTAACTGGTGTGATGCCGACACCGCCTCCAAATCCAGAACCAAAACCAGAACCAATACCAACACCATATCCAGAGCCATATCCACCAACTGCAGTGCCAGCTCCAAATCCACAGCTGCCGAATCCACTACCAGCCCTATAGTTGTAGGATGATCCAAGTCCAGTTCCAACTCCACAAGACCTCATAGGATTAGCATTTGCAACGGAGATTCTGCTGCTACCAGAGCCAGAATTGAAAAGGCTTCTGCTACCATAGTTGTGACTTCTGCGGTATGAAGTTGTGCTGAATCCGCTAACACTCCTTGGTGGGCATACAGAAGAAGTAGAACTGAAGTTCCTTGAGGGCTTGAATGATTTTTGAGCCATGTTGATGTAACACGCTGTGTGATGAGCAGCTCTGTTGGAAGCAGAATGAACAGTGACCAATGACACTCCTGGCTCTGTTGTCAACTGATGGGGAGCTAGACCTTTTATACGAATCCAACTGGGAGCTTTGTCAGCAATAAACCAAAAAGACCCTTTTATTGGCTTCTAGAGGCTGGCACTGTTTTAAGGGTATTCATTTTTTAACCATAAAATGGGAAGGACTCACACACCTAAGATAAAAATGTAGTAATGTTTAACTGGCGACATATTTCCCATAAAACAAATAAGAATATTATACAGAGGAAATGCAGAAACAGACAAATAAATTAGTTTAATTTGTGCCTAGGGTTTGGGCTGGCCATATAACTATGTACTTGCTGGCTAAACACCAGCATTTTTCTGAAGTATACCTTCTGTGTGCTGAAATTACTGTGTTGTTCAAAGTCAGTAATATCAGAATAAAAATCAGAATCAAATTTATTCGGGAAGTACAGGGTAGCATAGAGTGAACTGTTGTTGGCATAGACAGCTCAGTATTAGCGTAAAGGTAGACAGATAGGGTGGGATAAAGCACAGGGTAACTGAACGTTGTGACATTGGGGTAGATGCATGAAACTACAGTAACATTGCCATGCACAGACAGCAGACGGCAGTATCACCCTTACAAGTGGCACTGTGTACAGTGAGTTATGTTGTTAACGTGACCCACGATACTTGACTAGTGTGACCGCTGTTATGGTAACATGTGTTACTAACAAGCTTTGCCATTAGTAGCGCCCATTACCGTAGGAATAGTCACACTAGGCAAGTACTGCGGGTCACACTAATAGCGTAATTCGCAGTACGTAGTGCCGATAGTAAATGCAATATTGTTATGCACTGCAATATTACCACAGTTTTGTGCAACTATCCCTATAGAACACACACATTTCACATTAAAGGGTGTCTGAAGCAATATTGAAAAAACAGATACAGATTCCTAAAGAGCCTTCCTGTTCTCCTCACGGTCCCCACATTCTCCCGCAGGCTCGCCTGATAACAGCATGCGACCGATCGGTCTCTTCCACTTTGGCTGCTTTTCGAAAGGCTTTCGGAAGCACTCGGGCTCACGAAGACAGGCAGCTCGGTACTGCGCAAGCACCTTCTCTCGTGCACTCGCATGTGCGCAGTACAGAGCTGCCTGTCTTCGGGAGGACTCAGGCTCCCACAGACATCCGAAGTCTCCTGTGGCACGAGATTTGAAAGGAGAAGCCTGAGGGGAGAATGAGGGAACCATGAGGAGAACAGGAAGGCTCTATAGGACCCAGAGCCTTCCCTCTCCTTCGGTAAGTATCTGTTTTTTAATTTTTAACATCACTTCAGATTTACTTTAAGTAACTATTTAGATGGGGGGGCTGAGTCGAGAAGTTTTGTGCCTGGAAGTCCTGGTGGAGATGGAGACTGTAAAATGTAATTACTATGCGAACATGACAAATCAAGATGGTAAGAAAAAGCATGAGAATTGTCAGACCTCGCACAAATATGGTGAGTGTTTGCATGTACACCGTCTATGCACTGATGACCAGTTAGCTGAGATAAAAGTTGCAATTTGTATTGGGTTCAACTGTTTTACAAGACTGCCCCATCATTACAGAGACAACCATGTGAAGATCTGCAGAATTACTATGGACCTACATATAGAGTTGGGCCGAACGGTTCGCCGGCGAACAGGGTTCGCGCGAACTTAGGTGGTTCGCGTGCGGGTACCGCACGCGAACCTTTTGCGGAAGAAGTTCGGTTCGCCCCATAATGCACCTGAGGGTCAACTTTGACCCTCTACATCACAGTCAGCAGGCCCAGTGTAGCCAATTAGGCTACACTAGCCCCTGGAGCCCCACCCCCCCTTATATAAGGCAGGCAGCGGCGGCCATTACGGCCACTCGTGTGCCTGCATTAGTCAGAGTAGGGCGAGCTGCTGCAGACTGTCTCTCAGGGAAAGATTAGTTAGGCTTAACTTCTTCCTGGCTGCATACCTGTTCTGTTCAGTGAGCCCTCAGCCCACTGCATACCTGTACTGTGATCCTGCCACTGCATAGCTGTTCAGTGATCCTGCCACAGCATACCTGTTCTGTTCAGTGAGCCCTCAGCCCACTGCATACCTGTACTGTGATCCTGCCACTGCATAGCTGTTCAGTGATCCTGCCACAGCATACCTGTTCTGTTCAGTGAGCCCTCAGCCCACTGCATACCTGTACTGTGATCCTGCCACTGCATACCTGTTCAGTGATCCTGCCACAGCATACCTGTTCTGTTCAGTGAGCTCTCAGCCCACTGCATACCTGTACTGTGATCCTGCCACTGCATACCTGTTCAGTGATCCTGCCACAGCATACCTGTTCTGTTCAGTGAGCCCTCAGCCCACTGACAGCATACCTGTTCTGTTCAGTGAGCCCTCAGCCCACTGCATACCTGTACTGTGATCCTGCCACTGCATACCTGTTCAGTGATCCTGCCACAGCATACCTGTTCTGTTCAGTGAGCCCTCAGCCCACTGCATACCTGTACTGTGATACTGCCACTGCATACCTGTTCAGTGATCCTGCCACAGCATACCTGTTCTGTTCAGTGAGCCCTCAGCCCACTGCATACCTGTACTGTGATCCTGCCACTGCATAGCTGTTCAGTGATCCTGCCACAGCATACCTGTTCTGTTCAGTGAGCCCTCAGCCCACTGCATACCTGTACTGTGATCCTGCCACTGCATAGCTGTTCAGTGATCCTGCCACAGCATACCTGTTCTGTTCAGTGAGCCCCCAGCCCACTGCATACCTGTACTGTGATCCTGCCACTGCATACCTGTTCAGTGATCCTGCCACAGCATACCTGTTCTGTTCAGTGAGCCCTCAGCCCACTGCATACCTGTACTGTGATCCTGCCACTGCATAGCTGTTCAGTGATCCTGCCACAGCATACCTGTTCTGTTCAGTGAGCCCTCAGCCCACTGCATACCTGTACTGTGATCCTGCCACTGCATAGCTGTTCAGTGATCCTGCCACAGCATACCTGTTCTGTTCAGTGAGCCCTCAGCCCACTGCATACCTGTACTGTGATCCTGCCACTGCATACCTGTTCAGTGATCCTGCCACAGCATACCTGTTCTGTTCAGTGAGCTCTCAGCCCACTGCATACCTGTACTGTGATCCTGCCACTGCATACCTGTTCAGTGATCCTGCCACAGCATACCTGTTCTGTTCAGTGAGCCCTCAGCCCACTGACAGCATACCTGTTCTGTTCAGTGAGCCCTCAGCCCACTGCATACCTGTACTGTGATCCTGCCACTGCATACCTGTTCGGTGATCCTGCCACAGCATACCTGTTCTGTTCAGTGAGCCCTCAGCCCACTGCATACCTGTACTGTGATACTGCCACTGCATACCTGTTCAGTGATCCTGCCACAGCATACCTGTTCTGTTCAGTGAGCCCTCAGCCCACTGCATACCTGTACTGTGATCCTGCCACTGCATAGCTGTTCAGTGATCCTGCCACAGCATACCTGTTCTGTTCAGTGAGCCCTCAGCCCACTGCATACCTGTACTGTGATCCTGCCACTGCATAGCTGTTCAGTGATCCTGCCACAGCATACCTGTTCTGTTCAGTGAGCCCCCAGCCCACTGCATACCTGTACTGTGATCCTGCCACTGCATACCTGTTCAGTGATCCTGCCACAGCATACCTGTTCTGTTCAGTGAGCCCTCAGCCCACTGCATACCTGTACTGTGATCCTGCCACTGCATAGCTGTTCAGTGATCCTGCCACAGCATACCTGTTCTGTTCAGTGAGCCCCCAGCCCACTGCATACCTGTACTGTGATCCTGCCACTGCATAGCTGTTCAGTGATCCTGCCACAGCATACCTGTTCTGTTCAGTGAGCCCTCAGCCCACTGCATACCTGTACTGTGATCCTGCCACTGCATAGCTGTTCAGTGATCCTGCCACAGCATACCTGTTCTGTTCAGTGAGCCCCCAGCCCACTGCATACCTGTACTGTGATCCTGCCACTGCATAGCTGTTCAGTGATCCTGCCACAGCATACCTGTTCTGTTCAGTGAGCCCTCAGCCCACTGCATACCTGTACTGTGATCCTGCCACTGCATAGCTGTTCAGTGATCCTGCCACAGCATACCTGTTCTGTTCAGTGAGCCCTCAGCCCACTGCATACCTGTACTGTGATCCTGCCACTGCATAGCTGTTCAGTGATCCTGCCACAGCATACCTGTTCTGTTCAGTGAGCCCCCAGCCCACTGCATACCTGTACTGTGATCCTGCCACTGCATACCTGTTCAGTGATCCTGCCACAGCATACCTGTTCTGTTCAGTGAGCCCTCAGCCCACTGCATACCTGTACTGTGATCCTGCCACTGCATAGCTGTTCAGTGATCCTGCCACAGCATACCTGTTCTGTTCAGTGAGCCCCCAGCCCACTGCATACCTGTACTGTGATCCTGCCACTGCATAGCTGTTCAGTGATCCTGCCACAGCATACCTGTTCTGTTCAGTGAGCCCTCAGCCCACTGCATACCTGTACTGTGATCCTGCCACTGCATAGCTGTTCAGTGATCCTGCCACAGCATACCTGTTCTGTTCAGTGAGCCCTCAGCCCACTGCATACCTGTACTGTGATCCTGCCACTGCATACCTGTTCAGTGATCCTGCCACTGTATACCTGTTCTGTGAACCCGCCACTGTATACCTGTTCTGTTCAGTGGACCCGCCACTGTATACCTGTTCTGTGAACCCGCCACTGTATACCTGTTCTGTTCAGTGGACCCGCCACTGTATACCTGTTCTGTGAACCCGCCACTGTATACCTGTTCTGTTCAGTGGACCTGCCACTGTATACCTGTTTAGTGAACACGCCACTGCATACCTGTTGTGTTCAGTGAACCTGCCACTGCATACCTGTTCTGTGAACCCGCCACTGTATACCTGTTCTGTTCAGTGGACCCGCCACTGTATACCTGTTCTGTGAACCCGCCACTGTATACCTGTTCTGTTCAGTGGACCCGCCACTGTATACCTGTTCTGTGAACCCGCCACTGTATACCTGTTCTGTTCAGTGGACCTGCCACTGTATACCTGTTTAGTGAACACGCCACTGCATACCTGTTGTGTTCAGTGAACCTGCCACTGCATACCTGTTCTGTGAACCCGCCACTGTATACCTGTTCTGTTCAGTGGACCCGCCACTGTATACCTGTTCTGTGAACCCGCCACTGTATACCTGTTCTGTTCAGTGGACCTGCCACTGTATACCTGTTTAGTGAACACGCCACTGCATACCTGTTGTGTTCAGTGAACCTGCCACTGCATACCTGTTCTGTGAACCCGCCACTGTATACCTGTTCTGTTCAGTGGACCCGCCACTGTATACCTGTTCTGTGAACCCGCCACTGTATACCTGTTCTGTTCAGTGGACCTGCCACTGTATACCTGTTTAGTGAACACGCCACTGCATACCTGTTGTGTTCAGTGAACCCGCCACTGTATACCTGTACTGTTCAGTGAACCCACCGCATCAGTGCGCATACCTGTGCAGTTAAGTGAACCCACCTACCTACGTGAGTGCACGCAGTGTGATATACCACTCCGTGCATACCCGATATGGACAAAACAGGTAGAGGAAGAGGAAGAGGTAGTGGCAGAGGCAGAGGAAGGCCACCCGGCAGGTCTGCGCGAGGTCGTGTAAATGTAATTTCGTGTGGACCTGGCCCACAGTACAGTGCTCGGAAGAAGGCACGTCCCATCACCTCCCAAGATTGTCAGGACGTGGTTGAGTATTTAGCGACACAGAACACCTCATCTTGCTCAGCCACCAGCGCTACTACTAGCACCACTTCCGCTGCATTTGACACTTCGCAAGAATTATTTAGTGGTGGTGAAATCACTGATGCACAGCCATTGTTACAGCCAGATGAATTTTCACCAGCTCATATGTCTGCGTTACGCGACAACACTATGGATGTAACGTGTAAGGAGGATGAAGGACCTACACATTTGGATTTTTCTGAGGCAAGCGAAGCTGGGCAGGATGATTACGATGATGACGATGATAGGGATCCTCTGTATGTTCCCAATAGAGGAGATGAAGAGGGGGACAGTTCAGAGGGGGAGTCAGAGAGTAGTAGGAGGATAGAAGTTGCTGAAAGAAGCTGGGGAAGCTCTTCGTCAGAAACAGCTGGTGGCAGAGTCCGGCACCATGTATCGCCAGATTCGCCACCTATGTACAGCCAGCCAACTTGCCCTTCAGCATCAGCTGCTGAGGTCCCCATAGTGCCCACATCCCAGGGTGGCTCAGCGGTGTGGAAATTTTTTAATGTGTGTGCCTCAGATCGGACCAAAGCCATCTGTTCGCTCTGCCAACAAAAATTGAGCCGTGGAAAGGCCAACACTCACGTAGGGACAAGTGCCTTACGAAGGCACCTGGAGAAAAGGCACAAACAGCAATGGGATGGCCACCTGAGCAAAAGCAGCAGCAGCACACAAAAGCAAAGTCACCCTCCTTCTCCTCTTCCTCCTTCAGGTGCATCATCTGCTTATGCCGCTCTCTCCCTTGCACCTTCACAGGCACCCTCCTCCACTCCGCCTCTGCCCTTGAGCGGTTCCTGCTCCTCTGCCCACAGCAGCAGTCAGGTGTCCGTGAAGGAAATGTTTGAGCGGAAGAAGCCACTTTTGGCCAGTCACCCCCTTGCCCGGCGTCTGACAGCTGGCGTGGCGGAACTGTTAGCTCGCCAGCTGTTACCATACCGGCTGGTGGACTCTGAGGCCTTCGTAAATTTGTGGCCATCGGAACACCGCAGTGGAAGATGCCAGGCCGCACTTATTTTTCCAGAAAGGCCATACCCCAACTGCACCGTGAAGTTGAGAGGCAAGTGGTGTCATCTCTTGCGAAGAGCGTTGGGTCAAGGGTACACCTGACCACGGATGCCTGGTCTGCCAAGCACGGGCAGGGCCGCTACATTACCTACACAGCCCATTGGGTGAACCTGGTGGTGAACGATGGCAAGCAGAAAGCGGCGGACCAAATTGTGACACCTCCACGGCTTGCAGGCAGGCCTCCTGCCACCTCCTCTCCTCCTGCTACATGCTCTTCGCTGTCCTCCTCCTCCTCCTTGGCTGAGTGGCAGTTCTCCTCTCCAGCTACACAGCCCCAGCTCCGCAGGGCCTATGCTGCATGCCAGGTACGACGGTGTCACGCCATCTTAGACATGGCTTGTCTCAAAGCGGAGAGTCACACTGGAGCAGCTCTCCTGGCTGCTCTTAAGAAACAGGTGGATGAGTGGCTGACCCCGCACCACCTGGAGATAGGCAACGTGGTGTGCGACAACGGCAGCAATCTGCTTGCCGCTTTGCATATGGGGAAGCTGACACACATACCCTGCATGGCACATGTCATGAATCTGGTGGTTCAAAGATTTGTGGCAAAGTACCCTGGCTTAGCGGATGTCCTGAAGCAGGCCAGGAAGTTCTGTGGGCATTTGAGGCGCTCTTACACAGCCATGGCACGATTTGCAGAAATTCAGCGTAAAAACAACATGCCGGTGAGACGCCTCATTTGCGATAGCCCCACTCGCTGGAACTCGACCCTCCTCATGTTCTCCCGCCTGCTAGAACAGAAGAAAGCCGTCACCCAGTACCTCTACAACTGGAGTAGAACGAAACAGTCTGGGAAGATGGGGATGTTCTGGCCCGACAACTGGACAATGATGAAAAATGCATGCAGGCTCATGCGGCCGTTTGAGGAGGTGACCAACCTGGTGAGCCGCAGTGAGGGCACCATCAGCGACTTAATTCCCTACGCGTACTTCTTGGAGCGTGCTGTGCGTAGAGTGGCGGATGAAGCTGCGAATGAGCGTGACCAGGAACCGTTACGGCAGGAACAGGCATGGGACCAATTTTCATCAGACCCAGCTGTTTCCTCAACACCTGCGGCAGCACAGAGGGGGGAGGAGGAGGAAGAAGAGAGGTCATGTGCAGAAGATGAGTCAGACTCAGAGGATGATGAGCAAGGTGTTTCTTTGGGGGAGGAGGAGGAGGAGGAGGGGACAGCGGCAGGAGAACAACCGCAGCAGGCGTCGCAGGGGGCTTGTGCTGCGCAACCTTCCCGTGGTATTGTTCGCGGCTGGGGGGAGGAGGTTGACTTACCTGACGTCACTGAGGAAGAGCAAGAGGAGATGGAGGGTACTGGATCCGACTTTGTGCAGATGTCGTCTTTTATGCTGTCCTGCCTGTTGAGGGACCCCCGTATAAAAAACCTCAAGGGGAATGAGCTGTACTGGGTGGCCACACTACTAGACCCTCGGTACAGGCACAAAGTGGCGGACCTGTTACCAACTCACCGGAAGGTGGAAAGGATGCAGCACATGCAGAACCAGCTGTCAACTATGCTTTACAATGCCTTTAAGGGTGATGTGACGGCACAACGCCAGCAAGGTACCACTGCCACTAATCCTCCTCCCGTGTCCACGCAGTCAAAGACAGGACGCTCCAGCGATCTCATGGTGATGTCGGACATGCGGACGTTCTTTAGTCCAACGCCTCGCCGTAGCCCTTCCGGATCCACCCTCCACCAACGCCTGGAACGGCAGGTAGCCGACTACCTGGCCTTAAGTGTGGATGTAGACACTGCTGTGAACAGCGATGAGGAACCCTTGAACTACTGGGTGCGCAGGCTTGACCTGTGGCCAGAGCTGTCCCAATTTGCCATCCAACTTCTCTCCTGCCCTGCCGCAAGCGTCCTCTCAGAAAGGACCTTCAGCGCAGCTGGAGGCATTGTCACAGAGAAGAGAAGTCGCCTAAGTCACAAAAGTGTTAAGTACCTCACCTTTATCAAAATGAATGAGGCATGGATCCCGGAGGGCTGCTGCCCGCCCCAAGACTAAGTCAGTCCCCGCACATACAGCATCTCTGCCTGCACGCCGTGTGACTGGCTGCCTGGCCTGCCCCAAGAAGACTAAGTCGCTCCCAGTCCCTCCACACAGCATGTCTGCCTGCAGGCCGCTTCACTACCTTCTCCGCCACCACCAACAGGGTCCGGGACTCCAGGCGGATTGCTGAATTTTTTAGGCCGCTGCTAGCAGCGGCCGCTGTAATAATTTTTCGGGTGCGTGTACATGACTGCCTAATTTTTCTGGCTGCACTGCGGGCAGCTGCAACAACAAAAGAAAAGGCATGAACATGCGCCCATTCCCCTTCGTGATCATTACCTTGCCGTGGTGAAGGGGCTTGCGTATCACAATGGAGCAATGACCGGCGCCTAGATGAGTGTCTCGGGGGGCACACCCACGATAATAAGGTCGTTGCCTCATTGTGGTCAGACCAAATTTGATCAGCTGGACAGTCACTGTTCTGTCATTCAGCTACATCAGCCAGGTGACTGACCATATGGGCTGTAAAGCCACCAAAACCTGCACTCTCGCCATGGTGCGCACCAGTCCAGCACGGCCGTCACTACACAAACAGCTGTTTGCGGTGCGTTACACAATGAGTTTGGTGCGTCAGTGTGAAGCAGTACCTTAATTACACTACCTGATTGATGTATACACATGCAAGATGTTTGAAAGCACTTTAGGCCTGTCATTTAACATTCAATGTGATTTCTGCCCTTAAAACGCTGCTTTGCGTCAAATCCAGATTTTTCCCGGGGACTTTTGGCATGTATCCCACTCCGCCATCCCCCCCTCCAGGTGTTAGACCCCTTGAAACATCTTTTCCATCACTTTTGTGGCCAGCATAATTAATTTTTTTTTTCAAAGTTCGCATCCCCATTGAAGTCTATTGCGGTTCGCGAACTTTAACGCGAACCGAACCTTTCGCGAAAGTTCGCGAACCCGGTTCGCGAACCGAAAATCGGAGGTTCGGCCCAACTCTACCTACATACTGTATTTATATTAATCATTGGATACACAAAGTGTTATGACTCCAAACTTCTGTGCAGTGCAACTACTTATCAACAGTTCAGGCTGTCAAGATCTTCTTCAGGTCAAGTCTCAGACCACCCTATATACGCTTATGAAATTGAGAAGTATAGGATGGTAAGAATAGAAATGAAAATGTTGTTTCCCGTTATCTAATTTGTCCAATTACTTTTGAGCCCCTGAAATGATGGGATTGTGTTAAAAAATGGTTTGGTTGCCTCACACTTTTATGCAATCTCTTTTGTCACCTCACAGAATTAAGCTCTTGAGGACTGAGGTTAAATCCCCCTAAAGACCAGGCAGCGTTTTGTTAAATTGGCCACTGCAGCTTTCAGGCCAAGCTGCAGGGCCGCACAGCACACAAGTGATTAATCTTTTCTCCCCACCAACAGAGCTCACTGTTGGTGGGGTCTGATCGCTCCCCCTGTGTTTTTTTTTAAATAAATATTTTTATTTTTTTTAAAATAAATATGACTATTTATTTCCCCTCCCCGCAGCCAGCCAATCACGCCAAGCTTCTGCCTATGAGAGCCGATCACTCTATTGTGTCCCAGAGGGACAGCCGTGTCACACCATCGCCACTGGGAGACTGAAGGCGGAGCAGAGCTTCGCCTACCAAGCAGGAGATGTGCATGCAGCCTGCATGCGATCTCCTGCAAAGCGAGCCTTAAGGATTTTACGCCGATGGGCGTTAAGCGGTCCTGGGGCGTGACGCGGTCGGCAAGCAGTTAAAGCTGAAAGTCTGCACTTCAACTGCATCTGAGTTGTTTCATTTAAAATTCATTGTGGTGATGTACAGAACCAAAATGAAAAAAAAGTTGTCTCTCTCCAAATATTTATGGACCTAACCAAATCAAATGCCAGACAGCAACGGTTGACTCCCCACCCTTATTTAAGCTGAAATCAATACCTGACATAATGAGGTAAGTATCCCCTCCCACAAAGGAAATGTCTTCACTGTTGCCTGGATACAGACCCAAAAAGACAAAACATCAAAAGTACATTGCAGTGTGTTGCACAATAACACTTATCTGTATACAGTGTTTGATCATAAAGTCTATTCATAAATTCCTGTAGATCCATGCTGATGCAAAAGCAATTATTGGAGACTTGCTAGTCGCAAATGCAAATCATAGTCTCTGTTTAATCCAGATGGGAACAAAGTCCCTAACTTACGAATCTTAAAAAACTCTCTCTGCCTAAATTTTGCTAAAGTGACAACCTCTTCTTAGTTTAGGTACATGGTCTATGACCTTGAACTTGAGTTCAGAATCTCTTTGCCTCTGCTCGACATAGTGTCTTACCACTGGCAGATCATCCTGTCCACCATGCACAGAGTATCTGGGTTGAGAAATGTGATCACGTACTTTCCTTGTCTTTTCGCCAATATAACCTGCATGGGCATCGTTGTACTGTTATAAACCTGAACAGCGGAACAAATAAACCTGAACAGCGGAACAAGGAATGACCTTAGTTTGCAGCATTATGGGCACTGAGACAAGGACACATTGTGCAATAATGTTTATTGCAAAGCAATAGTGAGCAAAAACGTGTATACAAAAACTGACAGTGCAATGTACATGCAACTACATGCACGGCACGCTAGCAGCTGGTGGTGTGTTTCTACAGAAAATGCTTTTGAACCACCCAGAATTTCTGCAGGGGGTGACGATTCCTAGTTACGCCCCTGGCCAGGTTTTACACTGGTTGTCAAGGTAAAGGGGCACCTGTCACTACCTAACTTTGGGTCCCTGTCACTACCTAACCTGGGGGGCACCTGTCACTCACTACCTAACCTGGGGGTCCCTGTCACTACCTAACCTGGGGGTCCCTGTCACTCACTACCTAACCTGGGGGTCCCCGTCACTCACTACCTAACCTGGGGGTGCCTGTCACTCACTACCTAACCTGGGGGGTCCCTGTCACTCACTACCTAACCTGGGGGGTGCCTGTCACTCACTACCTAACCTGGGGGTCCCTGTCACTCACTACCTAAACTGGGGGACTCCTGTCTCTACCTTAACTAGGGGGCACCTTTCCCTACCTAACCTGGGGGGTGCCTTTCACTCACTACCTAACCTGGGGGGTGCCTGTCTCTCACTACCTAACCTGGGGGCCCCGGTCACTCACTACCTAACCTGGGGGTCCCTGTCATTCACTATCTAACCTGGGGGTCCCTGTCACTCACTATCTAAACTGGGGGGCTCCTGTCTCTACCTAAACTGGGGGCTCCTGTCACTACATACATTGGGAGGTCCCTGTCACTACCTGAACTGGGGGGCACCTGTCACTGCATACACTGGGGGGCTCCTGTCACTGCCTGAACTGGGGTGCTCCTGTCACTACCTAAACTGTGGTACTCCTGGTGCTACCTTAACTAGGGGGCACCTGTCACAACCTAAACTATCCAGGCCATCCAGCCCAGCACCACCACCAGCCAACCAGCCCAGAATCACTGTCAAAAAGGCCACAGCATCACCACCAGTCAGGCCAGCATTTACTTCAACCAGCCAAGCACAGCCCAGCATTACCGTCAGCCAGGTAACCGCATCATCCCCCGTTCCAACCCAGCCACAGCATCGGCCACAGCATCACCACCAGCCAACCCAGCCACAGCATCACCGCCAGCCAGGCCACAGCATCACTGCCAGGCCTTTCAGCCCACACATCATCCCCAATCCAGCCCAAAACAGTATTGCCAGTAACAGCAGCCAGTAGAGCAGAATTCAGAAGCCAGGTGAGAGGTGTCTACCATATTAAGGGGGCATTCTGCCTATTTATGTGAAATGCTGTCTATTTATGTGCCTCATGACTGCTGAATTTGTCTTGTTGGGGGCCTCATGATTGCTGAATTTGTTTTGTTGGAGGCCTCATGATTTGTTGGGGGCCTCAAGAGTGCTGAATTTGTCTTGTTGGGGGCCTCATGATTGTTGAATTTGTCTTGTTGTGGACCTCATGATTGCTGAATTTTTCTTGATAGGGGCCTCATGATTGCTGAATTTGTCTTGTTGGGGGTAACATGATTGCTAACTGCGAGACAATGGGAAAAGCTTAATTATCATCATATGAGACAATAGCATTAAACTTACTTTTTTTAGCTTTTTAAAACAGAAAATAGAACTGGGAGGTTCTAAAAAAAATGAATACATTTTTCAGGAGTAGGATGGATGAAATTGTTTATCTTCACAATTTATTTTCAACTTGGATTTTCCATAATGTTCATGTATGAGTTAAAACGTTTGTACAGTATTTAGTTTAAATTGCTGTTGCCACTTTGCGATAGATAAGTGACTTTTGGGTTGCAGTTTGGGCGCTTGGCCTCCAAAAGGTTCGCCACCACTGTCCTAATCTAATGTCCCACCATTGCTAGGTTCATGTAAATTTGTCTCCACCCGTGACCACACCCACATTCTGGTCCATGGCCACACCCATTTTTCGACAGGCGTGCATAGTGCACCGCACAACGTAACCCTATTTTTGGGCGCTCTAGCTGCAGTGTGCTGATCTCTGCGACCTACAGTATGTACAGTATAAGCTGTTCTCTAGTGCCTGCACTGTGTGCTGATCTACCTCCAGTGTGTACAGTATAAGGTGTTACTCTGTGCCTTTACTGATTGTAAACCAGCTGTATTGTATGCTGATCCCTGCTACTTTCAGTATGTACAGTATTAGCTGTAAAGCCAGGTACACACATACAATTTTGATTAGCCAATTTTAGCTTTGTTCATCAAATGCATTGTCTGTTGGCCCACTTACTGCACGGGGGTGGTAAAATTCGTCAGTGATTGACTAATCAAAATTGTATGTGTGTATACATCTTTGATCTATGTCTATACTGATTGTAAATTATCTAAATAAAGGACAGGGGGCTCCATCCAATATTTTGATGGGCAGGCCCGTTGTCTGTAGCTTACATCGCTGTAAGTTCATGTACATTTGGCCACGCCCACTCACTGTATGGCCACGCCAATTTTTTTACCGCGGCATGCTCACATACGCCCCCTGCCTAGTGCTTACAGGTGCCCCCGATCTCCAAGGACCCTAGGAACGCCCTTGCTCTGGAGAGAGATCAGACCTGACTACTTGTTAAATTTCTTAAATAGGCCACAAAGGTAACTTTGGCCAAGTAGGTTACAAAGCTGTCACATGGTACATTTAGATTTGGGCCTGGAGATAGGCTTTTAAAGACAAACTTACATATTCGTAAAATATGTTTCACTTTGTGGTTCAGTTCTCAGTAGGAGCATATCTATTATCATAATACTGCACACAGCTGATAAAGGGAAGGGGTATGTATATTTATTTATTGTATTTATAAAGCACTGAAATATTACGCAGCACTGGACATTAGTTTAGGTTACAGACAATATTTAGGGGTGACATACAGCAATATGACAATACAGGAATACAAGAAAAAACAGATCACACAGCACAGTATGAGCATAGCTCCCAACTGTCCCTTTTTTGGAGGGACAGTCCCTTTTTGGAAGCCCTGTCCCTCTGTCCCTTTTTCCCTCTCATTTGTCCCTCTTTCAGGACTTTATCCCTCTTTCTAAATAAATATATATATTTCTATACTAAAAAAGTGTTTGATCGACTCTAAACTTTATTCACATCCTTTAAATTGATATATTACTAATTTTAAAATGTTACTATGAAGGAAAATGAACCAGGACAGAAACGACCAGTGTGGTTTGAATGATAAAACAACATATTTTTCTTATGAAATCTTTATGGTATGCGTGATTAGGGACGTGGTGGGGGCGTGACCAGGAGTGTGGCAGGGGCATGGCCTAAGCGTCCCTTTTTCTCATTTCAAAAAGTTGGGAGGTATGGTATAAGTAAAAGGTAATGCTTAGTCAGTCACTGGATGGGAGCATGGAAATTATGCAAGTTGAGTTCACTCAAATGCATAGCATGGGTGCACAGTAATGGAGGTGCATGATCAGGTAGGACACAAAAGGAGGAGGACCCTACCCCAGGGCTTACAATCTAGAGGGAGAGGTAGGGACACAAAAGGTGGGGGGCCAGAGTTCAGCTGCGGGTTTAGAGCACTTGTGAGGGGGAGGTAGGCCAGAGTGAAAAGTTGAGTTTTGAGGGCCTTCTTGAAGATGTTGAAGGAGGGGCTACATGCTCAGTGAATACAATATGGTTTGAAGATGCAGTGGCCTTACATTTTGGCAGTTGTATAAGAATGCAGGCAGAGTTGATTCATTCTGGTAAATGAAGTCCCTGACACACTGAACAGAGCAGAGAAGGTTTTTTGTGCTTACAGGAGGTGGAGTGCAAGTCTTCTGTATTTGCCTCACCTGTCTTTTTCTCCTGGTCATCTTCCTCTGCCTATACAGCCAGGATGCACACATTGTACACATACGTCTGGGGCAAGCCCTCTCTACAAGGACTCCAGCTGTACTGTTAGTGATGGTCATGACTAGGAGATCTCATAGAGAATTATGTGATCAGGTGATAGATATGTACAGTAAAGGTAACCATACACTGGTCGATAGCCACCAGATCAACCAAAAGATAGATCCCTCTCTGATCGAATCTGATCAGACAGGGATCTTTTGGCTGCCCATATAATACACACAGATTTTGAATCAATTTCAGCATGAAATTGATTCTAAACCTGTGGAGCTGCCGCAGCCTGCCTCGCCAGGGCCGGGCCGAGGCAGAGGCTAGAGAGGCTCCAGCCTCAGGGCACAGTGTAGGAGGGGGAGCAAAACTCACTCAGCTACCATTCCCCTATTGTGTATGAAGCAGAGAGAAATAAGAAAAGGGGACACATGGCAGTGACTGCAAGCCAGATAACTAGAGATTAAGGTGTTGGAAGGAATGGGGGCCCTGGGGTGCCTCTTAGTCTAATAGCAATCAGTGTGTGACGGCTGGGGTGGGAGGGATGGAGGGGCGCACTTTGGTGTCTCAGCCTTGGGTGCTGGAGGACCTTGTTCCGGCTCTGTGCCTCACCACCCCCAGGTCTCCCTTCATTCGGGCTCCCCTTGCCAGTAGCAATAATATCACCTGTCCACCGGCACGAGTTCCCAGGTCTGTGCTCTCACTTCTTGTCCTCTTCATGTTCTGTCTTGTGACAAGCCAAAGTCCAAACAGTAGAGGGTGCTCTACTGTTTGAACTCCGGTTTGTCACAGGACGAGACAGGAAGTGAAGAGGACATGGAGAAAAAGGGCATCCGGAAGAAGTGACAACACGGCCCCCGGGGACTTGTGCCAGCTGGGCAGGTGACATAAGTGCTGCCACTATGTTGCGTTGTCAAAACGATGATGGAGGCTGGCACATCCAGATAAAAGCTCTTTATTTATGAAAACATTAAAAGCAGTGGTAATACAGCGACAGCCCGCTGTTTCAGGTGTCAGCCCTTTCTCAAGCTGTTTCAACCACAAGTCCTGAGTCAAACATGCATGTATATATACTGCCCGCCCTCAGCAACATCCAATGGATTCAAATCCCCAACAGCCAATCAGTTACCTGTATTGTTCTGCGGACCTGAGTGGAAACATGTCTCTAACATGCAAATGCAGCCACTATGGAATTCACCGGAGGCTCTGTGTCGGCATCACGCCCAACAGACACACCATCCGGCTTCCTATTCGCCGATGTAGGTACATGTGACACACTATCACGTGGCGTCACCACGCCGGTGCCACGCAGGGTGCGCTCATGCGTCATGCGTATTGAATACTACGCTGTAAACAATACACGTAGCTGGATGCCGCCCCCTGGGCGGGACAATCCACACGTAACTTGTAAACACAAGACTGCCCTATCAGCGGCAGTCTTAGCAGGCGAACCCAAACGTAGCGTCCCCATGGCAACTCCACATATAAATATAAACAACCTCACCATGCTCCTCATCGGCGAATCAGATGTCAGTAAGTTTGTAACCCCACAGTCCGCAGATACAGGAAACCAAAAGCTCTGAAAAAAAGAGCATAATAAACATCAGAACATACGGCATCAAATTGACTAAACATTAAATACAGAAACCCAACTCATATTCACGATTGAGACCTCCATTCCCCAAAACCCCCAACCTTCTTATCCACCCCGCCTCCCTCCGCAACAGTTCATTGGTCCTACTGTGTTTCCCCCTCCATGAGCCTGGTACCCCATCAATAATTTGTATTTTCAGTTGTGATACACTGTGACCCATCTGTGTAAAGTGAGATGAAACTGCTTGCTTCATATCACCATTACGGATGGCACTTTTATGGGAACAGATCCTGTCCCTGACCTTTTGTGTAGTCATGCCCACGTAGCCTAAGCCACATGGGCATTTCAAATAGTAAACTACAAAGCTGGATTCACAAGTATATAAATCCCTAATCCTATATTTAGTGCCTTTTGTAGGATGAAAAAATTCAGGGCCCTTATTAATATGTCCACATAAGTGACAACTCATACAGGGATAAGTACCCACTCTCCTGTTGGACTGCTGTTCCACAGGGGAGTGATAAAAAACCTTATCTCTGATAGTAGGTGGTCGTTTGAAAGATTGAAGAGGGGGATACCTAAATTCTGGAATGTTGGGGAAAGCACCACTTAAAAGATGCCAATGGCGTCTAATGATTTTACCAACCTGGGCACTACAGGTATTATATGTTGACACAAATGGGAGGCGGAATTGATTATTACATTTTTTCTTTTTTAGTCTGGTACTGGGTGTTAAAACTTGCTGAGGATATCCCCTCTGCTGGAATTTATAGGACATATCTCTATGTCGTTCCTTACGGCTCTCTGGGCAAGTTACTATTTTGTCTAATCTGGTGTATTGACCTTTGGGGATTGCATCTTTGACATGGGGAGGGTGAAAGCTATTATAATGCAATAAAGAGTTGCAATCTGTGTTTTTCACATAAAGATCAGAAATCAGCACATTGTCTTTTTTAGTGATCATAGTATCCAAAAAGGTTACCTGATCATTGCTCACATGGCTGGTAAGTCTAATTTCCCTGCAGCATTGGGACAAGTCAATGAGGAACTGGTCCAGGGTCGAATCATTTCATAAATAAAGAGCTTTTATCTGGATGTGCCAGCCTCCATCATCGTTTTGACTTCTGGATAGGATTCCTGGATGCGAGGATCCATTGAGGCTTGGGCACCCATTCCTCCAGCCAAGAGTGCCACTCTTTTTACCAGTGTATTGAGACTATGTTGCGTTGGTCGTCACCGGATTGAACGCCGCTAGCAACATGCTCCTGACCCACCAGCGGTCTAGCAAAATTTTCCGTCTGGACCGATCGACTGAATGTCAGAAAGAAATTGGTTGATTGGTCAACATTTGCTTTAAAGGACTTACGAGGCGAAATAGATTAAAAAAGGTAATTACCTGCATGAAATTAACCTATTTCGCCTCGTAAGTCCTTTAACGATTTCACAGCAGATTCAATCACAGTGATCGAATCTGGTGTATATCGACGGGAAATTGAGCTAGTGCAGCACTGGGAAAACTACAGCCCTCGTGTGCTGGATCTCCAGCCTGCCGACAGGTTGCCAGATTCCTCTTCCCTCTCCCTTCTTGCAGAGTTGCGAGCGGGTGGCTGGGGATTTGAAACTCACCTTGATTGCCGATTCCTGCGTCATGTCTCCATGCCAACAAGGCCTCACATGACGGAACGTCGGGACATGCCAGCGTACTACACGTTGGATGCCAGCATGTAATATGCTGACACGCCCTGTTGCCATGAAGATGCGAAGCGGAAATCGGCAATCAAGGTGAGTTTCAAATCCCCCGCTGCCCACAGCATGAGGCCCGGGCTGCTTAAAGTTTGCCCAGTCCTAAGCTAGTGTATGGCTCCTGTAGTTTCTGATTTGCTAATCATGATCATGTGCTAAAGCAGGATGTGATCACAGCAAATCAGAGCTTTGCAAATCTATCAGCTGATTAAACAAATCACATGCTTCTCCATGAGTTCTCCTAGACATGACCATCACTATACTGAGTGCTTCCTGCTGGGCAAGCTCTCCTGTGACCTAAAATGAACGGCCTCATTGTTGTAAGTGACCTTCTATCAGTGTCAGAGAAGAAGCATTAAATAGTGGGACTAGTGGGAGGCTGGGAATTATAGCACTGGGTTTTTAAAGCCCAACAAAACCCAAAATTAAGGTTGTTTAATTCTAAAAGAACATGTTGTGTAAATTATTACTTGGTGAACAAATAACATGGTATGTATGGTTACTTTTGACACTGCTTTTTTAAATGTATAACTCTGTTGTTTTATAGCTGTCCTAGCTACAGCTGTACACCTTTCATATCTGCAAGACTCCTGCATCATAAAGTGGCGTCTTGAAGTTCCACTTCTTGAGAACTAGAACTTCCAGCAGGCTGTGGAAGAATCAAGGCCAGATTTACCTTAAAGGGAAGGTTCAGGGAGGGAGGTAAAAAAATAAAAATCAATATCCACTTACCTGGGGCTTCCTCCAGCCCGTGGCAGGCAGGAGGTGTCCTCGCCGCTGCTCCGCAGGCTCCCGGTGGCCGACCCGACCTGGCCAGGCCGGCTGCCAGGTCGGGCTCTTCTGCGCTCCAAGGCCCGGCACTTCTGCGTCCCAGGCGGGCGCGATGACGTCATCGGACGTCCGCCGGGCTGTACTGCGCAGAACTACTGCGTCTGCGCCTGCGCAGTACAGCCCGGCGGACATCCGATGACGTCATCGCGCCCGCGTGGGACGCAGAAGTGCCGGGCCTTGGAGCGCAGAAGAGCCCGACCTGGCATCCGGCCTGGCCAGGTCGGGTCGGCCACCGGGAGCCTGCGGAGCAGCGGCGAGGGCACCTCCTGCCTGCCACGGGCTGGAGGAAGCCCCAGGTAAGTGGATATTGATTTTTATTTTTTTACCCCCCTCCCTGAACCTTCCCTTTAAGGCACTGTTGACACTTGCCTACAGGCCCCTGATGATGAAAGGCAGCTCACTCACCTCCCCAAGTGCCTCCCTCCCTCCTTCCCTATGCAGAGTCCCAAGCGGAGTGTAAATGAGAGGTTCCTCACCTGAGTC
Source organism: Hyperolius riggenbachi (assembly GCF_040937935.1). Classification (NCBI taxonomy): domain Eukaryota; kingdom Metazoa; phylum Chordata; class Amphibia; order Anura; family Hyperoliidae; genus Hyperolius; species Hyperolius riggenbachi. Next base: position 114,973,731 of record NC_090647.1, on the reverse strand, counting down.
TTAGGATAGCCATACATCTAGCGATGTATGGGCAGAATCGGCCAAGAAACAAATCTCTCTCATCGAATATGATGAGAGAGAGATCTGTCAGCTGCCCATACACCACAGGCCGATTCCCAGTCAATTTCATGCTGAAATTGATCCAGAATCGGCCCTGTGTGCTGCCTCGCCGCTTTGCCCCCCTAATGCCCGCCGTGCCAAAGTGTATACATTACCTGTCTGCAGGCTCTGCTTGTCCCGCCGCTGCTCCGGGCACATTCTCCTCTTCCGCATACACGCGCCCCACGTGGTTTCCTAGTAAGGGCATGCGTGTGTGACATCACATGCGGGCCCTTACCAGGAAACCACATGGGGCGTGCGTGTATGCTGAAGAGGAGAATGCTCCAGGAGCAGCGGGGGACAAGTGGAGGCCACGAGCAGGTAATGTATACACTTTGGCATGGCGAGCATTAGGGGGGGGGAACATAGCGGACGAGGCAGCAGATGGTTTCATCGATCGTCAGGAAATTGCATGCCGTTCCCGCCGCGCACCTGACCCACCAACTTTGGCCATCTTGCAGAATGCGCTATCGACAATGCAACCAATTTCCGTCCCGAAATTGGTCGCTTTGTCGGTCGGGCATGCACTTGGTGGCACTGACTTTCATCCAATTCGATTATAATAATCAAATTGAATGGTCGATCGGCCGCCAAGTTGCCTGATGTATGGCCACCTTTAGCATTCCACTGACCAAATCTCCCTTCAGTCAGGAGCACCTCTAGAATTGTGGAAAGTCTTTTTAGTCTTTAGTTAATATGGAGTTGCACTTTAATGACTATCACTTTTCAAAGCACATTAAGGCGTCTTTCACAGTGGGATGTGGCGTTTGATGCGACGTTAAAGTTGCACAACATGCCCCTAATGCAGCACATGTAGGTTATGAAATTGGACGTTATTTTGCACTGCGTTATGTGTCTCTTGGTGCGCCGTTTTCATCGCATACTGATGGAACGAAAACGGCGCATGCGTTACATTTAAAGAAAAAAGAAACATTACTGAGCATGTGCAACACACATAACACAGAAAATGTATTGCTAAACGCACAGCATGCAGCACTTTTTAAATATTGCTACACGTTACACACAACGCAACGTGTGCACTGTGAATGTTGCACAGACTTAGTGTTGCTGTGCATTAGTCCACGTTAAAACATTTTCTAACATGCGACTTTCACAAAGCCGTGCTAACTCATAGCATTGTTGCGCTAGCGTTCTGCGCACGTTATAACGCGCATAATGTTTTTTTTCATTAGCGTGGGAAAATTTGCAATTGCACGCAAAAACCATTAAACACGTTATAACGCAAAACACTAGCGCGACCGTGCTATGAGTTAGCATTGCTTTGTGAATCAGGGCCATAGAGTTTATCGTTATTATCATAGCACCAATAAAATGCTAGTAAACATGGGCGTAACAATAGGGGATGCAGCCCCTGCTCTTGCGGGGGGGGGGAGCGGGCAGCGGCAGATACATACCTTCCTTGCGTTCCAGCGTGGATGTTTCTCCCTTCCTGTTTATACAGGAAGTCGCGTCAGAAGCTAGAGAGAGGAACATCCGTGGAAAGCAAGGAAGGTATGTATCTGCTGCTGCCTGCCGCCTGCATACACTTTATTCAATGCTGGAGGGGAGCGCAGAGGGGAGAGCCCGAGGCGAGGGGGGGGGGGGGGCACCGACGTGCTACCAAGCTCTCCCCTCATGCTGCGACCCCTCCAGCCCCCCAAAAATGCCCAGGGGGAGGGGGAAGGGCGGCCCACTCAGAATTTCTGCAGGGGGGCCCGGCAATTCCTAGTTACGCCCCTGCTAGTAAAGCAGTTGAAAAAGAAGCTGTTTGTAGGCCCCTCTGGTCCAGGGGCCCTCGTGCAGTTGCAGCCTCTGCACCCACTTTTGCTACACTACTGATAGGTACATTGACATTTTAAAGAGGAGCCCTTTCCACCTAATATGTGAATCAGATTAATGTAAATAATCCTGTATTAAACAATGTTTGCATAAAATGTATATATATATAAAATAGATATGTAATATATAAAATATATTTCATATGAAATATATTTGTAAGATTTATTAGCTTCCACTGTCAGGCCACCAGAAATGTAAGCATCTCAGCTATCTCAGCTGTGGGCGGCCCAATAAGCATTTTATTCAGTGATGTGGTATTTGCTGTGTTCCAGGTAATCTCCTTCCAAGACTCACTGAACTGTGTGCAGGTCTGATTAAGTGGCAGTGTGTACAGCCTCATATAAATACAGGATTCCGAAAAAGAAATTCAAATAAAGGCGTCTACTGCACTTAAAGGTGTCCTAGAGTTTCATTAGGTGCAGCTCTGCCTCGGAATTATAAAGCTGTAACTTGTGAAACCTGATCACGCCTTGAAGGGCATCTATTACTGCCGTGCAAGTCTGTTTTTATCTGCTGTCCTGTAAGTCTTATAAATATAAATATAGAAGCAGATGCCACAGGGTGTGGAATCCAGTGTTTCATTCATGATGAACGTCTGATCTGGGTCACATGATTTCTGTTTGGAGACATGGTCAATTTGAATTTCCCCTCCTGCATTTGGAGTTTAAGACTGGGAAATGGGGACTGTACAAAAGTTCCTTTGATCCTTCAATCGGTTTAGTACTTAGGACTATATTTATCCTGCTTCTCTAGTCCTTGTTCTCTGTCTGTCCTTCGTCAGGTTCTCATCCCTATTGTGAGAAGGTTATGGGATAAAAATACTTGTTCTAAAGATGTCCATAGTCATGAGATGACAGACTTCTGATTTGCTCATTTTTCAGCCTCCTATAGTGGCATTTTCAAGTCAATGAGTCAGCATGTTCACCAAATCTGCCATTTTTTTTATTTTTTATTTTTTGCAAACCTGATTTTACTGCAAAAGCAGCATTTTTTTCAAGACACCTGAAATTTTCACAAAAATGGTTTAATTTTGTTGGGTTTTGGCAGGCAAGAAAATAATTCAAAATAATTATAACAGTTCTCCCCTGCTCTCCAAGCTGAAATGTTTAGACATTTTCATAAACATTACTTATTTAACTACTTAAGGACCTTGATAAATTGAAATCTACCCCATGTTTTGATGGCTATCTGGCTGCCAGGGTGTAGATTTCAATACACTGACGCCGCACATTCTTGCCGCTTTTGTCGATCCTAACCATCTCGCCGCTGTCTCCCCACCGCAGCTCACTCGCTCTGCTGTCTCTACAATGGCAGAGCCCTGTGAGCTGATCAGGAGCCGATTTCATTGGTTCCTGTCCCTGTCTATCAAAGTAAATAGCTCCTATTGGCTTACATTGATAGGCAGGGTCAGGAGCCAATAAAAGCAGCTCCTGACCGACTCACAGGAACTCTGCCAAAGGAGACGGCAGAGTGGGTGCCCCAGGTTCCCGACGTGCAGCGGTGGTGGCGATTGTGGCAGGTATTCATTGCGACAATTCATCCGTATTCGTCAGTGTTCCGCCGTTTCTGGTACCAGTGGTCTTTGGTCCTTAAGGGGCAGAGACCGCTGGTACTTAAGTAGTTAAAGAGTGTCTGAAGCAAAAAAAAAAAAAACAAAAAACCTAAGGAGAGGGAAGGCTCTGAGTCCTGTAGAGCATTCCCATTCCTCTCTTGGTCCCAATGTTCCCCCGCAGGCTTTTCCGATGGGTCAGAGACTTCGGTAGACTTCGGGAGCACTCGCGCACACTCGCCCTTGTGCAGTATGGAGCACTCAGGCTCCTGAAGGCTTCCGAAGCAGCAGATTTGAACGGAGAAGCCAGTGCTGTAACTCGGGAACTGTGAGAGGAACTGGAAGGCTCTAAAGCAGGGGTCTCAAACTCAATTTACCCGGGGGCCGCAGGAGGCAAAGTCAGGATGAGGCTGGGCCGCATAAGGGAGTTCACATGTCCCCGCCGCAAAACGAGGGCTGCAGAGCCCCCAAATCGCCCCGGGGGGCAATCCGCCGGCATTTCCTGGAAGGGGCAGAGCTTTCAGCTTCAGCTCTGCCCCTCCTGAAGTCAATCGCGGCGGATCGCCGCCTCTGCCCGCCCACTCTAAACATAAAAAAAAAAATTGGGAAAATAGGAAAAAATGCCAGGAATCTTCATACAGCCATATTACGGCTGTATAGCGATCCCTGGCCAAAGCGCTGCGGCTGCGTATGGACCCCCTGGAAACCCCGTCAGGAAATGTATTGCTCTTTCTTTTGATACATGTAAAATTACACTACCGTTAGGCTTGCTACTAAAAGTGACATTTACCGCATTTAAAAGTATACTATTTTCCTTTGAAACTTTAAAATCGATTTTCTCAAAAACTATAAGGTCTTTTTGAAAAATTGTTTTTTCCTCTTATTCCTAATGATCTCCTTAACATATCCTGCAAATTTAGGGTTTCTAGCATTTAAGGTGGATTTGCTCTTAACCATTAAAGTCGGCGGGTTTTTAAATGTGTATTTTTTTCCTTTGCAACTTTAAAATCAATTTTCTCAAAAACTATAAGGCCGATTTGAAAAATTTTTTTTTCCTCTTGTAGCCACTGGGGGCCCCTACAAGCTCTGGGGCCCTGGGGCCACAAAATATTGTATCGCGGGCCGCAAATGGCCCGCGGGCCGCGAGTTTGAGACCCCTGCTCTAAAGGACCCGGAGCCTTCCCTAATTAAGTAAGTATCTTTTGTTTTTTGGTTCAGATTCTCTTTAAGAGGCATTGCAGTGACATACAGTAGAATGCAGTAAATTATTCAGGATAACAACTTTTACAGAAATTTCCCTGGTTTCAGCATCAGAAATACCTCCTATATCTATATATTGCTGTATATTGAATGTAGCCCCGCCCTCCCAGTGATGCTTAGCCTAGGCTACTTAGTGATGAATGTAGTGAGCATCAAATTTTCGGTTCCCAGATGAAAATTTTCTGCAAAAGTTTAAACAAGCGAACCGCCATGGACTTCAATGGACAGACGAATTTTAAAACCTATAGGGACTGTTTCTGTCCACAAAAGTGATTGAAAAGTTGTTTCAAGAGGCCTAACACGTGGACCGTGGCATGCAGGAGGCTAATCCATGGCAAAAGTCCCGCCAGAAATTATGTGGTTGCCGCAGAGTCGTGTTTTAATCTCTAAAGGGCAGAAATCACAGTACATTCCTAAATTTGTGCAATTAAGTGCTTTAGAACGTCCGGCGTGCGTACCCAGTGATAAGGTAGTGTAAGGGTTAGGCTGGTTCACTCTGACTGATGGAATGCTGCGTTAAATGCACCACAAGTAATCGCAAAGAGCTTTAGTGATAACGTCAGGTGAACAAATCATTGTTTTTGCTAGTTGACACTCAATAGCATAAATGTTAGTCCTCTCGGTAGCAATCTTTGTGTAGTGGTGTGTAGTTGCCGCCGTGCTTGTGTGCACGTTCACGGGAGTGCAGGCGATTGCGGTTTTCCAGCCCCTATGGTCAGGCTGAGGTAGTTCAATGACAGTTAAGTGACCAAAAAACACACTGTTTCTGCACTGAGGCCTTATACAGGGGGCAGTAGTTGATACTAGATGATAGTAGTGGTGGTGAAGGATTATTGGGTTATGGTCGGTGCACTACTAGGACCAGCAGACCTGTCTCTAACAGCTAATGTGCGCACTGGACACACAGTACTACAATATAACAATAACAAGAAAAAGAAAAACAGCCCTTAGAAGGGTGAACTACTGTAGCACTAAGCACTGACTGCACCTGTCTGCAACAGCTAAAGCTCACTGTGTGGACACACTGAACAACAATATCACAAGATCAAAGCACAGCCTTTAGAAGGGCTCTTGGGGTTATGTAGATGGTGAATTGGTGCTGTAGCAGCAAGAAACTTCACTGGGGACACAGAACACAGGCCTAACTAATGCTTTCCCTATCTGCAGAAATGCTCTATCCCTAGTCTCCTTCACAGCAGCCACAGTCAGAGTGTAAAATGGCTAATGTGCTGGCTTTCTCATAGGTGGGGGGGTGGGGGGTGAGGCAGATGGGAGGGATAGCTGATTTGTTGCCATGTGTCTGCTGACTCTGGGGTGAGGGGTACCTGTCTGGCTCGATTATAATGTATAGGGGGCAGAACGAACATGCCATATGTTCGCGAATAGACGCGAATGCGAACACGCATTTGTCGCCGCGAACTATTCGCCGGGCAAACAGTTTGGGGCATTCCTAAGGCTGATTAGCTATGCAAAATTCTCCTCCCAGAGCATTCTGAGAGACCAGGTGTATTTTGTACTGGCTTTAGAACTTTCAGTAAACAAGCATTCTGCAGAAATCACCTGACAGGACTAAGGATGTGTACTGAGCAATATAAAGTGATGCTACTGAAAGGTACACACATCAAAAGGCAATTTTATAGGTTCAAAAGTCAAAATGAGGGGAATCTAATACACCAGTAAAATCAAGGACCGATCTACGGAGCGCTCCCATACACACATTTACGTACTAGCTACTCACTCCTTTGCATACACTCTAGTAACGGTTCCAATTTCCTGAATCTTCAGGGAGACATGGGAGGATATAAGCTGGCAGTATGGTATGGGAGGAGTACATGTGCAGGTTTGTAAACAAGTAAGATTATCTCCTTAGTATAATATTAATGGAATATAGTCACCCACTTTCTGATTTCCAGGCAAACCAAGGATACTGAAGTCCACTTTCACCAGTCATTCTGCAGACCAGGAAGCCCTTTTTCTTCAAAGTCACATGACTTTCGTGGGTATGCTATGAAGCTCGCTGCGACCACCCCATATGCAGCTGCGTGCATGGCACGTTGCAGCGTGCACACTGTTCCAGCTGTCTGGAGACACTAAATGTGTTTAGCTCACGCAGATCGAGCCAATGCAGGGACAAACCCCACCCACCTACATGTTACACCCGCCCCCTTACAAGCTTCGTCCTATATTGTGGCGCCTATACAACCTATACTGGGGCACCTATAGCTGGATAACCTATACTGGGGCACCTATAGCTGGCTAACCTATACTGTGGCACCTATAGCTGGCTAACCTATACTGTGGCACCTATGTCTGGCTACCTATACTGGGGCAACTATGTCTGGCTATCTATACTGGGGCACATATAGCTGGCTAACCTATACTGGGGCACCTATAGCTGGCTAACCTATACTGTGGCACCTATAGAGCTGGCTAACCTATACTGTGGCACCTATGTCTGGCTATCTATACTGGGGCACATATAGCTGGCTAATCTGTACTGGGACACTGGGACAATTTCTGATATAGTAAACTTCTGATATAGTAAAACACTTTCAGTGGTCCCTTGGAGTTTACTATAACAAGTTTAAACTGTCCTCTGTAATGTCAGATCGATAAACAACAAAACAGCAATCATACATGATCTAATAGAGTCTTCTGATCTGGCCTGCCTGACTGAAACCTGGCTTTCTGAACCAGTTGGCCCCACCCTGGAGGCTGCCGTGCCAACAAACTATTCCGTGATATACTGCAACAGGAAAGAACGCAGGGGAGGAGGGGTTGCACTTTGCTTTAGATCAGCTTTGAAAATCAGACCACTTACTGTAGGTCCTACCAACTCGTTTGAATGCTTGGGGGTGCAACTTTCAGCTGAGAAAAACATTAACATATTGCTGATCTACCGCCCACCAGAAAAACACTCAGACTTCCTTAAGGAACTTGTAGACCTCCTATGCAACCTAACACTGGAACACCCCAGATGGATTGTTCTTGGAGATTTCAATACATGGGTGGATGACTCCTCTTCAAAACTTGGAATAGAGCTACCTCGTGCCTTACATGAACTGGGCTTCCTCCAATCAATCAGCTCTGCTACTCACAGGAAAGGCCACACTCTGGACCTTATATTCCATACTGGGCTGTCAATAGCCAATGTGGAAATTAATCCTGTTGCCTGGTCAGACCATCACACTATCCACTTCTCCCTCTCAATACCAGCTGTCAAACACCAGGTCAAGAATCAAATAAAATATCGCCGCTTAAAAGGGCTAACACCTCAACATATCCGAGATAACCTTAGCTTTGATGAATTGACTGACTCCAGCTTGGACCCTGATACTCTGGTGTTTAAATACAACAAATGTGTGTCCTCCACCTTTGAGACCATTGCTCCTCTGCGCACCAAATATCTTACTCCACACCATCATGCACAGTGGTTTGATAACGCTATAAAAGAGCTGAAAAGACAAGGCCGAAAACTTGAGAGACTGTGGCGCAAATCTCAGTCCCCAGAAGACAAACATGCCTTAATCCTCCACTTGAAGAGCTACCAAAAGGTAATCACGGGAAAAAAATCATCCTTTCTATCACAAGAGATTGCAAATGCAGTTAACAAACCAGCCCAACTGTTCCGCACAGTGGAAAAACTCTGCAACCCGGCATGTCAAAAACTTAACATCGAGTCTTCAAAGGACCTCTGTGACCAATTTGCCCATTTCTTCACAGACAAAGTCTCCGCTATAAGGTCCGACATCCAACTTACAGCATCTGAGCCTAATATAGCGCCGAAGACCATTAGCAGAGACAATGTAACACCTTGGTCAAACTTCAAAGAAATTGATGAAGCAGTCACATCAAGCATCCTCCTTCACATCCGCCTAACTACCTGTGACCTAGATCCTGGCCCAACACAGTTCATGTTGAACTGCCCCGACCTGTTCGTACCGGTATTCCTAAAAATTGTTAACTGTTCCTTAAAATCAGGGATATTTCCTGCTTTACTGAAGGAAGCAATCATCAGGCCTCTCCTCAAAAAACCCTCCCTGGACCCAGATGCAATGACCAGCTACAGACCTGTCTCTAACCTTCCCTTTCTGGGCAAGCTAATTGAAAAAGCTGTTTACATCCAGCTAGAAGCCAAAATCCTACAAAACAACAGTTATGACCCATTCCAGTCTGGCTTCAGGAAACACCACAGCACTGAAACGGCCCTCATCCAAATATGCAACCACCTGCTCATGGCAAGAGACAGAGGAGAGTGTTCCATCCTCATACTGCTAGACCTTTCTGCAGCCTTTGATACAGTTGACCATGACATCTTGATAAACAGGCTACAGGAATACTGCGGCATTGATGGCATAGTTCTTCAGTGGTTCCAATCCTTCTTGAGTGGCAGAACCCAAAAAGTGTCTATGGGGCCCTTCCTGTCCACCCCTGTATCACTTAGGTATGGGGTGCCCCAGGGCTCAATCCTCTCTCCCCTGCTTTTCACGATTTACATGTTACCGCTGGGAAAACTAATCCAAAAACATGGCCTGACATACCACTGCTATGCAGACGACACTCAACTATATCTTTCCTTCAAGCCTGGTGTGACAGACCCAACCCTAACTATAAACGCCTGCTTACGTGAACTACAGCAATGGATGAATGACAACTGGCTGAAACTAAATGCAGACAAAACTGAAGTCCTTCTGATAGGAGGGCAGAGCATGATAACAAAACAACTTAACTTGCAGTCTTCACCACTGGGAATAGGAGGCACGGATCTGCGCAGCTCTGATCATGTGCGTAGCCTGGGAGTTCTAATTGATTGGGATTTAAAGTTCAGAACTCAAATCTCTGCTGTGGTGAAATCATCCTATTTTCACCTGAAGAACATTGCAAAAATCAAGCACCTCATACCCCCAGAAGATCTGCCAACCTTAGTCCACGCCTTCATCACATCCCGACTGGACTACTGCAATGCTCTCTACACTGGCCTTCCAAAAAAGGTCTTGTACCGACTACAGCTGATACAGAATACTGCTGCCAGACTGCTAACCAACCAACCCCGTCACTGCCACATAACGCCAGTCCTGCACTCCCTTCACTGGCTACCTATAGAATGGAGGGTCCTATTCAAGATCGGCCTACTGACATTTAAATCCCTGAATAATTTAGGCCCTGGATACATGAAAGATATGTTGCAGCTGCGTAGTAATCCCCGCATTCTCAGATCAACAGGTTCTAATAATCTAGTCATACCCAGAGTCCACTTGGAAACTTTTGGTCCCAGAGCCTTCTGTCATGCTGCCCCTACGTTTTGGAACTCCTTACCTCAACAGATCAGGACAGCTCCATCCCTGGACGTGTTTAAATCCAGACTGAAAACCCACCTGTTCAGTTTGGCATTTGCAGAAATATAACTTTTGTTGTGTGAAAACTTCATCCTACTAATTACTGAATCTGAGAGAGCCTAAGCGCTTTGAGTCCTATGGGAGAAAAGCGCTATAGAAATGTTATTGTATTGTATTGTATAAACAGTAAGAAGTTTTAATTCAAGATGATACCATTTATTGGCTAACTAAAAAGAATAAGAATAAGCAAGCTTTCGGCTTTGCAGCCTTTGTCGGGCTTAAATCCTGTTTGCTAGTAGGCTGATAGTACAGACAGCTTTATACATGCAACATCAAAAGGGGATACATAGATTTTTTTCAAGCATAAATACATGTCATTAAGATGCCTTAAGTAAAACAGAACATCTAAAGCTCGCTTATTCTTATTAGTTAGCCAATAAATGGTATCATCCTGATTTAAAGCAGAACTGTAAATTTGTTTAAACCAAACAGTTTCACTTACCTGGGGCTTCCCCAAGCCCCCAGGAGTCGTCCTGTGCCCTCGCCGGTCCTGCCCGAGCTTCCATTCTCCTGCGGGAGCTACTTTCATTACCGCCGACTTGCAACTGCACCTGTGCGCCCCGGGCAATGCGACGCTTTCTTCGATTTCCCGCCCGCTATAGCTGCTCTAGCGGGTGGGAACGTGAAGAATGCATCGCATTGCCCGGGGCGCGCAGTCGCCGTCGACTTGTAAGTCGGCGGTAATGAAAGTAGCTCGTGCGGGAGAACGGAGGCGAGGGCAGGACCGGCGAGGGCACAGGACGGCTGCTGGGGGCTTGGGGAAGCTCCAGGTAAGTGAAACTGTTTGGTTTAAACGAATTTACAGTTCCACTTTAAAACTTCTTGCTTTTACTGATGGCTAACACGGTACAATATCCTACTGCTACTACTGAGTTTAAACAGTAGTTACATTCTTCTGCTGGAATTTAAATACATGATATCTCCACAGTCATATAACGAAATAACCAAATCAATCTCAGGTATAGAACTGTAAAATAGTATATAGAGAGCCCATCTGCCCACTGACAACTCGGACTAAGCAGCTATTACTTATTCCCTCTCCTCCATTGTGTTATCATACATGCCAAGGTGATGGTAACAGGCTATGCTTGAAAGAACATGTATATAAATAAATACATAAAAAACGTTGTTGTGTCATGCCAATCCTATATCTACTTTATATTGCTAGCTGTAGGTCAGGGTCTGGTATACTATTGTTGGGCGTGTATTGCTTTACCATTATCATTCCAGCAAGCTTCTAGAAGAACAGAATATGAAGTAATCCCTTTACTGCTTAGGTACTACACTTTAGTCAGGTTGGGTAAACATGGCTGGATTAGTCTTTGGCAATTAAGACAAAACCGTGGAGATCTTTCAACTCTAGAGCTAAGTACAGGCATGAAATTCTTGTTGTCTGAAACAATTGCTTGTGATCAGTTGACATTGCTCCCAGCATTTCCACATTCATGCAAGGCTTTGCTTGGCACCCATGTACTGTACTAAATGCACAGAGGGATAGGAGTAGGTGGCCTTCTGCTGCAGGGGAACATAGTGGCAATCATTAGAAATCCATAATGGTTATTTATGAACAGGGACGGATTTACAATGAGGCACTGTAGGGACGTGCCTACAAGCGCTTGACGATAGAAAGGAGACTCACTCCCCTCCCGGAGTGCCTTTCTCCCTCCATCTGTATGCAGAGTCCCAAGCAGAATGTAAATGAGAGTTACTCACCCAGCTCTCTGCATTCCACTAACAGGATCTCCCTTCAATCAGGGACATCTGTAGCTACTTAATACTGAGGATACATCTGGCTACCTAATGCTAAGGGACACCTATAGTTACCTAAGATAGGCAAGGGAAGTAAGGGAAAAGTGACAGCAGGGCCAGCCAGCACACTTGTGGTATGGTGGTATGGTGTGGTATGGTGGGGGTCTGTGTGTCTGTAGGTTCATGGAGGGCAGTGGCGGCGCCAGGGGGGTGCTTGGGGGTGCTCAAGCACCCCCTAAATTCGTCCAAGCACCCCCAAAGCACCCCCTGGCGTGAACTGACTTCAGGCGTCTAAGAGACGCCGAGTCAGTTCACAGCGGCAGCCCGGAGCAGCAGGCAGGGCTACGGTAAGATGGCCGCCCGAAGCCCTGCTCTGCAGACTTGGAGTCTGCAGTGCAGGGCTTCAGGCGGCCATTTTCCCGTAGCCCTGCTTGCCGGGTAATGCAGGCTGCTGCAGGAAGGAAGATGATCGTGGGAGCTGAGCTGCGCGCCACAAGGAGGTCGGGACAGGAGGAGGTCAGGACAGGAGGTCTTCTGACTAGGTGAGTAAACGGGTTTTTCTTTTCTTTTTCAGGTGGTGCTGCTGATTGTGGTCAGAACTGCTGAGCATTGTGCATATTGGGGTCAGATCTGCTGAGCATTGTGCATATTGGGGTCAGATCTGCTGAGCATTGTGCATATTGGGGTCATATCTGATAAGGATTGTGCATATTGGGGTCATATCTGATAACGGTTGTGCATATTGGGGTCATATCTGATAAGGGTTGTGCATATTGGGGTCATATCTGATAACGGTTGTGCATATTGTGGTCATATCTGATAACGGTTGTGCATATTGGGGTCATATCTGATAACGGTTGTGCATATTGTGGTCATATCTGATAACGGTTGTGCATATTGGGGTCATATCTGATAACGATTGTGCATATTGGGGTCATATCTGATAACGGTTGTGCATATTGGGGTCATATCTGATAACGATTGTGCATATTGGGGTCATATCTGATAACGATTGTGCATATTGGGGTCATATCTGATAACGGTTGTGCATATTGGGGTCATATCTGATAACGATTGTGCATGTTGGGGTCATATCTGATAACGATTGTGCATATTGGGGTCATATCTGATAACGATTGTGCATATTGGGGTCATATCTGATAACGATTGTGCATATTGGGGTCATATCTGATAACAACTGTGCATATTGGGGTCATATCTGATAACGATTGTGCATATTGAGGTCATATCTGATAACAATTGTGCATATTGGGGTCATATCTGATAACGATTGTGCATATTGAGGTCATATCTGATAACGGTTGTGCATATTGGGGTCATATCTGATAACGATTGTGCATATTGGGGTCATATCTGATAACAATTGTGCATATTGGGGTCATATCTGATAACGATTGTGCATATTGGGGTCATATCTGATAACGATTGTGCATATTGGGGTCATATCTGATAACGATTGTGCATATTGGGGTCATATCTGATAACGATTGTGCATATTGGGGTCATATCTGATAACAATTGTGCATATTGAGGTCATATCTGATAACGATTGTGCATATTGGGGTCATATCTGATAACGGTTGAGCATATTGGGGTCATATCTGATAACGGTTGTGCATATTGGGGTCATATCTGATAACGGTTGTGCATATTGGGGTCATATCTGATAACGATTGTGCATATTGGGGTCATATCTGATAACGATTGTGCATATTGGGGTCATATCTGATAACAATTGTGCATATTGGGGTCATATCTGATAACAACTGTGCATATTGGGGTCATATCTGATAACGATTGTGCATATTGAGGTCATATCTGATAACAATTGTGCATATTGGGGTCATATCTGATAACGATTGTGCATATTGAGGTCATATCTGATAACGGTTGTGCATATTGGGGTCATATCTGATAACGGTTGTGCATATTGGGGTCATATCTGATAACGGTTGTGCATATTGGGGTCATATCTGATAACGGTTGTGCATATTGGGGTCATATCTGATAACAGTTGTGCATATTGGGGTCATATCTGATAACGGTTGTGCATATTGGGGTCATATCTGATAACGGCTGTGCATATTAGGGTCATATCTGATAACGGTTGTGCATATTGGGGTCATATCTGATAACGGTTGTGCATATTGGGGTCATATCTGATAACGGTTGTGCATATTGGGGTCATATCTGATAACGATTGTGCATATTGGGGTCATATCTGATAACGGTTGTGCATATTGGGGTCATATCTGATAACGGTTGTGCATATTGGGGTCATATCTGTTAACGGTTGTGCATATTGGGGTCATATCTGATAACGGTTGTGCATATTGGGGTCATATCTGATAACGGTTGTGCATATTGGGGTCATATCTGATAACGATTGTGCATATTGGGGTCATATCTGATAACGATTGTGCATATTGGGGTCATATCTGATAACGATTGTGCATATTGGGGTCATATCTGATAACGATTGTGCATATTGGGGTCATATCTGATAACGATTGTGCATATTGGGGTCATATCTGATAACGATTGTGCATATTGAGGTCATATCTGATAACGATTGTGCATATTGGGGTCATATCTGATAACGGTTGTGCATATTGGGGTCATATCTGATAACGGTTGTGCATATTGGGGTCATATCTGATAACGGTTGTGCATATTGGGGTCATATCTGATAACGGTTGTGCATATTGGGGTCATATCTGATAACGGTTGTGCATATTGGGGTCATATCTGATAACGGCTGTGCATATTGGGGTCATATCTGATAACGATTGTGCATATTGGGGTCATATCTGATAACGGTTGTGCATATTGGGGTCATATCTGATAACGGTTGTGCATATTGGGGTCATATCTGTTAACTGTTGTGCATATTGGGGTCATATCTGATAACGGTTGTGCATATTGGGGTCATATCTGATAACGATTGTGCATATTGAGGTCATATCTGATAACAATTGTGCATATTGGGGTCATATCTGATAACGGTTGTGCATATTGGTGTCATATCTGATAACGGTTGTGCATATTGGGGTCATATCTGATAACGGTTGTGCATATTGGGGTCATATCTGATAACGGTTGTGCATATTGGGGTCATATCTGTTAACTGTTGTGCATATTGGGGTCATATCTGATAACGGTTGTGCATATTGGGGTCATATCTGATAACGGTTGTGCATATTGGGGTCATATCTGATAACGGTTGTGCATATTGGGGTCATATATGATAACAATTGTGCATATTGGGGTCATATCTGATAACGATTGTGCATATTGGGGTCATATCTGATAACGATTGTGCATATTGGGGTCATATATGATAACAATTGTGCATATTGGGGTCATATCTGATAACGATTGTGCATATTGGGGTCATATCTGATAACGATTGTGCATATTGGGGTCATATCTGATAACGATTGTGCATATTGGGGTCATATCTGATAACGATTGTGCATATTGAGGTCATATCTGATAACGATTGTGCATATTGGGGTCATATCTGATAACGGTTGTGCATATTGGGGTCATATCTGATAACGGTTGTGCATATTGGGGTCATATCTGATAACGGTTGTGCATATTGGGGTCATATCTGATAACGGCTGTGCATATTGGGGTCATATCTGATAACGATTGTGCATATTGGGGTCATATCTGATAACGGTTGTGCATATTGGGGTCATATCTGATAACGGTTGTGCATATTGGGGTCATATCTGTTAACTGTTGTGCATATTGGGGTCATATCTGATAACGGTTGTGCATATTGGGGTCATATCTGATAACGATTGTGCATATTGAGGTCATATCTGATAACAATTGTGCATATTGGGGTCATATCTGATAACGGTTGTGCATATTGGGGTCATATCTGATAACAGTTGTGCATATTGGGGTCATATCTGATAACGGTTGTGCATATTGGGGTCATATCTGATAACGGTTGTGCATATTGGGGTCATATCTGTTAACTGTTGTGCATATTGGGGTCATATCTGATAACGGTTGTGCATATTGGGGTCATATCTGATAACGGTTGTGCATATTGGGGTCATATCTGACAACGGTTGTGCATATTGGGGTCATATATGATAACAATTGTGCATATTGGGGTCATATCTGATAACGATTTTGCATATTGGGGTCATATCTGATACTGGTTGTGCATATTGGGGTCATATCTGATAACGGTTGTGCATATTGGGGTCATATCTGATAACGGCTGTGCATATTGGGGTCATATCTGATAACGATTGTGCATATTGGGGTCATTGAATGTGTTTTTTGTTTAAATCTGCTCACATTACGTGTATTTTCTTGAGAAAACCTGCACAGTTATGTGAATTTTCTGGGGAAAGGGTCACCAAAACTTGGGCCCTCTGTCTTTGCGTTGCACTTTTAAAGGGAACCCGAGGTGAGAATAATATTGAGGCTGCCATATTTATCTCTTTTTAAGTAATACCAGCTGCCTGGCTGCCGTGTTGGTCCTCTGCCTCTAATTCTTTCAACCATAGACCCTGAACAAGCATGCAGCAGGTCAGGGGTTTCTGACAATATTGTCAGAACTGACAAGATTAGCTGCATGCTTGTTTCTGGTGTAATTCAGTTCACTACTGCAGCCAATAGATCAGCAGGGCTGCCAGGCAACTAGAATTGTTGGCAGCCACCATATCACTCTCACCCTGGGATCACTTTAAATTACAGTTAGCCCCGCCCTCATCCGGTCATGACCACGCCCAATTTTTCGCCGCGGCGCGCCACTCGCGCCACAGGTTGTGGCCACGCCCATTTTCAGCTCCCCCCGGAAACTGGTCCAGCACCTGCATAGCACCCCCTAAAAAAAATCCTGGAGCAGCCACTGATGGAGGGTGAAGTTTAGGGTGCCGGCCCGGGATATTTGTGCCTATAGGCTCCTGTGATGTAGGAATTTAGCTAATATCTGTTTTATCCTATCCTTGATAGGCCTTTCCATTGAAAGCTCTGCAAGCAAGGAGCTGGTATTTTTCAGGCAGTAGAGCCCCACACTCAGGGCTGGAACCCACAAGAGCGTTTTTTTGAGCATTTTGGCAGCGCTGCGATACGCTAGCGTTTTGCCAAAACGCTCAGCTGATGTTAATGGATGGGGCAACTTCCACAGGAGCGTTTGCGTTTCCCAGAAACGCAAACGCAGGACCTGCAGCATTTTGGGAGCGTTAGCGCTTCAATGTAATGTATTGAAACGCTAGCAGAAACGCTCAGCAAAACCTAAACTGAGCGGTTTTGCTAGCGTTTTGCGGTTCAGCACACTGTAACAAAATTAAAAATAATTCACAGGACCAATCAGGATAAAAACGCGAAACGCAAAACGCTACACAACCGCTGAGGAAAAAAATACACTGTTGCAAAACGCGACCGAAAACTCGCATGAATCCGCTTGCAAACCGCTCATGCAAAACGCTAGCGGTTGCGTTTTGCGTTTGCCGATTTCAGTGGGTTCCAGGCCTCATGGTCTCAGTCAATCTGGCGAAAGGCAATATCAATCTATATGAAGGATAAGGGGAAAAAAAATAATAAAAATAATTGCTCAAAGCTGGAATGTAGGATGTGTAGTCAGGATGTCGTGAGGCAACATACTTTTTTTTATAATAAAAAATAATTGCACAAAACTCTAATGTACACAGTGTGATCAGGGCAGAGCTTTGATAAACTGACCCACAGGGTCCTTTAACATCTGGTGCGATACGATTTGAGCATGACAAAATGGCACCGCCCCCGCACCATTACACACACTTCAGTATATGCAGCAAACTACGTTAACAGGGAAACTGGAAGCAAACAGCCTTTAAAAAGTCAAACCCCTCTTCTCATTTCCTGTGGTTTATGAGGCGTGCTATTCACAAATGCTACGTTACAGAGCTTGTTTTCTGTGTGAGGGCTTTGCTATTTTGATTTTGTGGTACCTTCTGCTTTCCATATCTCTTCTTCAGCCATGCTTTATGTTGCTAAAGGTCTGTTTATAGACAGGAAGGGCATCATTTGTAAATCGTAATCAGCACACTGCCAACATGGCAAAAAAGGCCTTAATGCTGGAAGTTGAATACATGAATAGATATGCCAGGAGGACTTACATGCTGCGTGTTTTCTTGTTTGTTGTTTGAAGATTTTTTTTTGCGATTCTGTCTTCTCTCTCTTGTGGGGAAACATAAGCAGGAGGCCTGTGTCCTGAATTTGCCTTCCTCAGTGTATACAAGAATGGCTGTTGGTTACCTTGAAACATTTGTTCTGCTTCCAATTGTAATTTTACAGTACTGATTTGAAAATGGAAAACGACGGGTTCATGGTACCAATGGTAGAACAGCAAATGGTGTATCCCAGTAAACTTTTTTTGTGAATCAATGAATGGTATCTTGCTGGATAAGAAAATATTTTAGTGTTTGTGGCGTGATATACAGTTGTACCTCTAGAGGGCAGCAGACGATCACAAGTAGAGCAAGGTGAGCAAAACTAACTAGCATAGGTGTGAAACGCATTTTTATTTATCCACCAAAAGTAACTGACTGTCATAGTTTAAGATACGTTTTATGCACAGATCACCTAAATGTTTGTGAAATACAGTATATGTGTCATTTGGGTCTGTTCTCACAATAGCATACCAGTCCCAGTTTTCTTTTATTTGCCACCAAATTGTTTAGATTTGTGTGCAAATGACATCTTTGTATTAGAATTGAAATACAGTAGAGTGGTCCTTTTTAGCCTTTTCATCCTGGAGGAACCCTTCAAATCATTTTTGGATCTCGGGAACCCCTATATTATTGGGGGGAGTGAATATTTATATTGTACGAGGCACGGTCTTTGGCGTACCTATATCATAGCCGCCGGGAGATTTCAGCGCAGGGGAAAGCCAATAAATGGCTTACCCTGCTCCTGCACAAGTCCCGGCGATGTTAATTACTATTCCCCCTCCAGGCCGACATGGATAATGGGGCAAAGATATAATTTGGCTTTCAGCTATTGCTGGCGGCCGAATTACACTGTTCTTGTAGTGATTTGTGCTCCATCTTTTGACAGCGCCTAAATCACTCACTGAGAGTACTGCTATAGCTGTAATTCCTATTACGGTCTATGGTGGTGCCAGCTGCTCCCCAATCTCCTGCACTGTTCTTGCAACACTCGTGGACTTTGTGGTTAAAACTTTTTTTTTAAACTGTAACAACGTCCTTGTTTAGCCCCCATTCAATGTTTCTCCTCTATAGTGCTCTCTATTGCAGTAACTTGTGTAAAGGCAGCTATACACTGAGCGATTGCCACCAGATCGACCAGCAGATAGATTCCTCTGTGATCTAATCTGATCAAAGAGGGATCTATTGGCTGCCTACACTGCAAACTGATTTTGACTCAATTTCTACTATGAAATCGATTCACAATCTGTGGAGCTACCGCCGCCGCCCCCTGCATACATTACCTGATCCGGCCGGCGTGAGTCCCTCGGTCTCCACTGTCTCTTCTCCACTCTGGGCTCCAGCTTCACTTTACTTCCTGTCGGGGGAAGTTTAAACAGTAGAGGGTGCTCTACTGTTTAAACTTCCCCCAACAGGAAGTAAGTGAAGCCAGCCAGAGCCCAGCGCGGAGAAGGGACTGCGGGGACATGCGCCGGCGGTACAGGTAATGTATTGCCGCTTGGTCAGTCATCAGACATTCGAACGCCGCTATCGACGCACTCCTGACCCGCCGGCAATCGATCGAAATTTCCTGCACGGACAGATCGACGGGATTGATCGATTTCCGACGGAAATCGGTCGAACGGTCAGTGTTTGCGCATCGATGTCATAGCAGATTCGATCACAGTGATCGAATCTGCTGTGTATCGGTGGGAAATCGATTAAGTGTATGGGCACCTTTAGTGTTTCCTATTATAGTTTCCCCTATTATTGTTTTCTCCTATAATAGGGCTTATTGTTATAATGCCTCACAATCAAACTGTGTTATTTATTACTGCACTTCTTATTAAACTGACCTCCAATTTAACCCTTGTTCTTATAGAGGAGCTGAGGAGGCACTTATTCAGTTGTCCTTTAAATCCTCTGTACTGTTTCTGGAGTTCATTTGCATAATCACAAATCAGGTTCTTCTCTTAGGGCCCAATCTCACTTGGAATTGCAAAACGCTAGCGATTAGCACTAGTGATTTTATTATTATTAAAAAAAATTTACGGAAAAATCACTGTACATTCTTGCGATTTTTGAGAGATCGCAATTAGCGCTTTTTAACATTCTAATCTCAATCGCTCTAAAATCGCGGTAAAATGCTGCATGTAGCGCATTTTGCGATTGCCGCTAATTGCGAATCGCCGGTGATCGGCAGCAATCGCGGCAATGAGATCACTGCCATATGCTTAATATCGTGCTAGCGTTTTAAGAAGCGCTACCAATAATCGCCTGCAAACCGCCCCAGTGAGAACAGGCCCTTAATTAGCGTTTGCTCTCAGAAAATCACCTCAATTAACCATATGATCGTGAGCAGTCAGGGCGGATGCGTGCAGTTGCCTGATAATTCAGCACTCAATCATAGACCCATTTGGGGTGTGAGGAACATCCAGATAATCCGTGTCTCAGCATTGATAGATATGGACAAAGATCTCTCTGTGCTGGACCCAATCACAGTCCAACACCACAGAAATCCTAAAAGTCCACCAAAATCAGCTGATAATGTCTACCAATGATTTATCACTGTGAGAGTACAATTGTTCAAAAATACTGGGGGCACCACCGACCTACAATAAACTGGGGAGATCTGACCCACTTCTGCACGGAGTCTTCTGAGCACTCGTCAGAGTGAGATCTTGATGGAGTGAGGTGTCTGGCGATTACGATACCATTGCAGTTGCAAGTTCCAAGTTCCAGGACCTTGGCAAAGGGAAGTCATGTGCATGTGCAATGGGTCAAGTGAGTGCACAATGCTTCCAATTGCCAAGGCTGCTACACCTGGAACTTGCAACTGCAATATATATATTGATATGAAAGTTCTACATACAAGGCAGTCTATTAACATGAAGATGCAGGTCAGCACCCATAAATCAGTTTGTCATTTTAAGTGCTCAAACAAATAAATAATTTTTCCAATAATATTGGCTTATTCTTCAAGAGAGGTAACATCCACGCTGCCTCTTGTTAGTTTTATTGTTTTTGAGCACTTATATATTCTACATTCTGGTGCCTCCACCAGTGTTTTATTTACTCTTCATACCACTTAAAGGGGTTTTTAATTTTCGTAGTCTTTGCCCTAAAATACCTCCAAGGAGAGCGACCAACCAGTACCTGCACAAAAGATCTGGAAAACTGACAGTTATGTCATCCAGGGTCTGACGGTGGTTGCAAGTTTTTGCAACCCACCTTTGTGAGTTTAACATTTTCAACTTTATCATACTACCCTAATCCCGACAATACTGCACCATTAGGCTCCTGGTCTCTCTCATTTTCCTATACTCTCGAAGGCCACCAAGAAGAAGAAGGAGCTGCTCACCCAAGATTTAATGGTACATGGCCCCATCCATTGTCCCTTCAATTCAATGAATGTGTCCTGTCTCATTAGCAGAAAAACACCCCCAAAGCATAATGTGTTCACCTTCATGTTTGGTGGTGGGGATGGTGTTCTTGGGATGTATGGGGCAGCATGATCTGACCACAACACTTTCACTCAGCTCTTCTCTGGATCATTCAGATTTGCATTTTCAAACTGAGGACAGGTTTATACATGTGCGGTCTTGAGCAGGGGCACCTTCGGGGCTCTGCAAAATTTAAGTCCTCCACGGCATATTGAGTTACAAATGTATTTCTTGGTGACTATGGCCCCAGTTGCCCTGAGGTCATTGACAAGTTTTCCCTGTGTATTTCTGGGGTCCTTCATTACTGTTCTTCTCATGATGATTGCAACTCCACAAGGTGGTATCTTGCATGGACCCCCAGACTAAAGGAGATTGACAGTTGGTTTGTGTTTCTTCAATGTGTGAATTACTGTCACGGAACAGCCGTGAGAAACGCGAGCGAATTGGAAGGATCCGCACAGTCCAATTTCTGATCGCTCTCTGGCTACATTTGTGTAGCCATTGCAGTAATCAGAAACCGGCATCCCTGGTTTTTCTTTTTTTAAATAAAGACAGTCCTTTGCCTCCTTCCACCAAAAGGAATAAGCCTGCTGCAGAGTGTCCCTGGCTTCAAGCTGTGCTGATGGCCCATCCATCAGGTATCGTTGATAAGCACGATGGCAGAAGCAATTTAGTTGCGAAAAAATCAGACATTCTGGCTCTCCTCCCAGCAGGGGAGCTGACACGTAGCTTGCTGCCACAAGCTTCAAAAGAAACGTCACCTAGGAATGACCTGCTATAAATCCCAGAAGTATCTCATATTCCATAAACTGCTATATGTGTCATATTTTCTGTGTTGCCAGGCTGGAAGACCCTCCAAAGTAACAGAGCATGCTTGGCCCTATCTGGCGCTGGTTCTGTAGAAGTTTCAGAACATTCTGAGGTAAAGACTGCCAGTTAGGCAGTTCGAAAGTGCCCTGATGATACCACAGGGGTCCCACCCCTCATGTTTGGTATCAGGCTGCTGGGTCAATCGAGACAGACCTGAAAATGTTAGTTAATCTGCCCTGACCTGTACGGTTCTGTGAGATAGAGCCCATATATGGTTAGATATGATTTCTGGTCCCCAGGACAAGGGGAGGACTCATCTCATATTCTAAGGGGGTGTGTGGGCCCCGCCCTCACTCCCTGGATCAGGGGCATAAGAATGGCAGAGGAGACAAACTCAGTGTCCTCCGCCCTGAAACACCATATTGATCTCATCTGTGCCAGCTTGAGGATATGCTGGCATCCACCTGGTCTGAACTCTGAACTTTGAACTGAAACAAAGGAACTCTACAAGTTTTTCCCACAATAGGACATCTTTCCAGGAGCTAAGTATTTTTTTTCTTCCCTTTATTTTCAAACTGTGTTATCTCATGTCTCAATAATTGTTGATTTTAATAATTTTCTGTATATATTAATTATTTATATTGCTTTCAATAAACCGACGCTATCGTCAGTTGTTATCCCAGCTACCCTATTATTCAGCATACTCAGAAACTGATCCCAGGTCTCTGAAGAGACGCTACTATGGTATTGTGGTTAGCTAGACAGAAAAGAGTGTGTTTAACCGCTTTTATTTGTAGATCTAGGCTCAGACAGTCAGCGGGCTCCTCTGTCCCATGGTAACAGAGGTGGTGGCAGTTATACCCTGAACTAGTGTGTAAAGTTGTAATTACCGTACTTCACAGGCTCCCTTCTGGTTTGTCTGCGGCCAATTCCCAACGGTTCCTACGCATTGACTGCGACCAGAGTTCGCACGGTCCGTGCGCTGGCACCGTTTGGAAGGCATTTTGCGGTCTGACCACTAGGGCTCCTGTGACAATTACCTCACTAACTGTTGTCACCCTCCCACCATGCTGCTTGGCGATAGTCTTGTAGCCCAGTCCAGCCTTGTTAAGGTCTACAATCTAGTCCCTGACATGGAGAGCCCTTTGGTCTTGGCCATGGTGGCTAATTTTGAGTCTGATTGATTGATTGCTTCTGTGGACAGGTGTATTTTTTACACGTCCTGTAACTGTGAGAGTTCACGGAGGCGCCGCCACGCAGGGCAGCATGGCGGCGGTCTCCGCGTCCCAGCCAGCGAGTTCCGCTCCACTTGCGGAACCGCTGGCAAGAGTTGCTGGGCACACCGCCGCCGCGGCTGGCGACATAGCGGCGGGGCCGGTGATGTGGCCGGCGGAGGTTAGTACGCGCTCGCGCGCGGACCCTGGGCCTGGCCTCTTGTGTACACTGAGGCAGAGGGTCGCGCGCGCACGCACGCACAAGGAGGCAGGATTTGTACCTCCTTCCAGTCAGCTGACTCCAGCTGCACTATTGATTGGCTGGGTGGCTGGGTGGCGCTGCAGATGCGTCCCCAGCATTTAAGTAACTGTCTTCACTTGCTCCGTGTCTGTTGTCGTGGTTACACTTCTGTGTTAGCGCTCAGACCTTAGTTCAGTGTTCTGGTGTTGATACTAAGGATTTCACACCTTAGCTTCGGATTATTATTGTATATTGATTATTGATCTGTGTTCTGACTCTGGCTATCCCTGGCTATTCTCTCTCTCGCTGATCTTGTACCTCTGCCTATCTGATCCTTGTTGCCGACCTCTGCCTGTTTACCGATTACTCTTTTGCCTTCCGCTCCTGTACCGCTGCCGCCATCTCTGTTGCTGAACCCTTGCCTGTCTGACCTTTCTCCCTTCAGTGGAACGTCTCCCACTGGAGGGTTATCTCTGAGGCTTGCCTCTCCGAGATGCCTGCCCCAAGCAGACGATTGCTGCTAGGGGTCGAGATTCCTCATTCAGCATGGTTGGAGGATCTCACTCACGGGGTTCCCATTCAGAGGTAACCACACCTCTGAGGAATTGCCGTGTGGTGGAAATTTCCACACTTCCGGGATATATTACTGTCTTATTGTGTTTCTTTTGCTGAGGTGTCCAGAGGTTAGCAATATATCTGTATTATCGGTGATTCTGCAGATCATCAATAATCGGGTATATATCTGCATTCTTGGTGATACTGCAGATTACCAATAATCAGATTCTCTCTGCGTGCTGACACCGATCATGACAGTAACAAGCTGGGAATAGGAGTAGTAATGGTCATGTGCAGGAGAACTCGTGGAGAAGCTTTTGACCAGTTTGGTTATATGATAAATGTGCGAAATCAGGATGTGATCAACAAAAGCGGAATGGGTCAAGAGGGTTGATAGAGGCCTGCCCTACAAAAAAATAGTGTATGCCCGCCGGAAAGCACCAACTAAATTCCACAAAGTGTGGGATAAATGGTGTGAAAGGTAAATCCAGAAGAAGGCTAAGATGTGTAACATATATGTCCACTAAACCTTATTGGGCGCTATAAAGGCGTGTATGTTCAGGACATATCCAACTAAGAAACAATATTTGGCAGCCTGCATCTGGCCTCCTGAGGGACTCAACAATCACTGCAGCAAACCTTTCTCTAGTACTAGTATCATTATAATTGGAGTCATGTCTATTGTTCTCTATATCGACAGTACCTCAAAATCCTTTTTTTGTTTAAAAAAGAAAGAAAGAAAATCAGCTGATCAAACCAATCACATGCTTCTCCATGAGTTCTTTTAGACATAACCAGCAATAATTAGTACCTTACAGAGGGTGCCTCTAATCTCAGCTTTTTACCTGCATACAGTAAAGACACCTGGGTGCCTGGAAACTTTCTGGTTGAACGGGGATCAAATACTTATGTCACTCATTACAATGCACATCAAGGTCTGACTTTGGGACACTGGGTTTTTGAGGTTCCTTTTGATGTAATTCTGTCTCTCACACACTCTTCTGTTTTAAGAAGGCAAACTTTTGTTTTGCTTAACATTTTAGCAAGAGGGCTTTTTGGTCCTTGTAGCCCCTTAAACACTACAATAAGTTTTGGTTCATCAGGAGCTTGTAACTCTGGGTGTTTCAAGCAGGAGAGGACTGGGTCCTTTTGGCCTGGGGGGAAAACACAAACTGAAGGCCCGTTTTCACTGCAGCCCCAGCCCAAATGACATCACACAGGTGCCCCATGTGCTATATGCCGGTAGTCACGTGGGAAATCCAGCAATGACACTCGAGGGACAGCGTGACAGGTAAAGTATAAATGCACTGGCACCGGGGGTACACAATACATTTTGAGTTACAACAGGGGGGGGGGTTTCTATCTCTTACACAAGTCCTGCAAGCAGCCCTTCTGGAGTCTAGGGACTGTCTGCAAGCAGCCCTTCTGGAGTCTAGGGACTGTCTGCAAGCAGCCCTTCTGGAGTCTAGGGACTGTCTGCAAGCAGCCCTTCTGGAGTCTAGGGACTGTCTGCAAGCAGCCCTTCTGGAGTCTAGGGAATGTCTGCAAGCAGCCCTTCTGGAGTCTAGGGACTGTCGAAAACTTTTCAACCTAGACAATATCTTTTCCTGCAGTATTCATGGCAGCATACAAATCCCTATGCTGCCATGACTACAGCAGGAAAGGAAAATTACCGGTAGGTAAGTATACAATTTTCCGTTATGTAGCTGTGCACATGCAGTTAACAATGGTGAGAGACCAGACAGATATTTTTCCCACGGACCCTGCAGGCAAGTCTCTGCTCTGTATCATGCTGTGTATATTTACTAGCTTGCCCGCCCTGCAATTGCTCTGTAGTTGGGCGTTTATTTCCCTCATTCAGCCTAGTGTTTCACATTGCCTTATACAAAAACCAGAATTCACCAGGCACAGTGCCAGCCCTAAATCATTAAATGAGGCAGCCTGGGGGGAAATCTCCCCCCTTCCCCCCTGGCCAGTCCTCCCCTGGTTCAAGTCCTATTGCATAGGATTGGATTATTGTGGCACTGTACAATTGAAAAGCTGACATATTATTGCGTTCCAGCGGTTCTGGATGTGTGGCTAGCTTACAGGGACAACAAGGGATAATTTGCATATTTAGCAGTTATGCATCGTGGGAGACATCATATGCTCACTCCAACCTGAATTATTGCAAATGCCTTCTGTTTTAAGAAGGCAAACTTTTGTTTTGCTCAACATTTTAGTAAAAGGGCTTTTTGGTCCTTTGTAGCCCCTTACACTCCAATGAGTTCTGGTTCACCATGAGCTTTCTGGGTAGTCTGTAGCTACAATAAACCAACCATTAAAATTATAGTGTGGTAATTTGTTGGTCAGAGAACAAATGAGCAACATCTGCAGGGGATTGCATACTTCTTCCCCTCGCTGTATAGTCAACCGAGCAGGATTTCCACAGACAGAAATTACCATTTCCTGATTTTCTGTACCTATAACATGCTCACGCTACAACATGCTTCCTTTTGATCATTCAATCCAATTGCCTATGCACCCCTATGTAGGAATGATCATGCCTAGGAGAAATCATGGAGAACCATGTGATCAGTTTGGTCAAGTGGTAGATCTGTAAGTCTCTGATTTGCTAATCATGATGTGCTAAAGTAGGACGTGATGACAGCAAATCAGAGCTTTGCAAATCTATCAGCTGATCAAACATATCACATGCTACTCAATTAGTTCCCTTAGACATGACCACCACTACCCCCATGTTGGTCATTAGGTTATTGTCTAATTGTAAGAATATAAAATGCTTAAATGGGCACTGTGGTTGGAACATGACCAGGCAGTGCAGAAGAACAAGATGCATTGATTCAAACATTGTTCTTGTTTTGCCACCTAGGTCACCTGAAATGATCCTACAAATTTTGGGGCACCTTTTCCAGATGTGTATAGGTGACCATAATATCTGCTTAAGTGTACCATTCATTCCTACAGGAAGTATAATTTACAAATGTAGATTAGGTGGTGTCTTCCTTTAAACAGAACTATTTTACTTAATAATTAACTGATTCATTTTAGCAGAAAACTATAACCTGAAACATTCCTACAGAGATTTGTTTAGCTCACAAGGACTGCAAGTTGTTCCAGGTACTGTACCGGTTCACCTAGGTAAATACCTGAGCGGCTTTGCTGATCAGCCGCATAGAGCATCTGTTGTCAGGAGATTATACAGTGCACATTATTAAGCAATTTAATATTAATCCATTCAGATACAGTTCTGGTTCAGTTACACTATATACTATTCCTGCTGTATACTATTCCTGCTGTGAGCTGGTGTCTGCACGGCACAGACTGCAATGAAATATACACCTTTATACTTCATTCTGCCTAAGTCAGAGGAAAACTACAGAGAAAATGCTGATATTCTTTTGGTCCTATAGTCAGGCTGTTGACAGGGGCATGGTTCCCCCCCTTTTCACTTGGTCTCTTCCACCTGACAGCTACATGCAGAGACATAGGCGTCAATTCACCAGAGGTTACCAACCTATTTATCTCTTGGGAGGTAATTTACCTCCTGTGATATCTCCAAATAGCAATTCTCCAGAAGTATAGGGGAAAATATCGACAGAGAGAAATGCAAGAGATAAATGTGAGATAAGTATGAGATAAATAAGTGATAGTTAGTAGTTAGTTTTTCTCCAAATCACAATTCACCAGGGAAGAAAGGGGGTGTGGCCATTCGTTATTTTTTCATCTCTTTATCCCCTGAATGAACCTGGAGATATCGTGGTTTTCACACAGCAGCTGCTGCTGTGGAAGATGGAGCCTTTTGAGCTTACGCTGTTAGGCCTGGTGCACACCAAAAACCGCTAGCAGATCCGCAAAATGCTAGCAGATTTTGAAACGCTTTTTCTTATTTTTCTGTAGCGTTTCAGCTAGCATTTTGCGGTTTTGTGAAGCGTTTTTGGTGTAGTAGATTTCATGTATTGTTACAGTAAAACTGTTACTGAACAGCTACTGTAACAAAAACCGCCTGGCAAACCGCTCTGAAGTGCCGTTTTTCAGAGCGGTTTGCGTTTTTCCTATACTTAACATTGAGGCAGAAACGCCTCCGCAATCCAAAATCTGCAGCAGCCCGGGAGTATGCGTTTCTGCAAAACGCCTCCTGCTCTGGTGTGCACCAGCCCATTGAAATACATTACCCAAGCGTATCCGCAGCCGCAAGCGGATCGCAAAACGCAGCCGAACCGCTCTGGTGTGCACTAGGCCTTAGAGCTTGCTTCTATTATGAGGAGACGAAGGCGCAGGAGGAGGGTCTGTTTAATCGCCCCTCGTATTTTTCGTGAGAGAACAGTTCTTGATAATTTTACTGAGACAGAGGTGGTGAAGAAGTTCAGACTCACTCGTGAAATGATTTATGATTAGAGATGTTGCGAACTGTTTGCTCGGCGAACATCTCTGGGGCTTTTACTACTTCCGGGTCGCTCTGACCCGGAGTAGTACGCCTGCGCTGCCCGGCGAAGCGCGTCCTAGATCGCGCTCCTGTTGCCGGGCACTCTCTGCGCATGTGCGTGACGTCGTTCATGACGTCACGCACATGCGCAGAGAGTGCCCGGCAACAGGAGCGCGATCTAGGACGCGCTTCGCCGGGCAGCGCAGGCGTACTACTCCGGGTCAGAGCGACCCGGAAGTAGTAAAAGCCCCATGTATTGAGAGATGTTCGCCGGCGAACGGTTCGGGAACCGTTCGCTACATCTCTATTTATGATATGATCCGGCAGTAAAAGGCGGGAATACTCTGGTCAGGTAGTGGTAAAACTCTGCCTCCTACCCACAATGCTTCACTTTCAAGCTTACAGAGAGGAAAAGTATCCCATGTAAATAATTAATACCGATTACCTAACTCTCTGCTTTCTCACACTTTCCTCATGCATATCTCTCCATAATCCCCTGCTATCGAACACTTTTCTCTCTGTCCTCTCACACTGGTGAATTGACTCCAGAGTGTTAAAATACCTCATAAGATAAACTACCTTCCTTTTTTCTCTTAGTAAATCCTCTCTGGTGAATTGACGCCATAATGGTTGAGGAGCTGCCAGATATTGAGTACTGGCTTTTCCAAACATTCTGAGGATGATATTTTATTTGCTATTACATAAATGACTATAGGGCTTGCATGATGTAAAAAAAAAATAACTATTGTATTGAGAGACAGTTTACCAATAACTATTGTACAGACATGCAGCCTGGCTTTCTCCCAAGCAGCCTGTTCAGTTCTGTGGAGAGGGGGAGGAAAGGAGATGTGGGATGGGCTATGTCATGGCCACAACAACAGAAAGCCAGTAGTGGTGGGGAAAAGCGATCCAACATGCTGGATTGCTGAAGGGCACTGATTTTGGGGGGCACCTGTATACATTCAGACATGGACAGCTATTTTGAACAGAGAACATCTAAGGTGTGAACACAACAGAGGGGCCTGTTTGCACCGATGTTCCATGAAAAAAACACGCCCTATAATTTAGGCGGATTCCTCTCACCACTTGCATTGATCTAAGGCACAAAAAAAGGGAGGGGGGATCAGATAAGCAATTTCACATAGCTTGGACCAAACATCACGGAGTTGGGCCCTGTGCACTTTTCACTGGGGGGCCCATTATTTGTAATTACACCCCTTGGTCCAGAGTACAGGAAGTTATTGTAGGAGGAACAGTCATGTGATCAATATTTGTATTGAATAACAAGCCATGTAGATGGTCAGAGCTATGTAGATCTGTGCCCCCTAGTGCTCATGACTGGGAGTAGAGCAGCTTTTCTGCCTGGCACTGACCTCCAACAATAGGGTGCGTACACACACCCTATGGAAGCCAACGACGGGTCCGTCAGACCCTCCCACTGGGCGGACTTTCAGACGACAGTAGTGCGTGTGTTTGCACATATAAAGGCATATTGTTATCCTTTAGCTTCTCACACAGAAGGCCTGTGAGCCCTGCTGGACCAAAAATCATTTTTCGATTTTTTTTTTAAATCCAATATAAACATTTTTAACCTTCCTTAGGGGGAGAAAAAGTACCAATACCCATTAAAGGGGCACAAGGCTGAGCATTCTAATACTCCTAGAAACATAATGGAAGCTACATAAAATTCTTAAAGAGAACCTGTACTGAGTAAAAATATTTAAAATAAACACATGAGGTAACTTCAAATGAACATTACATAGTTACCTTGCCATCAGTTCCTCTCAGAAGCTCACCATTTTCTTCTGACAATAATCCCTTCCAGTTCTGACAATATTTTGTCAGATCAGAAATATATCGGTTGCTGTCAGTAAAATATCAGTTGCTGTCAGTTATAGCTGAGAGGAAAACTGATGTACCAGGTAACGTCCATGTTTCCCTATGGCTCAAGTGGGCGATCTTACAGTTTAACTGTGCGCTGACCAGAAAGCTGTTATGGGTAATGGCCATTTTCAAAATGGAGGACAGAGAATTCCCTTGATCACAGTAAACAAACACGACGCGGGACAGGAGAAAGACACTGAGGAGTAGACTACATGGAAGGTAAGTATGACTTGTGTATGCTTATTTTGACTTTTAATTTTAGGTTCAGGTTTTCTTTAAAAAAGAAAAAAAAACTGCCAAAATGACGTGTAAAACTCCTTGTCAGTTGGTAGCCTTTTAGTAACCTATGTGTACCTTTTTTCTATTTCATCTAATCTTTCTGAGAGGGATTTTAAACATGTGACATCTCTATTACCAGGGAGGAAGACAAAAATATTAGTTGATGCATAGCTGCATTCCCTTATTTTGAAGGATACATTTAGAAATATATAAAAAAAATCAGATTTACTTGGCTGGGTTGGGTCAGCGGCTGCTACCGAGGGGATGCCGGGAGCCTGGCTTAGAGCGGAGCTGCGGCAAGATACACATAGGCGTCCAGGGGCTGGAGGAAGCCCCAGGTAAGTAAATCGGATTTTTTTTATATTCCTGGAAGTATCCTTTAAGGCTGCTTTCACAGTAAGACATTACAGGCGCACGTTAGTGCAGCCTGTAATGCATCCCAAATCACAGCAATGATTAATCAATGGGCTGTTCACAGTGCCCACGTTGCGTTACATTGCAACGCAGCACGTAAGTTGAAAGTGCTGCATGCTGTGCGTTATGCGTGGCTAAGCCGCATTAGACTGTGCGCACATGCTCAGTAGTGTTGGAGGAGGAGGTCTTCCCTCCGCCTCCTCAGCCAGGCACATGGCTAATTAATATTCACTGCATGGTGTGACGTGCAGTGTTTACTTCCTGGAGCACCGCTCTGTGCGGTGATTGGCTGGCGGGACCACGTGATGCCGCATGCGTCCAAGAGTACGCATCACGGCATCATGGACGCCAGAGTGAGCTGCACAACGCAGCTCACTCTGACGTCCACATCCAAGAGCACCAGGCGTTGCGTTAGGGGCACGTTATGCGACCATAACGTCCCCTAAAACGCAACGTCTTGGTGTGAAAGTAGCCTGAAGGGAACCAGAGATGAATGATTCACACTAAATAAACATATCGATAGCTTGTAAAGAATAAATGCTCTACCTGATAATTTTGCCACTCTGGTGTGCCTTTTTGAGTGTTTTTCATCCATTATTGCCCCAGGAAAAATTCAATATGGCCGCCATCTCATATCCCTTCTGCTTCCAGGTTATGAGCTGTTCTGGATGTGCTGTCTAGGCTCTATGAAACTATAGTCAAACAGGGCTGCTACTGCAGGCTTTCATCTGTGTGCTTTCAACTTTATTATTCTGGCATGCTATGTGGCTGCCTGTAGGAAGTGTCTCTCATAGAAATGAAACTGCATACAGTAGTTAATAATGATGACTGGCTGCACAGTGCACACAGATCACACAGCCACACTTGTCTGTTTCAGAGCTTCTTTCTGCAGGAGCTGCCCCTCCCATGTCATCAGCTCTGAGTATGCAAAGCAGGAAAGCTGAGCCAGGAGGGGGCAGGCTTGGGCTTGAAAAGACTCCACAGAATGCTGACTCAGCTATAATGATTCCAGCTCAAACCTAGGCTGAATGCTCAGTCAGGGATTCTTATCACAGCTGAAAACAGACAGATTAAGCAGAAAAGAATGAAACTAAAATCAGGGTAGGTGTTTACTGTCACGTTCCCACTGATAAATGTAATAAAATACATGAGGGTGCTTCGTCTCTGGTTCTCTTTAATGCTGGGTACACACGGTGCGTTCCCGTGCTCTATGCCCGCTCGATTACCGGCCGCTCGATTATTTCCGATATGTCCGATTTGCGTTTTGATGATTGTTAGGTCGATTATTATGTAAAGTATGCCAAATCGACTCTAACAATCCATCGAAACGCAAATCGGACATGTCGGAAATAATCGAGCAGCCGGGAATAGACGGGAATCGAGCGCGGGAACGCACCGTCTGTACTCAGCATAAGAATAAAGAACTTGAAATTGTACCCAATATATAAAATTCAGGTTTCGTTTTAGTTGGGCCACATCCTTTGAAATCTTCCTTTTGCATATTTAAGATCTCACCAGGAGGAGCGCAGCCGCACTAGTAAATGTCCCAAAGTTAATGTGTGACCTGGCTTTGAGCTGTGGTTGTCATGCCCCTATGCGGTTTCAGCCCATTTTTTTAATAATTGGTGTAAGTAGGAACATTTTGAATTCATGAGTAGATGCATGAAGTAACTGCTTGCATGCTAAGTGGTGTGGTTTGGAGTAGGGAGCAGTTCTAAAGGTGCCCATCAATAATACAATCTTCATTGTATAATCTTATAATTTCTAAGTAATATGAGGGAATATTTAGAGTATTCATTGTAGCCCCAAATTTGTCCTCATGGGCCATTTCCATTCCATTGTTTAGGATGGACTGAGGAACGGAGTAATGTGTTCCACCTGATGGACCGCACCCTTCCTGATTCAGCCCCATTAATTCATTTGAGCTGTGCCAAAAATGTGTGAGAGAACCTCATATGACATTTTCTGGTTTTGATTGGTTGAGATGGGTATTTACCTAGACAGTACATAAAATATCATACAAAACTCATATAAGTTTCAGGAAAGAGAGAAGAGATACACAACAAATATAACCGGGTTCCTAGTCTTTAGGATAAAATAGCTGTATAGTGCAGGGGACACTAAAGGACACTACAAATATAACCGAGTTCCCAGTCTTTAGGATAAAATAGGTGTATACTGCAGGGGACACTAAGGCTGCGTACACACTAAGACGTTACAGGCGCACGTTAGTGCAGCCTGTAACACTCCCCCAACGTACAGCAATGTAACACAAGTGGGCTGTTCACACTGCCCCTGTTGCGTTACATGTAACGCTGCACGTTCTTCCGAAAGTGCAGCATGCTACGGCGTTACAGCGGCTTAAGCCACGTTACACTGTTTGCACATGCTCAGTCAGGTTGGGGAAGAGCGGAGAGCGGCCAGGCACATGGCTAATTAATATTCACTGCACGTTGTGACGTGCAGTGTTTACTTCCTGGTGCGGCCGCTCTGTGCGGCGACTGGCCGGTGGGACCACGTGATGCCGCATGCGTCCAAGAGTACGCATCACGGCATCACGGACGCCAGAGTGAGCTGCACAACGCGGCTCACTCTGACATCCACATCAAAGAGCACCAGGCCTTGCGTTAGGTGCGCGTTATGCGACCTTAACGTAGCACCTAACGCAATGTCTTGGTGTGCAAGTAGCCTAAAGGAACCAAAGGATAATTTTAGACAGCTGTTGAACTCCAGCCTTCGAGGGTCATGACCATGCCATTGTTTAGGATGGACTGAGCAATGGAGAAATGTGTTATACTTGATAAACCACACCTTTCCTCATTCAATCCTATGAATTAATTTGAACTGTGCTTAAAATGTGAGAGGGTCTCAGCCCTTGAGGACTGGAGTTAGAGATCCCTGTTTCATAGAAATATGATAATAGATCTTTATGTTTATAGAGTCATTGAATATGCATGATTGTGTAAACACAGCAGTTTATTGGCAAGCAGCATAAAGTGTTCAGTATAATCTTATCTACGAGCAAAAGTAATACACTCATGAAGCTATCTATGCAAGCTATGCGTGGCAAAAGAGCAATGTAGTAAAATATTGTAGCAAAGCAGTGGCATTTCATGGCTGCTTGCCGGGAAATGCTGCAGAATTATATTCCCGTTCTAGCAGTGGTGTCCATGGCTAGAGTGGTGCTTGCTTGTGAAAACATGGCCATGTCCCTGGTGTTGGCTGGAGCTGAATCTGCCTGTGTTATGATGCTGCTGATGTCCTCCATGGTGATGTCCTCCAAAGTGATTTCCTCCATGCTCATGCCCTACGTGGTGATGACCTCCATGGTGAAGGCTTCCATGATGATGGCCTCCTTGGTGATGTCCTCCGGAGTGATGTTTCCCCCCAGTGCTGGAGTGCAGAACAGCTGTACACAAGGATAAAACCAAGAGCAAAATAGTGAAAAACTCATTCCTGCCTTGTATACAAAAAATTAAAAAAATGCAAGATTTGTTTGTTTAACTTACAGATATTTACATTGCCATCTGAAGCCATTCTGAAAGAAAACAATAGCTTGTTAACATTTATATTTATTGAGTAGTACATGAGTATGTTTATTTGGGAACAGTTTTATTTCCCAGGCCTAAACTCAGAGAAGAAATGCATTTACCCTAGCTGCAGTCTGTGGACCTGAACCAATTCACCTTTTTTCCTAAGTCTTCTCATAGGAGATAATTTTTCATCTTGTGTTTAAAATAACTTTACAGTACTTGAAAAAAATACCAAAAAGTAGGTGTATAAAGTATTCTCTTGCTTGTTGGTGGCTTAAAAGACATTTTATAAATAAGTTGTGAAAATATCACCAAAGAGAAAACTTAGGAGAAAACATTTTCTCCTGACTTTTGTCTTAGAAGATTTTTATTTTAAGTTTCTGTTTAAAATAACTTTTCAGCACTTTGCAATTGAAAAAGTACCAAAAGTATTTAAAAAAGTACTATCAAAATAATTTTGTCTGGTGGTTTAAAAAGCATTTTATTGGCAAGCTGTGAACATATTGCCTAGAAGAAAACTCAGGAGAAAAAGATAATTGCATATGAGCTCGGATGTCAATACTTTGTTTGTTGACCTAGATGTAGGGATGCTTTGACAACCAGGAATGTGTGGAAAACACTTCTCAGTGGCCTTTTTACCACTGACGGATTAGGTAAAGCAAAAGAAAACCTTTGCCGAGTTGAGGGCTGTTGTTAAGCATTTTTCTTTAACCCAATGCTGATTATTATAGCTTTTTTTTTGTATTAGCTACACTATAATGGAGGATGAAGGGGACGGAGCTATGCTGGGAAAAAATCTTGTTTCAGAAATCTGGTTTAACTCATGAAGTATCTCTCTGATTATAACTGCATATGTGAGAATGGAGTATAGCACCGTGTTAGTCATGAGTAAAAGACAAAAGTTTAATGGTATCATCCTGATTCAAAACTTCAGTCTTTTATATGTAAAACAGATAAGAAGAGATACTGTAAACCACTAGATAATAATAATAATAATAATAATAATAATGATATTTTTATAGCATTTTTCTTCCTGGGACTCAAAGCGCTATGACCCTGTATTCTGCAGTCTCAAAGGCTCGGGAGAAGAGGTTAGTTTATAGCCTTTTCTTAAAGCTTTCCAGGGAAGAAGCCTCTTGCACTGATTGTGGATTAACAGATACATCACAAGTTAAGACAGATAAGGAGAGATAAATGATGAGATAAACAGATAAGGAGAAATAATTAATGAGATGATTTTTAAGAATGGGTGTAAAGTAAACCTACCCTGAAACATGTATGTATTCGAAAATCTGTCTTAGCTTGAGTTAGATAAGGTAGTACTTCCATGAATATTGTCAGCGCACCCAGTAAGTAACAGCAGCAACCTGGGTCTCTTATGCAGAGATTAACTAATCACGAGTAAAATGCCAGAGTAAAGGTGTTAAAATAATATTGCACGCTGCTGATGACAACTAACCCAACCCTCCCCCTCCCCCCCCCCCCCTCCATGGTCAAAATGAGTTAATATGAGAAACAATGGTAAATATTACAAAAAATTGGTAGCTGTTTGGTCAACATTGGTTAGAAAACTCAACCCACTGATTTGTGTGGTTCAATACATGATAAATATTGTTTTACAATAGTAATGCGTGTGACCTTTATTTACATGTGACTGTTTGTTTAGATGTCAAGGCACATATGGTATATTTACCTGCCCTCTTCTCCCTCCAGCATCTTCTTGTAGGTGGCAATCTCAATGTCCAGGGCCAGTTTGACATTCATCAGCTCCTGGTATTCTTTCAGTTGGCGAGCCATGTCCTGCTTGGCCTTCTGAAGGGCACCTTCCAATTCAGCCAGTTTATGCTTGGCATCCTGAATAGCAGCTTCACCATTTGCCTCAGCTTCTCTAATGGCGGCCTCCAATGAAGCCCGCTAGGGAAATATAAAAACTACTTATAACAAGTTGATAACATAAAATCTGCAATTACATTGATTGGTGCTTTGACTAGTCCAACTGTGAACGAGCACTGGGCTCCTTTCCCAGGTAAGTCTACATAGATTCAATAATTATTCTGCAAATCACCAATGTAGTATTTCACCATAATAAATGTTATTGCATTTATACATGCAAATATTTCAGGAGATATAACAGAATGTAGAAAAACCAAGAAGAGTTGTGGTCATAAGAATTACTACAAGCTACTGACTATAAGGCAGAAGAGATGGAATTCACCATGGCGTAGGTTTGTTAGGAGCAAACTTCCATCCCATAATGCTCACCATGACCTCTGACCTGAAGCTGGTCAGTAGAGAAGGAATTTGCCACTGCGACCATGTTAGCGAATCAGGACACTAAGGTCAGCAAAAGCAACTGGCCAGCTGACTTCAGGTCAGAGGTCATGCTGGGCAGTATGGGATGCAAGAGCTCCATTGACAATGCCGCAGAACATTATATCTCTTTTAGGCTGGTATTGATGATCTCTAGTAAGCCTTCTTTCTGCATATAACAATGCCTAGAATGAATGGCAGGTAGCCCAAGATTTGTACAGATGTGAAAAATATTATAATGTGTAGGTTACAAATCAGAAGAATATTGTTATACTGTAAACATCTCAAGACCTTTGTGCTCCAGTGACATATAAAACACAAACTAAGAAATTGATCTATAGTTAAAAAGTAAGTGTATTTTTTAGATAATAGTTTTCTTTTTCTGGTGTATAAACGCTATTAAGAATTTTTTAAGTGATATTTTTCAATTTTTTTCATTGATACCAAACTTCCTTTTTTTTCACGCAGAATGACGGTTTTCAGTTGGGAGTTTTTTTTAAAAAAAATGTTTAATGAACAATGGCCAGCAACTATGTGGGGCGCATGTTTGGATGGAGGACGGAGCCTGGAGCCAGTGGCAAATGTGGACAGGTAATGTATAGTGTGCAGGGGGCACATTTAGCATTAGGGAGTACAGTGCTGGGGGTTTCATTGCGTTCATCGTTCCGATGTCGCTCAACATTACCGCCACGCACCCAAGGTGTATGGCCACCTTTAGAGTAAAGTTGAGAGATTTTGGAAAGTAGATACAAATGGTGGAGGACTATCAAATAATCAATTTCAGTGGAAGTAGAATTCTTTATCCTTAAGTCTACTAAAATTCTGGTCATGCTGATCTCTTAAAGTGGCTTTGAACCCACATGTTTTATTGTAATAAGATACTTCTTCAGTTAGAACTCTGGTAGTATATGGTATTTTTCCAGCTTACCACAATGTGGCACTGGCTGATCACATGTTAAGAGTTTGGCTGCTGAGGAAAAAAGGGGGTGAGCCAAATCTGTAAATTTCATTTTTTTCTTAAAGGAATACTATCGATTGAAACGACTTTTTTTTAATACTCTATATTAGTGTACACATTACCACTAGTGCTAGGGGCACTTTATTTATTCACCCAGGTCTCTCTCTCGCTATCCCTGCTTAAAAATTCATTTCTCACACAGCTCATAGTAGTTTGGGTCACCCTGAGCTGCTTGGTTACTCTGTCACACAGCTCACAAATATATTTCACTGTGTCACTCACAGCATGCAGCAGACTTGAGGAAATAGGCTGATCTGAGGTGGTAACAGGTAACTAAATGAGCTGGAATATTGCTGGAATATAACTAGCTAGACCATGAGTCTGTGTTTACACTCAGACTGGCTGCCTGCTTGAGGTGATTCACTCCAGGCTGCATCCACTTTACAAGCTGCTGAGAGGGGCAGACCACTGTCTACAATTAGCATTATTAGTATCTTTATCAGTCAAGAGAAGCAAAGATAATAAACACACATTGCTAGAATCTTTAACCCCTTACCACCATATCAATAAGATTCTTTCAGCAAGGTGATAATTAAACTATAAACTGAGGAGTTGATAGCAACTCCCCTGTGCAGAGACATGGGCTAGCCTTCTGGGAGCTCAGTATTAGATACATTTTGTATCCAACACTGACGCCAAAACTGACGGATGATTTTACAGCTGAGAGGAACAGCTGTGTGAGGAATCAAATTGCTCCTAGTACTTGTCCTAATGTGTGCTACAACATACAGCATTTAAAAATAAATGCATACATCGATAGTATTCCTTTAAGAGAAAAACACATTGTTACTTAAAAACATTAGTGATTTACATGTAAGTCATTAACTGTGGAAATTAAATAAATATCTGACTTGAGTTCCTTAAAGCGGATCCGAGATGAAAAACTAACTATAACAAGTAACTTGTCTATATATCGTATCTAAAGTTTAGTTTACACAACAATGAGAGGAAAAGACTGGCACTAGACATCAACAGCAAGGCACAGGTCCGCTTCACCGGATTTTGTATTCATAACATGCACGTGCACCTCAGAACAAAGCACTGTGATATGGCATGAAGAGAAAATTGGAGGCACTGAGCTTGCAAAAGATATACCTTTAATCCACGGTGGAAGGACACATCATTCCTCTGAGGAAGCTTTGTTCTAAAGCGAAACAGCTGTCAGGCCTCCCTCACCCCCACTGTACACCCTGATGTGTCCTTCCACCGTGGATTAAAGGTATATCTTTTGCAAGCTCAGTGCCTCCAATTTTCTCTTCATGCCATACTAAAGTTTAGTTTACACAGCAAATCTAGCTGCAAACAGCTTTAACAGTATGTGATTATTTATTCCTGTGATACAATGAGAGCAGCCATGTTCTGCTTGTCTTCATTACACAAAGGCAAGCTGATCTGCATCTCCAGCCCTCAGCCTGTGAAAATTTCACTACCCTCTCCTTCTCCCTTTGCCTCTGAAATATCTGGCTAGTAACCTCATACTCCTCCTGCCAAGACTGAGCTCCTATAAGCCCTTGCTACTAAGTCTGAGAGTGCCAAAGCACTGGAGGAGCTGTGGGTGAGGCTTGTTTAGTTTATAGGAAGCATTAAAACAAAACATAAAAAGTATTTGGCTTGAGGAACACCATATAAACTATATGAAAGGAACACAATTATGCAATGAGTAAAAGTTTATCTCGGATCCACTTTAATTCTTATTATATGTATTATTATTCCACTCCACTTTTAGTTATTTAACAAATCAAAAGCATAGTTACCTGGGATTTAGCACATTCTATTTCTCCTTTCAGTTTCTGAATCGTTCGGTTGAGTTCAGCAATCTCATTTTTGCTGTTTTGCAGATCACTTCCATTTCTACCAGCTGCCATGCGTAAGTCTTCGAACTACAAAGGAAAATAATGTATGAGTCTCTTTTTACTGTCTCCTCATAATATGTAGTTAGAGCATTCAGTAGGCTGCATTTAAAATTTACCCTAGATTGGTACATGGCCTCAGCCTCAGCTCTGCTCCTGGTGGCAATGTCTTCATATTGAGCTCTCACTTCAGCTATGATACTGTCCAGATCCAGGTCTCGGCTGTTGTCCATGGACACGATGACTGAGGTGTCAGAGATCTGAGCTTGCAGCTGAGCAATCTCCTGCAGATGGCATCAGTCACCAATTAGAGATACTGGATAATAAAATGTATATCACAGAATAATCCACTAGCAATAGGTAAATCATTACCGCATCATACAAAGTCCTCAAGAAATTGATTTCATCGGTCAGGGCATCTGCCTTTGCTTGTAGCTCAGCTTTGCTCATAAATGCAGCATCAACATCCTAAAAGTAACATAAAATAGAGGAATCCGTTTTAGAGTCAGATTAAATGAAACATGATACAAAACATATTCAAAACCACACAACCACTAAACAAATTTTAAACCTATATGCATAATTAATAATAATAGTAAGAATTAAATTTTCTACTGCTTGGCTAGAATAAGCTGCCAACCAGGGAAGGTCTAGCCAGCTCTGGCTGCAGCGTTGTTTCAATAGGCTACCAATAATATATTATTATTTTATTCTAAATGGTGATACTGAGTAAGATGATACTATTTGTAATAATATGTATTAGCGCTAAGGGCCAGTTTCCACTACACGCAGATTGAATGCAGAATGGATGCAGAAAAACTTACTCTAATGAATGCCTATGGGAAAATCTGCCTCAGAAAAATTGTGTTTAGTGGAAACAGGCCCATAGGCTTTCATTGGGGTCAGTTTTTCTGCATCCATTCTACATCCAATCTGCGTGTAGTGGAAACAGGCCCTTAACGTTTTAATAGCTTTGTACTGCTCTGAGCCGTATAGAACTAGATATGGCTGGCTGCTGAAATATTGTCTAATATGTAAGGTTTCGAGGTAATAGAAAAGGCAAACAATCGATATTGAAAAGATGTTGATTATTCACCTGAACTAGGAGAAAATGTTCACTGTATGCTTTTCTTTAAGTGGATTCCAACTCTTGTACAGCACACATTGAAAAGTCTTTATTCCACATATAGTTGCTTAAAATGTGACTGTTCTGTGTTCCTTGTCTGTTTAGCCAGATCAAAGTGTCTATTTAGTTCTTATCAGCAACTGTGAATAGACTGCAGGAGCTCTGCCAAGGCAGCTCTCCATATAGCAAACACTGAGGCTTAACCCTTTCAGTGCTCCTTACAAAGTAAAACCAAGTTAAAAGTTGAGGTGGCCTAAGACGTGCCCCTTATTAAAGCAATAAGCCAATATTCAGATAAATCCTGCAGAATGTAATAATCGTAGCATAAAAAATATTCGGTAATATGAGCATTTACCCTCTTCAGAAGGACAAATTCATTCTCTGCAGCAGTGCGTTTATTCATCTCGTCTTCATATCTATGAACAAGAGGTATCACATTTTATCTCAATGATGCTTTGTTTCTGTGCTCTTAATGAAAAAAAAAAATACAAAACACATGGGGCCTGATTCACAAAGCGGTGCAAAGTGTTTGCACGCCAGTGAAAATCCCTTTATCATGCCTAAACTCAGTTTAGGCATGATAAGAAGAAACTTGCGCGAATTTTCCGCACGCAAAGTTTTGTGCGCGCAATCGCGCGGAGCACGGTGCGGTGCGGGCGATGCGCCCATTAAACCCTATGGGCGCTGCGCGCGGAGTTGCGCGATTACTTTGCGCGCGATAAAGAGCACAAATCGGTGCTAACTCCGCGGTGCAAAGCTTATCATGCCTAAAGTCTTTTAGGCGTGATAACTGAGTTATCACCGCTTTGTGAATCGAGCCCATGGTCTGCAGAGGTGTATCCGTTTGGAGATGGTCACATTCCCCTCTGATTAAATAAAAATATAATTTTGTATACTTTTTAATGGTAAACCGATAAAGGGGGTTCTTGGAGATTCTTAGAACCCCTTAGCAGCTAATTAAAGACTATACATCATCTAATAGAAATCTGAGCTTATATAATACGCTTTCTTCATGGTGAATTACGAAATCATGCATTACGTATGTATTACTGACATCATGTATTACCTCACATGTTAGGAGGAACATTTAACTTACTGAATCGTAGGTGGTACTCCCACTCCCTAAGAGTGTGGGCTTTTGCTTTTCTCTGCTGCAACCAAAGTATCCCCAGGAACCAGATGATTATTGCCTATTATGACCAAAGGCTACACAAACTGGAGAAACTTGACGAGGGCTTTCCAGCATCAAAGCACAAACCCCAACTGCTAAGCAACTTCGCATCTTCCCCACCTAGTGTGTCTATCCCCCCCTTCCCCTTTAGATTGTAAGGCTTAGGGAAGGGCCCTCCTACCTATTTTTTCCTACTGATGCACCTATCCCATTGAATGACTAAACTAGCTGGACTACTTGATCACCACTCCATTGACTTCATGAGCTAGCCTCATTCCTAATCATTCTCCGGGGATGTGTAATCCTGTATTCATGTATTTGTGTATTTTGCGTCATTGTCTGTAACCTTATTTATTGTCCATAAAATATTAATAATAGGATAACACCGAGAGGGAGGTTGACTCCATGCTCCTATCAGGCTTTCACAACATGGGCATCAGTCAACTGGTGAGAGAACCAAAAGGCACTTAACCATGCAGTGATAGCCAAGGGTGAAACACTCCACCAATAAAAGGGACCCTTATGGAAGGCTTGAAGTGAAACTGGACTACTTATACATATTCCATATAATCATTTTATTCCATATAACTCAATCACATACTACTAAACCCATTTTCTGTCTTTTTTATCAAGTTAGCAAGTTTTGTCATGATTTCTTACTGAAAGTAACTTACTTTCTCTTAAATTCTTCCATCATTTCTTCCATGTTGTTTTTTTCTGCCTCTAAACGAGAACTCTCACCCTCCAGACTATCCAGTTGTCTCCTGAGGTTCCCAATAAAAGCCTCAAATAAAGGTTCTATCTGGCACTTGGCTGTCTTCTGCTCCTGTAGGAAAGCCCACTTGGTCTCCAGCATCTTGTTCTGCTGCTCCAAAAACCTCACCTAAAAGAAATGTACAACCTTATTACTGCAGATGTTTTTCTCTTCATTTTAACATTTCTTTTTAGTTTTGTAATGTAAGTTTCCTAGGAAAAGTGTCACTACTGTAAAAAATTATATGGTAAACAAAGGTCAGTGAAATGTGTGCTTCCCAAAATTAAACCTTCAAGAAACCACTGAAGGGCAAATACAGTATAAAGATTGTATCATACACTATTACACAGAATACCTAAGCACCGGGGGTGGCCTAGAGCCACTAGGAAAGTATAGGGGACTAAAAGAGAGCCCCGCTACTATGACGCAATGCATCACTACTAAATATGCAAATTATTTCTTTATGCCCCTGAAGCCAGGCTTACATCCAGAACCACTGGTGTATAGCAAGCCTATAGCTTATACAGTTTACAGAGCCACACCAACCTCACATGCAGACAACCTGTTTCACACTGTTGTTCCTCCTCAGTACATGGCAGGGATTATTATGGATCTATATGATAGGGCTTGGACCAGTACAACAGAGTAACCAAGCAGCTTGGGGTGACCCAAAACCACTAGGAAAATGGGACTAAAAGAGACCGAAAAGCCCTCCTACTAAAAAGCAATGCTTAGTGTGGTTTCCCTTCTTAAAACAGAAGGTATTTATGATAGTTCCGCTTTAAGTGAGCAAGTGTAGTTTCCCACAATGCATCACAACTATAATACAAATGATCTCTTTATGCCTCTGAAGTCAGGCTTACATCCAGTACCACCGGTGGTTTATAGCAAGCCTATAGCTTATACATTTTACAGAACCACATCAAACCAACATGCAGACAGCCTGTTTTGGACTTTTGGCCCTCATCAGTGCATGGTATGGATTGATATGGCTCTATGGGATAGGGCTTGGACCAACAGAATACCCAAGCAGCTTGAGTGACCCAGAACCACTAGGTAAGAATAGGGGCAACACTCAGTGTAATTTGCATTCTTAAAACAGAAGGTATTTACGATATGTACTAAACCTGACTTTTGATGCTAGTTTACAGTTACAGTTTACAGAGCCACACCAACCTCACATGCAGACAACCTGTTTCACACTGTTGTTCCTCCTCAACTAACCTCCTTAACTAACATGACTTAATCATTGGACAAGTAATTTTTAAGAGCTCCTTACAAAAGGATTTGTGTAAATATATCTATAGCACAAAGATAGGCAAAAATAGTTTACATAGATTTCCAATATACACAATTATACAATGTTATTGTCTTTGAGAATGAAATATGGTATATTTGGGGTTTTTTTATATTTAAAAACTTGATGAACTTGGCAACTGAACTGCAAATTATGATTCCCTGAAGAACACATTAAAAAGGAGACTGTGCATTAAGTAAATATACTCACCTTGTCAATGAAGGAGGCAAACTTATTATTGAGTCCTTTAATTTGATTTTTCTCCTCGGTTCTAACTCTTTGGATGTTTGGGTCTATCTCTAAATTGAGAGGAGCCAAAAGACCCTGGTTGACAGTGACATGGGTAATCCCACTAGAACCATGTGATCCTCCAAAA
Source organism: Hyperolius riggenbachi (assembly GCF_040937935.1). NCBI lineage: Eukaryota > Metazoa > Chordata > Amphibia > Anura > Hyperoliidae > Hyperolius > Hyperolius riggenbachi. The sequence continues at coordinate 114,928,956 of NC_090647.1, read as the reverse complement.
TGCCCACCAAAGCCATGTCCAGATCCATGTCCATGACCATGTCCACCTTGGCCAAGTTGAAAGCTTCCCATTGATATCTTATTTCCCTTTGATCCAATATCATGGGCACTCTTGCTGCTGAAGCAGTGATGACTTTTGTGACCATGTTCGGAGTGCTTAGAAGAGTGTGAGAAGAAGCTGTGTGATCCAGAATGTTTGGGAAGGCATACAGAACCTGCACTGAAGTGCTTGTGTCCAGAGTGGGCCAGGATAGAGTGATGATGAGACATGGTTGGTCTTCTCGCTATGCTGAGCTACACAGGAGATGCAGAGGAACTTCCAGTCAATTGCTGATTGCTGAGGACTTTCATGCTGCTTTTATACCTGAACTGACTGTTAACAGCCATGTAAAAAGACAATGACAGCATAAGTTTTGTTTTCTGGCATCATCGCTTTGATTTTATAGAAGGCAGACCAGCAACACGCCTGCATTGTCAAAGCTATAATGCATACGTTATTGGCTGTGCTTACTGGAATGTATCATATTGTTTATGTACAGTATATCAGGCACAGTAGGAACAAATAGCAATAATACTAAAAAATACATAGGAACTGATTTACTAATACAGACAGACCCCTACTTACAAACCACTTGAGTTACAGTTTTTCATACATACAAACAGAGTTGTTTCCATACAGAGCCGGGGCAAGGTCCTCAAGCAACAAAGGCTGAGACACCAAAGTGCGCCCCTCCATCCCTCCCACCTAGAGATGAGCCGAAATTTTCGAAATTTCGAACTGCTTTTATTACGAATGCGAAATTTAACATTACGACCCAAATTCGTAATTTCGTAATTAATTTTCAAATCGTAATTTACAATTTCGTAATCGAAATTTCACTCCCATAATGACGAATTTCGTGTCTCCAACCGAAATTTTACTGTTTCAGGTTTGTAAGGGTTTCTATCCCTCTAGATGCCTAAAATGAATAGCACAGCCAGCCAGCCAGCCAGCCAGCCAGCCAGCCAGCCAGCCAGCCAGCCAGCCAGCCAGCCAGCCAGCCAGCCAGCCAGCCAGCCAGCCCCTCCTCCTCCTCCTCCTCCTCCTCCTCCTCCTCCTCCTCCTCCTCCTCCTCCTCCTCCTCCTCCTCCTCCTCCTCCTCCTCCTCCTCCTCCTCCTCCTCCCTCTCTCTCTCTCTCTCTCTCTCTCTCTCTCTCTCTCCAGAGATCTGTAGTACTTCAAAACCATACTCACATTCATGACATGTCCAGGGATCAAACCCAGGCCAACCACATGGAAGACAGCTATGCTCACCACCATACCACCAAACACACAGTAAATAGACTGCTAACCTAAATCTTACTTGTAGACAGTCATATGAGACACATGCTGGGTGCAGGGCTTTGTGATTGGACCATGCGATAGAGTGAGGTGCAAAAATGAAATCATGCCTAGCAGAGGATGGTTTCACAATGCTAAATGCTAGGCTGGCTGTGGTGCAATTGGTTAGTGCGTCTGGCTGGTAACAGCAAGGTTACAGGTTCGATTCCATCCAGGCATGTCTTTTCCTTTTGCGTTCAACAGTTGTCCAAACAGAGCCAACAGAGCCCCAGATAGCCATGTAGAGTTAGGTCACAGCTAGCCTGGCTGTGGTGCAATTGGTTAGTGTGTCTGGCTGGTAACAGCAAGGTTACAGGTTCAATTCCATCCAGGCATGTCTTTTCCTTTTGAGTTCAACAGTTGTCCAAACACCGAGCACAAAGTTTTGCATGCGTAAAGTTTTACGCACGCAAAATACCCCATGGGGTTCAATGGCGCAGCGCGCGCACGCAAAAGGAAAAGACATGCCTGGATGGAATCAAACCTTGCTGTTACCAGCCAGACACACTAACCAATTGCACCACAGCCAGGCTAGCTGTGACCTAACTCTACATGGCTATCTGGGGCTCTGTTGGCTCTGTTTGGACAACTGTTGAACGCAAAAGGAAAAGACATGCCTGGATGGAATCGAACCTGTAACCTTGCTGTTACCAGCCAGACGCACTAACCAATTGCACCACAGCCAGGCTAGCTGTGACCTAACTCTACATGGCTATCTGGGGCTCTGTTGGCTCTGTTTGGACAACTGTTGAACGCAAAAGGAAAAGACATGCCTGGATGGAATTGAACCTGTAACCTTGCTGTTACCAGCCAGACGCACTAACCAATTGCACCACAGCCAGGCTAGCAGTGACCTAACTCTACATGGCTATCTGGGGCTCTGTTGACTCTGTTTGGACAACTGTTGAACGCAAAAGGAAAAGACATGCCTGGATGGAATCGAACCTGTAACCTTGCTGTTACTAGCCAGACGCACTAACCAATTGCACCACAGCCAGGCTAGCTGTGACCTAACTCTACATGGCTATCTGGGGCTCTGTTGGCTCTGTTTGGACAACTGTTGAACGCAAAAGGAAAAGACATGCCTGGATGGAATTGAACCTGTAACCTTGCTGTTACCAGCCAGACGCACTAACCAATTGCACCACAGCCAGCCTAGCATTTAGCACTGTGAAACCATCCTCTGCTAGGCATGATTTCATTTTTGCACCTCACTCTATCGCATGGTCCAATCACAAAGCCCTGCACCCAGCATGTGTCTCATATGACTGTCTACAAGTAAGATTTAGGTTAGCAGTCTATTTACTGTGTGTTTGGTGGTATGGTGGTGAGCATAGCTGTCTTCCATGTGGTTGGCCTGGGTTTGATCCCTGGACATGTCATGAATGTGAGTATGGTTTTGAAGTACTACAGATCTCTGGAGAGAGAGAGAGAGAGAGAGAGAGAGAGAGAGAGAGAGAGAGAGAGAGAGAGAGAGAGAGAGAGAGAGAGAGAGAGAGAGAGAGAGAGAGAGAGAGAGAGCCAGCTGGCTGGCTGGCTGGCTGGCTGGCTGGCTGGCTGGCTGGCTGGCTGTGCTATTCATTTTAGGCATCTAGAGGGATAGAAACCCTTACAAACCTGAAACAGTAAAATTTCGGTTGGAGACACGAAATTCGTCATTACGGAAGTGAAATTTCGATTACGAAGGCATCTAGAGGGATAGAAACCTTTGCAAACTTTAAAATACTAAATTTCGTAATCGTAATTACGAAAATTTGCGTAATTTGCGAAAATTACGAAATTTCGATTACTGCTAAAATCGTAATTGTAGTAATTTCGCGAAATTTCGGAAATTCGTAATTAGGTCATTACGCTCATCCCTACTCCCACCCCAACCATCACAAACTGATTGCTATTAGTCTAAGGCTCAATATACACCATACAATCTTGGTTGTACAGATTTACCAAATCTATGTAGTATAAGGGCCAACAGATTGAAAATACCTTGAATAATCGATTGGATAAGCTCTTATACTACATAGATTTAATTAATCTGTACAAGATTGTATGGTGTGTGTTGAGCCTTAGAGGCGCCCCAGGGCCCCTAACCCCCCAACACCTTAATCTCTAGTTATCTGGCTTGCAGTCATTGACATGTATCCCCTTTTCTTATTTCTCTCTGCTTCAAACACAATAGGGGAAATATAGCCGAATGAGTTGAGTGTCCCCTCCTACTCTGTGCCCTGAGGCTGGAGTCTCTCTTGCCTCTGCCTCGGCCTGGCCCGGTTTCCATGTACAAAATATACAGTTTTGTTTTTGTTATTACATATTTGTGTTGTTACATGTTACAGTATTGTATAAACTATTGTAAATAGTTTGAAACAAATTAAAAGCAAGTTGAAATAAAAATGTTTTTACTTCATGTCCAAATCTGGAGTTGTCTATTGGAAAATCATTTAACCACGCACGTTTCTCTATGTATTTCACAGGACTCAACTAACAATCTCCTGTTTGTAAGAAGGGGACCTAAAATGCAAAACGGAAGAAGTGAATTCTCACTCCAAGACAGCAACTTGCCATTTAAATTGGTCAACAAACTGTCAATAAAGCCAATAAAAAGATGCACCTGTGTCTGCAGTACCAAAACTAGCAAGAGCTGTAACAAACGGCCATAGACAGGAGAGAGAGAGCTCAGCCGAAAACAATCGTAGATTATGTGACCAGCAGGGGGCACCGCATGCAGGTATCCCTCTCCAAGCCCCCTCCCTACCACTGACCTGTCACTAGGAGCTGCAAAAGTAAGATTTAAAAATCACTATACACTAGGGCACATGAGATGCAGGGGCCCCAGGCTCCGCCACTTCCGGGAACCCCCACTCTACATTCAACACGGAAAGGGCAGCGCAGGTGTACCCCAGTGCTCCCACCACCAGGGCAATTACCTGCAGCTTATCCAAACAGTGTAGAAAAAGGCACTCCACAGGCTTCAAACTTGCGTTTGTAGCCTATTGAGCTTCGACACACTACATGTTACGGGTACAACAGCACTTAATGCTCCTTTCAAATTTTAAACAAAAGAAAAATAATATATATACAGTATATATATATATATATATGTATATATATATATATATATATATATATATATATATATATATATATATATATATATATATATATATTTCTAATCATTGTAAGTTTTATAGATTTTATATCTATTAAATAAACGATGGAATAATTTTTGTTAAATATATTTAGTTATCTTCTAGTCACATAGCGCTGTTACAAATAAATCAGAATCAGAATATTTTATTTCGCCAAGCACGACTGGGCCGTGCCCGGAATTGGATTTGGCAACAAATAGCTGTGTTTCTACCAGTTATCGAAGTAAATAACATATAGGTTGCAGTGTACATTTGTGCCTCTCTTACCCCATGTCTGCTCAGGCCCGTGTGCAGTTGCTGTGGGTAGTGGCAATAGGCCTGGATGAATATCTGAATGATTAGATGAGAGCCCCAAACTGATTTATTTGTAAATTGGAAGCCTTTAAAGTTTATAGAGGTTTCAGAAAATTACTGTTATTAACCACTTCTGTCCCCTGTCTCCTCCATAGATACCAAAATAAATCACTTGTATAAAAAAAAAAAAAAAACTAAAGTGACAGCATTTAAAAAAATACGTAAATCGGTACCTTCGGTACTCAGCTTTTTAATATGCACCGGTATGTTATAAGAGTATATTACTGTTATGCATGGAAATAGGGGCTTGTATTTATTGATATCGTTAAAACAAACAGAAAATGGAAAAAATGCACCTTTATTTCCAAATAAAGGATTGGCACTATACATTGTCCTAGAGACATAATTTAAATGTTGTAATTTCCAGGACAAATGGGCAAATAAAATGTGCGCGTTTTTTCTACAGTAGCACTTTTTATTTTCAAACCATAATGGAGGAAACCTGAGAAATAATGACTTTTTTTATTTTAATTCCCTTTAAAATGCATTTGAAATAAAATTTTTCTTAGCAAAAAGTACCATCCAAAGAAATCCTAGTTTGTTCCATAAAAAACAAGATATCAATCATATAGCTATGACAAGTAGAGATTACGTTATTGGTGAATGAATGGGGAGGAGCTTGAAATGTGAAAATTGCTCTGGTTTTTAAGAGGAAATAACCTGTGGCAGGGAAGTGGTTAAAGGAACACTATCATGAAAATGGTAAAATTTGAAATACATGTATATACAGTACATACTGCATAGAATTCTCTCAGTTCCCTTTATTCTTTCAAAATTACTTAGTGGAAAGGACCTATACAAATATGTTGGCTGTCCCCCTACTTGTTTGACACTATTCTGGCAGTGTGCCACTGCCATCCATGGTGTGCTTTTGAAGATAAAGTAATTCCTACCCATCCTCCATGAGGAGAGGGACTAGTACAAAGCTTTTCAAAGGTGTCATATTAATACAAGGCCTATAACTGAAAGTGACATAAGAGAAAAGTAATTTATAGAGCATGTTATTCTGGGCTAACTGTACATCTTATATGGATGCGTGCACATGTATTTTACATTTTTAGACTTTTCACAAAACTGGTATTTTAAGACCTCTTTTAAAGGGAACCTGGGGTGGGAGTGTTATGGAGGCTGTCATACATATTGATATTGTTTAAAAGGAAATAAATATGGCAACCTTCATATCACTCTTACATCTGTTCACTTTAATGCTTCATGATTGCCCCTGTATTATTGTTAACCTTGTAATAGGTACCCTCGGTGTCAATTTCCAAGTGTAGAGAGAATACAATCGCAGAAGGTACCCCCTCATGGACACCTGTTGGTAATGATGGTTTGTTTGTTGATAATACCCCAATGGCAGACCTTCAGAGGTTCTTGAGTCATATCTGTTATTTAATTTCTTGTTGGGGTGCTGTGATCCCCACGAACGGGCACCATACTGGAACCCAAATAGTCCCTTTATGTAACCCTACTCTTAGGTATTATCTTTATGAAGTAAAGAAATTGTCTTATTGGCCTACTCATCACATCTAAGCCATGGATTGACTACTGGAGTCTCTAGACCAGGGGTGTCAAACTCAAAATTTAAAACATTGTCTAAGTAGCGGGCCAGGTTGTTTATTAATATTTAACATTTATTGATCAGTCGTAAACTAAGTGGTGTAACTATAGCGACCTTTGGGGGCCAGCTCCTCCCCCTTCTGCAGAGCAGTCCAGTGGAGTAGATTAATATTTGCTTGTTCCAAGGCTGCTTCTGGTTTCCTCCATACTTCCTGAAAGCCACATGCTATATGCTGTGGTCCTCTGGCCCTAGAAGTATGTCATCTGATTGGAAGAAGGAGGTTTGGAAGCACAGAGCGTGTGACTGCCAGGAAGAACAGAAGAGACACAACACAACACATCGCTGGAGCAGGTATATATTACATCACTCCACTGTGCTACTCTGCTAATTGGTGGTAGGGTGTTTTACCAACCACTATGGGGACTCTGATCCCAGGAGGGGACCCCATTTTAATTTGAGTGGTGGGGGTCCTGTGGGTTATTGCTGCACCCCGGCTCAAACTGACAATGTTTTGATCAGAAACACTGTCACCGATGTGCTCCTCTGGACAGGAAGGCAGTGCACTGTCATGCTTTTACTACTTTAAATGATAGACATTTGAAGCTCTTGAGGGCCATATAAAATAGCATAGAGGGCCGCATTCTACCCGCGGGCCTTGAGGTTGACACCTGTGCTATAGACCATTCTAGTAATTTATGTAAATTAAAAAAATAATGTAAAATCTTATTTATTTGTTTTTTAGTAACATTGCAGATGTGAGCTGTATTATATAGACCGAGAGGTGCTGCTCTGCACAGTGGCGTAGCTGAGGAGCTACGGGCCCCAGTGCAAGTTTTACATGGCCCCCCTCCCCCCCCAAGTATTCTATACATAACAATTGATACGGCGCACCAAAACCTGCCAAGGAAAACCACAGTGCCAGAGGTGCAAGAATGGAATGAGGAACAGCTTGTTAATGATTATTATCATTCAAAGCATTAATAGAAGTGATCATGCTCAGGACCAATAAAGAGCTAATACTGCAGTTGACGGAGGGCCCTTCTGGCCCCGGTGCGGTCGCAACCTCTGCACCCCCTATTGCTACGCCACTGGCTCTGCAGATGGCCTTAGGACCCTCTATGGCACTTCTGTGACAGTCTAGAGCAGGGATAGTCTGCCCCTCCTCAGATGACATTGCATTTAGAAAAAAGTACCTTCCCTACAAACATTTGAATTTTGTGGAGGCTTCCATTCATCTCTAAACATCAGTGACTCAGTCTTTAACATAAAGCTGATTGTTACAAGTGCACATTCAAGCCCACTTGAATGATACATTTAATGCTGCATGTGTGCTCTTCATTATTTATTTATTGTAATAGTTTTTTTCTGTAAACAGAGAAAGAATATGTAATAATAACATATTGTGACTGCACATAAACATATTTATGTTTTAGGCCCCTAAGGGCCTGTTCAGGATCAAAAATTGATCTGTGTAAAAACTGCTCCATGAAACAGATCAGTTTTTATTGGGCCTCAGTTTTTGATTCGCGACCTTCAGTTCTGTTAGCGGCACACCGTGAATGCGATGGGTCTGTTGATCTGGAAAAATAACTCCCTTTCAAAATTGTAGTCCGTTAGACGAAGCAGGATAAGCATTCCAACAAAGCAATCTGAACGTATTCTGTTGATTCACATAAGATCTGTTCACATCCGTTAGGATCTGGTCCATTATGGTCTGCTAAATGGATCATTTTAATGGCTGGTGTGAACTGGCTCTTACCCAGAATCATGTTTTTTTGCCATGATTTGTAGCAGGCAACCAGATCAGCGTGAACAACAGAAGTGCATAGGCTAGCACTTGGGTGTTTGTCTAAAGTATACCCAAGTGGCCATTGTCATTGATGAGCAGCATGGTGCACCATAGCCTAGCGCCTATTAGTGGACCTCCTCGGCTAAATGCTAGCCTGAGTACGAACTCCAGCCAGGCCCCCAGCCATAATCACCACTACAGCTGGAGTTCGGCTATAGAATTTCCAAAGTCCAACAATTCAAAGCAGGTTACTTCGGCGCACAGAGCCAAAGCTGGGCACCATCATATCTGCAAAGCTATGATGCGCGTCCCATGCAAAAGGAATTCAAGGATCCTGTGATCACCAGTCCCCAAATTACATCTCCTTCCGAGTTGCTACAACTTGGAGGGTGAATAGTATTTAACTCTGCTGGGGAGTTTAGCAGGGGCAGGGAGAGCCATCACTTTGCTTGCCATGTGCCCAACTCAGCGGTGGCCATACAATATGTAGGCCTTAAATTGTGTCCCCCCCCCCCCCGAGCTGCCATTGCAACACATTGCGCCTGGCACTCACATTACCTGCTTCATATTATTAGACTGTCAACAGGGATGTGCTAATGTGATTGACGAGCCTATTTCTTTCCACAGAAGCAGGGGGCAAAGCTTCAAAGCATATTATTCAAGCAAAGAGCCTGTGCCCTATGTACTGTCTGAGGACACAGGTTCCCAGCACCCCGGGAGCTGGCTGTAAAATGTACATGTATACTTTTGTGCTTATGGTAAAACATCAAGTTTAATTTACCTGCTGACTATGACTAATAGGGCATGGGAGCATATATATTTGGTTTAGTCAATGGTAATATATATCTTTATGATGTTTGCCTGCCTTAGTGTATACAAATGATGACAACTTAGTCTTTGGCTGTTCTGTCATTTGCTTAATAAGGTTGTTAAAGTGGTGACAAACATTATGCCTCAGTAGGTTCATTGAAAATAATCAACATTGTTTACAATAGTTTATGCTTAAAGTTGGGTATCAGATTATATAAGCTTGAATAGGTCTTAAAGCGGATCCGAGATGAAAAACTAACTATAACAAATAACTTGACTATATATCTTATCTAACGTTTAGATTAGTTTACACAGCATACCTATTAGCAAACAGCTTTAATAGAATATGATTATTTCTTCCTGTGATACAGTGACAGCAGCCATGTTGTTTGTAAACATTACATAGAGGCAGGCTTATCTGCATCTTGAGCACTCAGCCTGTGAAAAAAACCTAATCCCCCTCCTCTTCCCTCCTTCCCTCTGCCTCTGAAATCAAGGGCTAGTAACACCTCCCCCTCCTCCTGCCCAGACTGAGCTCCCATGAGCCCTTGCTACTGCCAAGGTTCTCTGAAAACCTGTGGATGTGGCTTATTTAGTTTATAGGGAGTTAGAGTATTAAAACAAAAACAAAAAAGTATTTGGCTTGAGGAATGCCCTATAAACTATAGGAAAGGAACACAATTATGCAATGAGTAAAGGTTCACCTCGGGCCACTTTAGTGAAGAAGTTGACATTATGCTACAGCCCAACTAAATCTTCAGTATACCGATACTCAGCATATTTTGTGGTAATAAATTATTAAAAATGCCAGATTTGGGCACCTTATAACGCATTATTTGCAACCTTCCTATCAGCACAGTATTAAGTGTTGTACTACTGAGTATGTCTATTTTCCTATTAGTGCAGGTGATTCTCCTCCAGGGTTGAAATGGTTTCTGCTCTGTGGAGCTAAACACACATACAGGGAGAGGGAAGTTCCAGGGGCATTAGTGAGCAGTCTTTTTATAGAAGCACTAAAGCATACTGATTTCATGTTTGGAATTAAACTCTATTTGAACATTGAGGGACGGCTGAATGTTGAAATCTATGGATAATACTGAATAACATTAAATTACAAAATGACCTGTGTATCACTGATACATGTCAAGTATGTTTGGTGATGCTGAAAGAGTGCCAAGATGGAGGTTTAACCACAGTGACAACCATCAAGCAACCAGAGTGTAAGGCCTGGCAGATCTCTCGCCTTCCTTCAGCCTCTATACTCCAATCTAACATGCTCTTCACCTATACGCCAAGCCCTGCGTGAACAGGAGACCAGTATGCCTACCTGACTATGGTCCGCAGGACTTCAGCGTACAAGGTCTAGAGGCTGAGGCTGGGAAGACAGGGGTACTACCAGAGCCCACTAAGCTAGACAAATGTGGCTGGTTAATATCAGGCAATAGTGCGGATGCACTTGTGGAGGAGACTACACAGATCACATCAGGAGCAGAAGACTAGAGACAGGGAGCAAGATTGCTCAGAGCGACCACAGCTCTGTGCTTCCAATAACCGCCACAATAAACGAGACACAATGGTTGCTCAGAGCGACCGCAGCTCTGAACTTTCGATAACCGCCACAATGAACAAGACACAATGGTTGCTCAGAGCAACCACAGCTCTGAGCTTCTATTGTCCACCACACTGAATAAGACAAGAACAGACAAACAGACAGAAAGGAAGGAATGTTTGCCAATCCAATCGCTACTGCAGTAATGGCAAACATTCACACAAGAAGACAAAGCAAGAAGGAGTGTAACTAATAGCAACTGCTGCAATAGTTACGTCCACAGGATCAGAACTAGCCAGAGCGCTAGCCAATCACTGCTGCAGTGATGGCTACGTCCAGACAAGCAGGACTGGAAGGACTATGAAGTCCACAGGATCAGAACTAGCTGGAGTGCTAGCCAATCACCACCGCAGTGATGGCTGCATCCAGACTAGCAGGACTGGAAGGACTCTAACTTCCACAAGCGAGGCAAAACAAGGAAAGACAAGGTCATTCACAATTCAAACATGGGACCCAGCAAGTAGCTATGGCAAAGCTGAAAGCTATGACAGGCAAGGTATGGAAAGAGGAGGAGGCTTTTCTATGAACATCACCCAATGAGAGCAGGCATGTAAATTCCCACACAGCTGAATAGTAATCACTCAATCTTGTGTTAGTCTGATTGAAGACTGCAGGCTGGTTGCAGATGGAAAGGACCCTCATTACAAATGCATGCAACATTATGCAGCAACATGCATGTAGGGAATTCAAAAGCTGTCTGGCTGCAGTTCAGCTGCAACAAGCCATAGGTGGATTCATGACAGAAGCCTTAGCTGCTCTGAACTGCAGAGTGATTGCACCTAGCAATGACACTTAATGCGAATGCACTCAAAATTATGCAGGTGAATGCATGCAGAGAAATCAGAACTTCCTGATTGCAGCTCCACTGCAACCAACAGGACATGCAACAGGAGAGAGCATGCCACAGAGATAGGATGCACAGGAAACTGGCTTCCTGTTCTGAAATTACAATGCAGTCAGCCTTTGTAACTAGAACTCTAAACATGGCTCAAAAACACTTTCTTTTCTTTTTTCTTTTTAGTCTTATAAGCAATCCACGGAAGAGAGGAGAGGATCATTATTAAAATGTGAAAAATGTAAATAGAAATAAGAACTTACATGAATCAACAGGAAACTCTTCATCTTTCTGTTTTCTATGTAGTATCATGATTTCAGCAAAAAAAGCAAAATCAAGGAGCAAAATTTCCAGACTCTTGTTCTGATTGCTTACAAGAAAAATATGCATAGGCTTATATGCACTAGGGTAGTAAGGGGGCTGTATGTTATGCCACAACTCTAGCTACCTGCATTGCTACCTGGTACAGTGCTCAGCCAGTTCAGATACATTGAATGGGACAGTAAATGAACAGTAAATTAATAGTAAGAATAATAGTAATATGATAATGCATTACACCGTGTAATGGTATTGTGCAGCACTGGGGACATTAAACATTGCTTCTATGGACACTAATCCAAAGTAGTTCCAAATGGAATTGTCCTATAGATTCTAAAACTGAACTTTTAATACAGTCATTAAAATATCAATTAAAGGCAAAAGTAACACACTCTCGCTGCATATGGGAAGGATAAAAAAGTGACCTCCTCCCTCAGAACTGTATACAAGTAACAGCAACTGTGCCTGTGGCATTTCATTTCCTAATTACATTCCTTACAGTATTAGACCTCTGAGATGTCTTTTTGTAGCCTTCCCCAATCCATGATACTCCGCAATATGTTTTCAGATCCTTGGACAGTTGCTTTGAGAATTCAAAGAGCCACCTTAAAAAGAAAATCCGACCAAGAATTGAACTTTATCCCAATCAGTAGCTGATACCCCTTTTACATGAGAAATCTATTCCTTTTCACAAACAGACCATCAGGGGGCACTGTATGACTGAAACCCCACTCACAAGAAACTCTGAGGACCGTGGTACTCCTGGCAGTTTCCAGTTTGTGAAAGTTGTTGCATTGTAGGAAATAGCTGTTTACAGCTTTTTCCAACCACCACAAAAGCATGCAGTAGCTACATCACATGCCAACAGTAAAAATGTCACCATGTAATAAGTGTCAGAATGTAAATCAGGGATTTAAAAGATTTTACAATGTGCAAATACTGACTAAATAATTTATACATAATTATTGTAAAAATAAAGAACTTTTTATTACATTATTTTCACTGGAGGTCCTCTTTAACCTGCTGGGCGGTCTGGACGAGCTCAGCTCGTCCAGTACCGCCGGAGCCTGCCGCTCAGGCCCTGCTGGGCCGATTTGGCTCAAGTAAAAAGCAGCACACGCAGCCGGCACTTTGCCAGCCGCGTGTGCTGCCTGATCGCCGCCGCTCTGCGGCGATCCGCCGCGAGCAGCGGCGAAAGAGGGTCCCCCCAGCCGCCTGAGCCCAACGTAGCCGGAACAAAAAGTTCCGGCCAGCGCTAAGGGCTGGATCGGAGGCGGCTGACGTCCATGACGTCACTCCGCTCGTCGCTATGGCGACGAGGGAAGCAAAACAAGGAAGGCCGCTCATTGCGGCCTTCCTTGTTTATTCTGGGCGCCGGAGGCGATCGGAAGAACGCCTCCGGAGCGCCCTCTAGTGGGCTTTCATGCAGCCAACTTTCAGTTGGCTGCATGAAATAGTTTTTTTTTTATTAAAAAAAAAACCCTCCCGCAGCCTCCCTGGCGATCTTATCAGAACGCCAGGCAGGTTAAGGTAGCCATTGATTGTGTTTCCATTGTTTTCAATAAAAACCTGATTGGATGTGTTGATCAGAAAGTTTTATTTGATTTTTTTAACTTTCAAACGATTTTATTAAATTTTCGAAGGAAAGGTTAGAACAAACAAGTAGAATGCTGGAGATATACAATATAGAGAGTGCGTACATATATCTTATTCGGAGATGTGTTGTATACAGCTGAGTAAATCTCCTGAGGTTAACATCGGTAAAGGTAAGTTCGGCAATGAGAGTAGCCGCCGTAGCGACTAGAGTACACATAAATGTCAAGTGGGAGCTGGCAGCAACAAGGCATCAAGTACCAGCTCCCTTCAGAGTCCAAGTATATTGCCAAGTACACATTTTGCGAAGATCCGTCTGCAGAGGTGACGAATCGTTAGCTAAAGGACTACAGGTGCCTGTAATAAAAATAAAGTTAGGTTGGGGTAAGGAGTAAAGAAGAGACTCATGAAGGGAAAAGAAAGTCTGAGTGAGTAAGAGAGATTCAGGTAGTACTGGGAAAGAGGAGAAGGGAAGAGAGGGACGGGAGATAGTGGAAGAAAAGAGAGAGAGGAGAGGTAAGAGTGCAGCCAGCCAGTCGACTAGTCACGGAGGATCCGCACATAATTAGACTTCAGTGATATGTTGTTGAACCCAGTGGGAGTAATTGAGAAAGTAAGGCTTCCAGATTGCCTCAAATTTTGGGAGGGTATCATCCAAAATGGCCTTCATCCTGTCGAAGCATAAGGCGGAGCTCAAATTAGATTTAAATATATCAAAGATCAGGGAGGAAGATTTCCAAGAGAGCGCTATTACCCTCTTCGCTGCAAGGAGCACGTGTTGAAGAAGCTTATATTGAGAGATGGACAGTTCTTGGGGCTTCATGCCAAGCAGAGCTATCTGTGGCAATTTAGGGATTTGTGTTTTAAATATAGTATAGATCACCTTTGGGCACTGCCACCATATATGCAGGTAAGTCCCTGGTTGGCGGCAGCCCCTGAAACAGAGGCCCGAGGTGCCGGTTTGGAATTTTGCCAGCCGTTCTGGCGTTAGGTACCACCTGAGAAGCACTTTATATTGCGTTTCCACCAGGGATGCGCTGATAGAGCATCTGGGGGTAAGCTTCCATATATCATTCAGGTCTTCTACCTCAATGGTAGTGGACAATTCCTGCTCCCACTTTAAAATGTACTGTGGCTTAGGCAGGGGAGTTGGGGAAATTATGCCTTTGTATATCATCGAGATGAGGCCTGGAGAGGTAGGGTCTGTATAGCATACGTGTTCAAAGTAAGTTCTGGTCAGCAAAGACGTACGGTGATTGAGTATCTTATTTACGAAGTGGGCAACTTGTAAGTACCTGAAGTGCTCAGTATCAGGGAGTTGTTTATGTTCTTTTAGTGAAGCGAGTGTTTTAATAGAACTGTCAGTGACCAAGTCATAGATTAAGGTGAGATTATTTTGCTGCCACCACCTAAATGCTGCGCCGTTGTACAGACCTGGGGGGAAGGAGGGGTGGCCCAGGATGGAGAGAAGAGGTAGATGGGTTGATACTAAGTTGCCTTGTTTTTTAGTTTGGTTCCAGACCTTTAGTGAGTGGGAGATGATTGGGTCTTTTATCTTTTTTCCCTGTTGTCCTTCCAGCCAAAGAAGGTTACGGAGAGCAACAGGGCGGCACAATCCTTCCTCTATATTGCACCATAAGGGAGGTTTTGAAGCAATGAACCATGCCGTGAGTTGGGATATCTGGGCTGCCTTGTAATATGCGGTTATATTAGGTACTCCCAGACCACCATCCATTTGTAGTCTGTAGAGTGTTGTTCTAGCTACTCTGGGGCCTTGGTTCTTCCATATAAAGGACATTATCGTTGCTTGAACCTTCTTGAGGAAGGAAGGGGGAATGTGCACAGGAAGCACTCTGAAAGCGTAAAGAAGTTTTGGTAGGATTACCATTTTGATTGCTGCGATGCGCCCTATCCAGGAAATGGCGTAACGCTTCCAGCATTCCAAGAGTTGGGTGATTTCTTGATAGAGTTTAGGATAATTGGCTTTAAACATATCGTTATAGCAGTTAGTTATGTAGATACCGAGATACTTTAATTTCAGAGGCTCCCAGGCGAATTCATAAGAGGCTTGAAGTTTTGTGACCTCAGTTGTGGGAAGAGATACATTAAGGGCTTTAGACTTGGTGCTGTTTATTTTTAGCCCAGAAATATCCTCAAATTCAAGTAGTATGTCTGCTAGATTAGCAAGGGAAGTGGAGGGGTCTGTGATAGTGAGGATGACATCGTCCGCATATAGACATAGCTTATGGGACTGCCCAGCCAGAGATATCCCCCCGACCCCCTCGTGGCGATTAACCATAATCGCCAGAGGTTCCATAGCGAGGGCAAATAATAGGGGGGAGAGGGGGCACCCCTGGCGAGTGCCTCTCTGAATAGGGAACCTGGGGGACCTGTACCCGTTGTACTGAACGAATGCAGTAGGGGAGTGATAGAGAGCTTTGAGCCAAGTTAGGATTTTAGGTCCAAAGCCCCAGATTTGTAGAAGGGTGAACAGGTATTCCCATGATACTGTGTCTAACGCTTTCTGAATGTCCAGCGATAACAGCATCATGGGGGCACCGCCTCTGGATGCAGAAGATATCAGGTGTAGGATCCTTCTGATGCTGTCCCCAGCCTGTCTGCGTGGCATGAAACCGACCTGGTCCAGGCCCACCATTCTATCAATTTCGCTGCTTAATCTGGTTGCCAGTATTTTGGCTAAGATTTTTATGTCAACGTTTAACAAAGAGATCGGTCTATAATTAGACCATATGGTTGGGTCCGTGCCAGGTTTAGGTATCATGCTTATACCGGCCAGTAAGGATTCTGTTCCTGGTGTGTTACCTTCGAGGATACTATTGAATGCTTTAGCTAGAGAAGGTGAAAGGATGTTGCTGGATTTCCTATAATATAGGGTTGAGAATCCGTCTGGGCCAGGGGCCTTATTGATTTTAAAAGATTTGATAGTGTGTAGGACCTCTTCTGCTGTGATGGGAGAGTCCAATCTTTGCCGCGTGTCGTCTGTGATAGGGGGCAATGGGAGGGAGTTTAATATATTATTCATCAATATTTTATTAGCTGCCGGAGGCTGTTGGTATACTTTTGCTAAACCCTTCTGGAAAAGCTCAGTAATTTTGGTAGGATTACAGGTAAAGGTGTTATTTCCTGTTTGCAATTTAATAGCTTTGAATTGGGGGTCTAGGTGCTTCAGTTTGCGGGCAAAAATGGTGGTGGGCTTATTACAGTTGATATAAAATCTGTATTTGCTCCATCTGAGTTGCTTTTCAGCAGCACTGGAGAGAAGGAAATTTAGGGCTTCTTCTGCCTTAAAAAGAATTTGTTTATTCTTTATGGTTGGGTCTTTATTATATTGATCCACTGCATCTGCGTATGTCCGCTCTAAAGTGCACTGCTCCTGTTTCCATTTCTTTTTCTTACTGGAGGCAATGCCTATGAGGTGCCCGCGGAGGACTGCTTTGTGTGCCTCCCAGACTGTGTAGTCAGATATCTCATTCGAGCCGGAGTTAAGGGTGAAGTATTCCTTGATTTGATTTTCCAAAGTTGTCGTGACTGTGATATCAGATAGCAGGGATTGGTTGAGCTTCCATCTAAACTCCGGCTGTCTAGAGATGAGCGAGACCAGTCTGATAGAGACAGCGTTGTGGTCTGACCACGGAACAGGGACAATTTCAGCAGCAGACAGACTAGGAAGCAGGGATGAATTAAGAAAGCAGTGATCAATGCGGGATTGCATATTATGAGGATTTGAGTAGAAGGTATATTCCCTCCTATTAGGATGTATTTCCCTCCAACAGTCTGCCAAGGAGGCCACTTGTAATAGGCTTTCAAACTGCTTGGCATTGCGTACATCGGCTGTGGAGGGCGAAGGATGGGCTGGGTTATCTTTGTCCAGGTGTGGACGCAGGCAAAGGTTAGAGTCCCCTGTAATAATGACGGTGCCTATTGCGTGCGTTGATATTAACTCGATGAAATTTTTGAGAAACGGAAGTTGATTTGTGTTAGGGGCATAGTAGGATGCTATAGTGACTTCACTATCTTGTATAGTACCTAGTAGAATCAGGTATCTACCACTAGCATCTTTTATTTCTTTATGGCAAATAAAGTTTACCGAGCGCCTGAACGCAATAAGAATTCCCTTCTGCTTAGTGGTGGCACTTGCGGTGTAGAATTGGGGGAAAGTATTATGTAAGTATTTAGGAGTATATGAAACCTGAAAATGCGTCTCTTGGAGACAGATAATGTCTGCGTGCTTAGCACGGAAGAAGGAGAAGGCTTTAGAGCGCTTGTTAGGAGAGTTAAATCCCTGGACGTTTAAGGACATTATGTTTACTGCCATTCTTCATGAACAGTAGAAAGGCCATATTGTGGATGTGGGTTATGGTCGGCGTGTCTCTCCTCCGGCGCTAGGTCGAACAAGCTGGCCGTAACAGAAGAGAAAGAAAGAGAGGAGGAAAGAAGGAAGAGGTGAGAAGAGGAGAATAGGAGGGCAACCTGAGAAGAAGGAACCCTCCGTATGTAGGTAAGGATGCGATAAAGCATCAGTATGCTCCCACGGGGCATCAAGTAAGTGGTGCCCATTGGGTGCAAAGGTGGAGCACATGGTGAGTCTGGGAAGCCTAATATATCATGAATGTTGCCGGCCGCTGCAGCAGTTGTAAATTAGTGGCAGCGGGGGTGAGGGATGGGGGAAGAGGGGAGGGGGATTCTGGAGTGGTGCATTGAGCTGACAGTGCGCTCTCCTCCGGTACAGCAAGAGACTTATAATGGGGTAGGGGGACTTATTTGATTTTTTTGTTTGATATTTTCAGAAAAAAATGTCATGAGATAGCCAGCCATAGGTGCTCCAAGTATAGATAGCAGCAGAAAAAAACAGATTTCTCTGGTCTGATACCTTATCTAATGATTGGACACACGTATCTATGAAGTTTAAGGCTCAACTAACCAATCCAAACTATTTGGTGTGCCAAGAAATCAGTATTGTGTGGTTACACGCATTCAAATCAGCAAACTACAAGGGTACCCACATTTTTACAGTCAGTTTTTCACTTTTGATTTCATTTTATAAAACTAATTACTGCATCACTAAAAATCTTTGTTTGGATAACACCTCAGTACACAGATGTTCCCGAAAATGAAAGACATACCACAGCTATCTTTTTATTGACAGCAGAGTCAATTATTATTATTCTCGGCTGAGAGGGATTCCCTAACTTTTTTCATATGAATGTATTTCTGGGTGATCTCAGCCTGTTCAAGGAAGAAAGGTTAGATGGAGCTGAGGAAAAGGAAGAGGGGTTATTTATTTATACCTTTTCACCATATATTTGTAACCTTGCAGGGATTTTTATGAACATATTCCTTACAAAAATGTCAGGGAAAATGTTTGTTAGACAGACATCTCTGTATGTTTTATTATACCACGGCTGCTGTGTCACTGGTTAGTGCCTATGTAGCTGCATGTTGCTGATACTTTTTCCACCCACAGGTACAGGGTTTGCCTATAGGGCATCAGAAAAGGGAGGGGCGTATGGGGCCTGAGTAAATCTGAGGCCCGGTGAACAGTACCACACACACCGGACCCCAAGCAGCTGAAGTGTTTTCCATCTCTTCGTTGCTGCATGTGTACAAAGCTTGGCAGTCGCGATGGTTCGCATTGGGGAGCCAGTTGGTTTGCCCAGTATGGGGCCCAAAATTTTTTTGAAGGCAGCCCTGCACAGGCCAACATTGTTACATTGTTGTGACTCCCCCTTCCATGTGCAGCCCCCTCTTCCATTTGTGACATCCATTTGTGTCAGCCCCTCTCTTTCATGTAGCTCCCTTGATCTGCAGCTCCCCACAGCCACATGTTGCTTCCCATTTGCAGCCTCCTCTTCCATCTGCAGCTACCCCTTTTCCATGACCAACTACACCCTTGGTCGGCCGCAGCCCAAGGCCACGGATGTTGTGGCCTCTTCAGAAATCCAGCCCTGCCAGCAGTGTAGTGATGAGGGGGAAAAACTTCTTGACTTTCCAGTCTGTCATTAGAGGCCACATATGCATATTATTCATTGTCATGTGTTTGGTTTTCATTTTGAAAATTTGAGATCATTATTTTCAGGCATTTGGGGGTTTATTTTTTTATGCAAATTATCTCCAAATTATATGGGGTTTAAAGGACACCCGAGGCGAAAATAAAATAGTGAAATAAACGATTGTATCTATCTTCCTTCTCCTTTTTAAGATATTCCACAGTTTTATTTTATGTTTAAATCTACTTTTTAAGTTTTAAATGTTTTATTGTTTTTGCTCAATGACACATTCATTGAAGTATGCCAGAGCTAAAATCTATGAACCATTGACCCTTTTTATCTCTTTCCTGCTCTCAGAAGCCATTTTCTGCTAGGAAAGTGTTTTATAGTTGTCATTTCTTATCAGTGAGGGTCACACTGTTGCCACTTCCTGTCTGAGTCATACCTGATATATAACTGTTTCAGGCAGAGAAATAAAAAATGGAACACAGCATAGTTATTTGTGTTCTAGGCACTGTACATACACATGTCTATCTCATCATGTCACATGTCACCTTGGGTATCCTTTAAAGTGCCTTGTGGAGTTATTTGTATTGGCTAAATGATTACATTTATGCTAGAAGGCAAGAGAATAAGAGAAGTATTGGAAAGTTAGTGAATAATAAGTCAATAATTCCCTGGCAGTGAAACAATTTGCTGCATACTGTTTATCAGAAATGATGGTTTATCATCTCAAGTGAGATATTGCCGATTCTGCTTTTATTATTACTATTTAGTATTTATATAGTGCCAACATCTTCCGCAACACTGTCCAGAGTACATTGTCTTGTCACTAAACTGTGCTCACAATCTAATCCCTACCATAGTCATATGTCTATGTATATATCATGTAGTGTATGTATCGTAGTGCAAGGCCAATTCCATGACATGGATCTATCTCTAGCAATTGTATAATTATGTAAGGCATGTTTAATGTAGGTTAAAATAATGTAGTAGCCATTGCAGCCCATTATTTCAATAGTGTGAGAGAGAGTTTGTAGCTCCTTGAATGGCTGCTTGGATGCATACTGTATATACAGTAAGTGCATTCCTTTTATTTAAATGTTAAGAACCCCAGTTGCTCCCAGTCTAAATTTCAAGGTGTATGCACGAATTGTCTGCTTGCATGTTGATTTAAGTGGACCGATCCTAAGGTTCACAGACAGCAAACTGTCGGGACCATGGTCATGACATCACACTGTGGGAGGAGTTTCACCACAATATCAGCCACACAAACCCCCCTGAAGATCTGTTAGGTAAAGATTTCTCATGGGAAAGGGAGTATCAACTACTGATTGGGATGAAATTCCATTCTGGATTAACGCTCCTCTTTAATTCTGTGCCGACCAGTTGTGCCAATCCCCTGTTCAGCCATGCTCCCCTGGTAACACCATGTCCATCCCCCTTCCATACAGTCAAGCATCCCTAGCATAATATAGCTCAAACATTTTATTACATCATAATTTATTTTGATGCAGCAAATATGATACAGTTGACCCTTACTATTACAGTGACTGAGAAGGTTTGATTAAATTTTACATGTCTGGGTGTGTGTGTTGGTGGGGGGGGGGGGGGGGAATGTGAGCAGAAAGTTTGTTGTCTGGTGCATGACACGGTTGTGACTTGGGGTGTGTGTCATATATTAATGCATGGGGGTTTTATGTCCTACAGTTTTGTGTATTTAGGCTCCTGAAACCTCAGTTTTTTCCTAAAGATTTAAACCTGCACATCTAGCAGAAGAGCTTCTGTGTGTTTGTTTCGCTGATTTGAATTTTTGCACTGGGCTCAACTGTATTTAGTATGATATTTAGCCTACAATCACTCCATGTTTGTGCATCCCATTTTGTAATTATTTTGAAACACAAAGACAGAGATAATTTGGTATGATTTCCAGACATTTGCTTAGCGGTTTATTGAGGATATTAGAGAAGAGCAGTCATTTACAATGCATGCTACTGATTCAGGTTAACAAGCAAGCTTGATGTAGCTCAATAAAGGGAACTCTGAAGCTGATGCACCACTATCAAGAAGACAGGAAAGTTAATAGTGAAACATTTGCCGGTGTGCATGGTGAGCACGGACCACTCTAACTTCAGCAGTGGTGCTTATGTCCGGAGTGGTGCTTCATGTGGCTGCCATGGCTGAACCCTCCCGAGTGGTGATGTTGCTGTTGTTCATGATGGCCATGATGATGATGCTGATGTCCTCCATGATGACCTCCTGAGTGATGTTTTCCTCCAGTGCTTGAGTGCAGCACAGCTATAATCAAAGATCAACATATACATAAAAATACACATACTCATCAATACCAAAAAGATTGTCTGCTCTTGCCCAACCATCAGGTGGTTTATTATTATTGTGTATTTATATAGCACCTACATCTTCCGCAGCACTTTTACATGGTGTATATAGTCACGTAAGTAAAGGTGGCCATACATTACGTGACTTGCCGACCATCCAATTTAATTATTATAATTGAGTCGGATGAAAATCAGTGCTGCCAAGTGCATGTCCATCGCCAATATTACCAATTTCTGGCCAAGCATGTTGATCGGACATGCTGCAAGATGTTGGGGCGTCGTGGTCGATCCAGTGTGTGGGGGTAATGGCGAGCGATATTAGGACGAACAATTAATGCAACAAAACCCCCCAGTGCTGTTCCCTAGTGTATACTGTAAATGTGTATGTATGTGTGCATTTATGCATTACCTGCCCTGTTTTGCAGAATCCATCTGTCTTCCGAATCTGCCACTCTTCCATTAGCCCTATACATTTCACCGGCACATAGCACGCGGCGCATGTGTGATGTCACACATGCCACACTGGTAACGTGTATGGGGCTAATAGAATCGCTGCAAATTCGGAAGACGGACAGGTACCATGAGACAGGACAGATAATATATATATGCACACATACATGCACACTTATACACTGGAGAATAGTTGCGAGGCGGACGTGACAGACTAGCCGATTCCCAAGAGATTTCATTCTAAAATTGGTCAGGAATCGGCCTGTGGTGTATGGGACTATGGGCAGCTGACAGATCTCTCTCCAATCAGATTTGATCAGAATGAGATTTGTCTTTTGGTCGAATCTGACCATCATTGCCTGATGAATGGCTACCTTAACCTTCCTGGCGGTAAGCCCGAACTGAGCTCGGGCTATGCCGCGCAGGAAGATATCTCAGCCCCTGGTAGGGCGATTCGCCCCATTTAAAGTGCTGTGCGCGCAGCTAGCACTTTGCTAGCCACGCGCACAGCTTGATCACCGCCGCTCTGCGGCGATCGCCCGCATGCAGTGGCGGAAGAGGCCCCCCCCCACCAGAGCCCTGCGCTACCCGGACCAATAAATTCCAGGCAGCGCTATGGGCTGGATCTGAGGCATCTGACGTCAGGACGTCGGCTGACGTCCATGACGTCATTCCGATCGTCGCCATGGTGACAGGAGAAGCTAAACAGGGGAATGCGTTATATACGCGTTCCCCTGTTTGCTATAGATGCCAGCGACGATCGCACTAGTGGGACACATGCGCCCTCTCGTGGTGTTTCATGTAGCTACCACTCTGGTAGCTTTACATGAAACAAAATAAATAAAAAAACAGATTTCTGCCCATTTGGCATAAAAAAATCAACCGCCAGGAGGGTTAACTGTCCCTCATAGGAGCTAACCATCTAATCCCTTCCCTACCATAATCAGTCATTGTCTTATGTTCCTATTATTGCAGTCTAGCTGCAATTTTGTGTGGGAGCCAGCTAACCATTCTGTATGTCTTTGGGATATTGGAGAAAACTGGATTACCTGGAGGAAACCCACGCAAACAGAGAGAACAAACAAACTTTGTGCACATAGTGTTCTGACCCAGACTTAAACCCGGGACCCAGTGCTTTTCTTTGTGCAGAACAGCCCTTATGGTGTGATTTTGATGGAATTTGTTTTCTTGGTGAATACTAATTGTCATGTCCCCTAATGAAGCAGATCAATCAATCCCTTTAGATTGTAAGCTGGCAAGGGCAGGGCTCTCTCCCCTCTTTGTGTCTTGGAGATCATTATACATTTTATTTATCATGTTACTTTTATCACTGTCATTACCAATTCTGTATTTTGTATTCTGTATTTTGCATTTTTGTATTTTGCCACTAATTATGTATGTTGTATATTGGTGTACACTATTGTCTGTATTATTATGTACCCCATGTAAGTTTCTTACTTTGTACAGCACCACGAAATATGTTGGCGCTTTATAAATTGAGAATAATAAAATAATTAGGAAATGCATCAGGTTGATACTTCTTGTTCCTCTACAGTCACCCTGTGTGTATTAGCTCATGCATTTTCCCTTTTAATTGTATTTATACTATATGCTTACTGCCTGTTGTACCAACAGAAAGCTCTTCATGTTTGTGTATTTACTATCGGGTGACTACTTTCCTTACCTAAATTTTTTTTCTATTAAGTGAATTCAATTTCTCTCTTTTTTTTGTACATACAGTACAAAGTCAGTTGTTATTCCAGTTCTTGCATGTGTAGTTAGCTGTTACTGTAATTATAGTTATTTGTCTAGCACTATGGACACATGATAGTATTCTGATATTTAGGATTTGCTGATAGAGATGATCATGCAAATAATTCTAGATTGCATGTAAATGTAATGCAAATTGTATTTAGCTTAGAATTGGGCCAATCAGATTCACTTCCTGCTGAATATGATTGGCCCATTCCAAGCTGCATATAATTAGCATAAATTTGCATACAAGTCTGAATCTGGTGCATCTCATCAACTATCTCTTGTACTTGGATTAAACAGGATACTATATAGAATTACCAGGTTTCTCTATACTTACATATGTTGACGGAGCCTTCTCCAGCCAGCCTGAAGAAACAAAACAGAATTTAAAAACAGTTTGAAATTATTATTTGTTCTCTCTTCATTTCTCATTCAGTTGAAAGTGGAAGTGAAAATGCAGTTTGCCTTATAATCAGCATCAACTTGTACGTAAAGCTCAGCTCAGGTCAACCAAAGAAAGCTACCTTTTAATTAATGTTTTCTTTAAGAAGCATTACATGAAGTTTGCATATCACAAATAAAGGCACCTGAGTCTGTCTATAGCTCTTCAGCTGGTAAAGAGGTAGAGCAACATAGTACTGCAAATATTACACTGTGAGCCTATTGTAGGAGTGATGACTCATCAATGTGCAGCTGATCTGCTCAGTCCAACCATTGTATCCTAACAGGGAGAGAGAGCAGCAGCTCTTGAGCCAATTAAATTATGTAACCTATCCATTATTGTTGCTACTTATTGATTACCAGATATGGGCTATACTTTGTGCCACTTGTCCCTACAGTATCACTTACCATCAGGTATTTGTGATAAAAGAAATAGGATCAATAAAAATTGGGAAGGAGGGATAATGTAATATGGCAGAATTATAAAAAAAATATGAATTAAGTACTTTGCTTTCTAACAGTGTATTTTTAGTCATTAAACTTGCTTTGAGTTTTCTTTTGTACACAGTAGTGATGAAATGTAATACTCACCTATGCTCTTCTCCCTCCAGCATCTTCTTGTAGGTGGCAATCTCGATGTCCAGGGCCAGTTTGACATTCATCAGTTCCTGGTACTCTCTCAGTTGGAGAGCCATGTCCTGCTTGGCCTTCTGTAGAGCTCCTTCCAGTTCACCCAGTTTATGCTTGGCATCTCTGACTGCAGCTTCGCCACGTTCCTCAGCTTCACTAATGGCTGCTTCCAGGGAAGCACGCTGAAATCATAGCAACACAGACAGCTAAATGATTAGCATTATACATCTAATAATTTATTTTTTTGACTTTTTTTAAATGTTGAATCCCTTCCCACCACCAGACAGTAAATGAACTTTCTAGTAGCAGCCAACATTATTTTCACCTTCAGGTGTTTGTTGATTACTAGTGATTACTAGTGATCTCATGGATCCCAGTCCCAGATCCCATCGATCAATGTGAAACTTTATTTTGGGAAAACTTAACCTGCCATCTAAATTACAATGCAGGCATGGTGAGAAAGGACTACAGAAGATGTAGAACTGTCACTAGTAACACAATTCACAAAACACATAAAATGTTTTTGGTTCCCAAGACTCTAACAGAATCACAAATGAGGGAAAATTAAAACGGAACCCCAAAAATATAAACATAAAAAACTTTAAGGAAACTAAGCATTGCGTTTTTTTAAAAACGTGTTTAACAAACCTCCCCTAAGAGAGATTTGTAATCTGTGTGGGCTTTTCTGGGTTCAGTAAGAATTTACTTACCTATGGGGTGCTGCTCCGTAACCCCCATGCCTATATTGAGGTATGCATCTTCTCTCGCTCGGTGTTACAGAACTACGAGTTGAAGATGAAATAATGTGCACCCAGTGACCGCCAAGCCACAAAGACTGTGACTGTGACAAACCTGTACAGTTCAACTATAGGGAAGAGCTCGACATTAGGACTGTAGGACTAGGCTGTCTTAATCAAATAACTGACTGGATAGAATGGTAAACAGTTCTCATACACACCACTATATTTTGGTGCAAGCCTAGAAGTTCAGAAGTAGGCGGTTTTGGCGCACGACACTCAGCGCTGAAGCTAGGCGCCACTATAGCAGTAACGCTATAGTGCTCGGGGCACATAAGGGTAATTCAGAGTTCCACCCTCTGAGTCGCTACAGCTCAGAGGGGGAATATCGTTTAACGATCCCGGAGCTTGAGCACCAGCATGGTGAGCCGTCAATCGTCTCACCCTGCGCCCAGCTCATCAGCGGTGTACTAATATGTATGTAAGACCTGCATGTGTCCTTTATTCATTCCCAGATTAATCATCTAAGAAATATACACTTTCTACCCAGTTCTTTATGTTTTAGCAAAGAGAAATTGTAATAGATCCCATTCAGAGATCAAACCACCTATTTATTTAGAACCTATTACAATGCTTTGATTTGAATCAGATTTCTTCTTATAACATTATGTTACATTAGAATACATAAAAAAGGAACAAGACAATTTTGTTGTGTGACATCCTTACATAAATACAGGTTGTGCAACCAAACCTTACACGTACCTGAGACTTGGCACACTCAATCTCTCCTTTCAGCCTCTGGATTGTCTGGTTGAGTTCACCTATCTGATTTCTGCTGCTCTGCAAATCATTTCCGTTCCTTCCAGCTGCATTGCGAAGTTCATCAAACTAGAGGACAGTAATGATACAACAGTTCACAAGTTGTTGGACCAGAAACCTTTGTACATTAGACGAGACAGAGACCATCATTATTTTCAGATCCTCGATGACTGAACTTGACAAAAGCATTAGAAAATGAAACTGTCGAAGTTTGTGCATTACTCTTGAATACATGTGCTCTACGATAATGAACTACATTGGATGGATTTGAGTGCTCCTATCATGTTCTGAATACTTAGTCATTAGTGTTTCTAAAAACCATGGAAGTGTCACCAGCAATGGCATAAGAAAAGGTGTTGCAGTGGTCATTACACTAGAGCAGGGGTGCCCAATACGTCGATCGCGATCTACCGGTAGATCGCGACCGCCCTCTGAGTAGATCGCGGCCGTCCGGCCGCGTCCTGTCAAATTTAGCTGCAGCGTGGTTGCGGCTGTGAAATTACATGTAGCCTCGGCTGTCATTTTCTCCTAGCAGCTGCAGGGGAGAGGCGCGGCTCATGGGGAGAGGCGTGGCTGAAGGGGAGAGGAGCAAATGGGAAGCCTCTCCTTCCCCTTCAGGCTCTGTGATGCAAGCCGTGTGGCCACTCCTCCCCAAGTCCCACGGGTCTTCAGTGACGTCTAACAGTCATCCCCGCTCTTGTGAGGCGAACAGAGGCGACTGATGCTGCGCACAGAAAGGGGGCTAAAGAGACTGCTCTGCAAGGTGGGCAACTGGGCATATGGAAGTTTAGATTTGATGAAGATGGGGGGATTGCGGTGGTTGGAGGGGGCGTTTATAGATGTGTTGATCACAGGAGCCATGTGCTGTGGTGGGAGAAGGATTGTGAAAGGGGGGACAGGTGTTGAAGAGAAGGGTTCTGTGACCATTTTTTTACAACTATGCTGTGATGGGGAGGGGGATCATGACACTCACTGTGCCTAACTATGCTGGGATATGTGTGTGTGTGTGTGTGTGGGGGGGGGGGGGGTTGTGCATGCGTATGTTGGTAGATCTCCTAGGCTTGGTCATTTTAAAAGTAGCTCGCGACCCGAAAAAGTGTGGGCACCCCTGCACTAGAGGGTCAGCCTAGGGCCCTGAATCAGCCATCGCATCAACACTTGCTTAGTGTTGCTACTATGTGTACTCAGTAACATACTTAGATTGGTTCAAATAAATCATCTGACCATTATTTGGGGGTAAACATTAGGGATGCTTGGAAAATAGAAATTGGATTTCTGTGGAAATACCACACTCCTCGGTAATTTTAACCCAATCACTGAACTTGCTTGCATTGGACCAATCAGAGAATGCAACTCCGTCAACTCCGAAGTATTTGGCCAATGATAGAATGCAATGACCCCCTCCCCCCCCAAAAAAAAAACAAACAGAAATCAGCGGAATCGGTAATAAGCAGAAATCGTTCCCTAGTAAACATTACCAAATGGTTCCCTACTTAATACACAAGTATCTGTCACCATTGGTGTTCTTGTGAAAGGAGGAAGGAGTAGTGGGCAGTTCAGGGGGGGGGGGGGGGGCAGTGTAAATTTATGCTTGGGAAAATGTGGGTCCATTGTGATTTATGTCCATGGCTGTATAACGTGCTGTTCTTCAGTAATGCTATTACTAGAGAAGGTCAGTGAGAAGCAAATTTAATATAAATTCAAATCATATGTAGGTCCCAACTGGGCAAATCAAATACACTTCCTACCCATATTAATTGTCTCAAGTATTACCTCAGTTTCTCAGATTTATACAATCTGCATCCAATTTGCACACAAATCAGATATGTTAGCATCTCATTGACGATTTCTAATTATTACAGGGAAAAATCTGCATGTGATACATTTTTTAACTTTGAAACGGGATAAATATAAATATCTTTATATATCATGTTTGGAAATTTTAAGTAATGTTGATGTGATTTTTTGGTCTTAAAAATGCAATTTGCCTGACTGTTGTGTTGATCCTCTGCCTCTATAATGACATAAGTAAACAGATCAGCATGACTGGTTAGACTTACCCTGGACTGGTACATGGCCTCAGCCTCAGCTCTGCTTCTGTTGGCAATCTCCTCATACTGAGCTCTGACCTCAGTGATAATACTGTCCAGATCCAGGTCACGGCTATTGTCCATGGACACAACAACTGAGGTGTCGGAGATCTGAGCTTGAAGCTGAGAAATCTCCTGTAAAATAGCGCGTGAAGTAAAATGTACATCTAGTTAATGTTATCTGACATAGACAGAAAATAGATAACAATTCAAAGTGACAAAAGAAAACAAAATGACTTTTTGTAACGTGTTTTCCATAATTAATGTTCACCTTAATGGGGCAATTTCGCTTTCACTTTTAACCTTGGTTGTGGTTAAATGATTTAGAATGTTATTTGTTGCATACATATGTATATATGCATATTACACTGTATTTATATTTATAATTTACTGTCAGACTGTACCATTATACCTGTTAGGGCTGGTTCACACCACCAGCGCTTTTCTAAGTGCCATTGATTTGAAAAGCTCTTGCTAATGTAATACTATGTTCATTTCTCAAGTGAGATCATACACATATCATTACAAATCACAAACACTTAGAAAAAGCACACGCAGTGTGAATCAGCCCTTATGCTACAAAGATATATTTATGCAAGGCTGGATTTCCGGAAAGTCCAAAAGGCCTGAGCCTTGGGCCTCTTCTGCCAAAAGGGGTGGCTGGACATGGAAAAGGGGTTGCTGAATATGAACGTTACATTTGTAAATAAAAAAGGGAGGCTACAATTGGGAGGCAGCATATGAAAGAGGTGGGAGACTTCTCAAAGGAGCTGGAAATGAAAAAGGGGGACTTTTGTACATGGATGTTACACATATAAATGAAGGGGCTAAACCTGGAATGGGAAGGGCGCTGTTGCACATGAATATGAAGCAACAAGAAAGTTGGTCTATGGGTGCAAAAGGTATAACTTTGGCCTGGTATGTATGTACAGGGCAGACAACAAAGTAATGTTATACAAACAATCGTCTTTGGTATTCATCTGAAACTTCAAATGTTACTGAATTACTACAGCCTTGGATTGAGATTGTATTCCAGAGGATCATAGTGGTAGAACTGTGTGAAGGGGTAGAGCTGGTGATCTGCGCTCCCATTGGTTGTCTGCATTTCCTGTCTAAAACACGTATAATATTATAGAGCATTTTTTTACCGCTTCATACAGAGTCCTTAGGAAGCTGATCTCATCCGTGAGGGAATCGGCTCTTGCTTGTAGTTCTGCTTTATTCATAAATGCTGCATCAACATCCTAATGTAAAGATGAGCACAATATTCAGTTAGAAATTCATGTCAAAAGGTGCGGTCTCTATTATTTGGTGTTTATTCAGTTTTAACATTTATTTTAGACAATGTAATTTTATCTGGACTTTAGTACTGTTTATAGTTCAGGGATTGTTCAATTAAATAAAAAAGGGATTCACTTGGAACTGTAAGGCCCTTATCTAATTCACTTTTTCTCCTGAGATTTCTTTCTTCCAGGAGATCATTTTTCATTTAAAAAATAACTTCTCAGCACCTAGCAACTGAAAAAGTACTAAAAACGAGGTAAAAAAGTAATAACAAGCTTATTTTGAGTATTCTCTTGCTTGATTGGAGCTTTAAAGGTATTTTATTGGTAAGGTTTAAAAATATCTCCTTGGAGAAAAGTTAATAGGATATGGACCTTAACATGTTATAAAACAACACAAACTAAGCATGCTTTTTTGACCAAGGACTAAAAACACTGATGGTATTGGGGGCAACGTTTACTAATCACTGCATCATGTCCCCTTTTAAGGCTGGTACAGTTTTGAATAGTGACAATACACCTACATATACAATATCGATTTGGTTGAGCTAAAACAATAGTTAGCGATCTTATTGGGTAGGTGCCCCCCGATGTCGTGGCCATGCTTGTTACTGATCATGCTGGTTCACTCATGAACAACACAACACTACCTTCCCATAGAAAAGGACAGTCTGCTCATTGTAAAGCCAGGCAGTGTGTCTATATAGTGATTGTACCTAACCTGTCATCTGAAATGATCATGAACAGTTGTTTCAAGTGAAAAATGTTGTATTTGTGGTTTTAGATGAGACAAGTGAACTACCCTACCATTCACCAGAACGAATTTACATATTCATTTCTAATCATATCTTTTTAGGACTGAAAGCTTAGCTATGAACTGCAAGACAATAATATCAGCCCCCAAACCGACATCTCTACATCAGCACAGCTAACTTTGCTGTAACAGTACTTACATAAGTAAAATACCACTCTCTTAA
This sequence comes from Hyperolius riggenbachi, assembly GCF_040937935.1. Lineage (NCBI taxonomy): Eukaryota > Metazoa > Chordata > Amphibia > Anura > Hyperoliidae > Hyperolius > Hyperolius riggenbachi. The sequence goes on along the minus strand of NC_090647.1, from coordinate 114,898,056 downwards.
TGGAATACCCAGAAAGCTTACATTGACCAGAACCACTAAGATGCCAAAAAGCCCTCTTACTACTAAAACTATGCTTAATATACATTTGTCTTCTTTAAACAGAAGGTATTTCCTATAATTCAGCTTTAAATGAGCAGGAAAGACCTCCCACAATGCATTTTTACTGAATATGCAAATCATCTCTTTATTCCTCTAAAAGCCAGGTTATATTTACTCTCTTAAGTGCAACAAATTCATTCTCTGCAGCTGTGCGTCTGTTCAGCTCTTCTTCATATCTGTACGGAAAAAGGAACATTGAAGAATATATGTGTTAATACTAAGCAGGAGAAATTAAAAACTATTAAAATCCTTATATCTAAACATGTATTTTAAGCAGCCTGTATATCTGTACATGTTATTTTTCACCTACCATCACTTTAGCAGCTACCTATCAAAGCAGATCGTTTTTTTTCAAAACGTAATATTAGGAACACCTGAAATATGACAGATAAATGTTTCATTGCTTTAGATCTCCACCTACTGATTGCTAGAACATGGAAAAGAAATACAGTAGTATTTCATGTTTGAGAGATTATGACTAGGGTGGGGTGGGTGGGATTAATCGTCCACCCTTGCTGAAAATCGGAGCAGCAGGATCATCTGTGAGGCAACCTAGGCAGGTGCCTGGGGCGTAGTGGGTGTCAAGGGGTCCAACTTCCACTTTCTCTGTCCCGTCTCCCACCTCAGATTACCAAAAGGACCAACAGAACGAGCCAAAGCTACTACCTTGCATAGGGCCCCATTTCATCTTAATCCATCATTGCTGAAAATCTATTGCACACTGTAGTGTAGTGACAACACCATGATTAATGGCACTAAGCTGTCAAAAAACTCCCACAAGCAATCACATGTATCAATATTTTGGAATTGACACCTAATACTGGACATGTACGGCAACAATATGTACGCCTTCAACGCCTACAACACCTTTACTTGGGGCCATACTATAAGAAACGTAACTGCAAACCTACTAAAGAAAAGAAATACTACTATACACACTTTTTCCTCAATTCATCCACTGTTCCCTCCATGTTATTTCTTTCTGCGTCCAGACGAGCCCTCTCGCTTTCCAAGCTTTCCAGTTGTCTCCTGAGGTTGCTGATAAAAGCCTCAAACAGGGGCTCAATCTGGCACCTGGCTGTCTTCTGCTCCTGTAGGAAAGCCCACTTGGTCTCCAGCATCTTGTTCTGCTGTTCTAAAAATCTCACCTAAAGTAAAATAAGCATCACATTGGTATTAAGCACAGATACCTCTTCAAGTGCCAGGCAGAGATGGTCAATGAGATGCAAAAAAACCCTGGCTAGCATGCTGATTCTATGCAAATCATATGCAGCTTCAAATTGGACCAATCAGATTCACATCTTGCTGAAACTGATTGGTTCAATTTGAAGCTGCATATATGCATGCTAGTTTGATTCCCATCACATTAACAAGAACTGGTGCCAAACCTATCAGAGATTCCTTCTAGTGGTCCAAAATGTAACAATAGCCTGGCTATCTCCTTATGCAAAATGTAAACCAAATGATACTAATCTTATTTTCTTTAGTCATAGTATGTGGTGCTTTGTTAATTGCCATAGATAGTAGAATTATACAATTGATGTTGTAGGTGTTACTTTTTATCGGTTCACTAAATATATTATCTACAGCAAGATTTTGAAAAAGCAACTGCATTGTTCTGATAATAGGATGACCTCACTGCCATGGAAAGGTCTAGTACAATGCATGCAAACTGTTTTGGAAGCTAACATCCTCCATAAGTGTAAAGATGCAAATGGGTGCTTTTATCCCTTTAAGAGGCTCTGTACACCTTCTTGCTGTTAAGTTATTCAGGTGCAGCCTGGTTTTGGAGGTGCTGCCAGTTCTTCCTACTGTGTACAAAAATTGTTCAGTACAAGACAAAACCCAGAACTCAGTATAGTTATCTGTGTATCTGTGATTTAATCCCCCTTCCCCTATTACGTTCCTGAATGCAAAATACAGTGTGTTTTTATATTACTCATGTGGAAATAAAGAGATTATCACGTACAGAACTTACCCTCGTGTTTCCTGCTACAAGTGCACTAACAATACTAAAAACTTAAAACAAACATGTAATGAAATATAAGGAAACATTACTAAAATTTATCAGCATAAAAATAGTAATTCAAATCATGTATGGTGTACATACATGCTAAAAGACTCACCTTGTCAATGAAGGAGGCAAATTTATTGTTGAGTCCTTTAATCTGATTCCTCTCCTCTGTCCTCACTCTCTGGATACTTGGGTCAAGTTCCAAGTTGAGAGGTGCCAACAGGCCTTCATTTACAGTTACTGGGTTGATCCCTCCAGAACCAGATGATCCGTGTCCGTGTCCATGTCCATGTCCCCCTGACATCTTGTGTCCATGTGAACCAGCATTATGGAGACTTGCACTGGTAAAGCAGTAATGGCTTTTGTGGTCATGTCCACCATGTTTAGAAGAGTGTGAAAGGAAGCCATGTGAGCTGGAATGCTTTGGTACTGCAACAGAGCAAGAGCTGAAATGCTTGTGTCCAGAAGAAGCCACAGCAGAGTGATGAGACATAATGGAAGGTTTTTTTTTTCAAGCTGATGTTCGAACTGTGTACAGAATGCTGGTTAGCTGGGGAATGTGATGTTGTATGCCTCAGCTCTTGCTGGTTTTATACTTCTGGTAGGTGTTCCTAAGCATGCCACCAGCTATTAAAAATCAGCTTGGAAGCATAATTACATAATATTTTATAAGAATATAACATCAGTACGCCTTACTAATCAAAGCTAAATGAATTTACTGGTGGCTTCAATCACTAAACATCACCAGTATTAAAATACCTTTGTTATTGAAGTGGAATAAAATCATGTCAGTCAAACTAAAATGTTTATGTTGAAATGTTTGTATACATGTCAGAGCTATACAGAAGAACGCATAGCTTAGGTGTACATCAAACTATATTTTGTTCAAGGCAACATATGACAATCATGAAAATGTACAGAATCATGAATACACAGTACAGATGTGTCCAGGAGGGTCCCTGTTTATCTTCGGTAGATCTGTCAACTTTGAGACCTCCTTGTAAAATAAAAAATCAATTTATGACTCTTTGGACCTGATGCATACATTTTGTCAAAGTTGACAGTTCCCTTCGTCTGTTGACGGACATAAGGGTGGCAACCACGGCTGTAACAGTTCTCACATTCATTCACAATGCCCTCTGGGTTATATTAACCCTTGCAGTAGCGGCTGCGTCCACCACACTGTCCACATTCTTTCTAACTTTGTGGCATGCATAAATGATAACCATTTTGACCCCTTTTTTATTTTCTTAAACTAATATAGATTTATATAGTCCCAACATATCACATGGCACTTTACAGTCTCAGTGCAATAAATGATACATCCAGTTACATAACAGAGATAATACAGTACAGATACAGTCAAACACCATTCATTATTTGAGGTTTGAAACTGAAAAGGAAAGGCAATTCAGAGGAATACCTTGGCACATTAAGAGGGATGGCCCTACCGATATGGGAGTGCCAAATGGTTGTGGATGAGAGTTCTGGAGGAACGGACAAGCTTGTAAGAAGTCTTAAACGTGGATATGGGAGGATATTATGACAAAGAAATTCATTTTGTGGTTTGAAGATTACCTCATGGGTGGAATATGCCCCGCATTATCCAGTTTCCAAAACGGGTTGCTAACATAAACTTAAAGCACACCTAAAACAGGGGAAAAAAAGTAGATGTTTCCTTATCTGGGTTTTTTTTTCCAGTGCCTTTAGTCTTTGAGGCCCCTCAGTAACCTCCAGGCCCCCTCTGTGCATACATATACTTCAGCCGCCGGTGAATTGGGCCAAGGATGAGCTGAGTGATGGGTCAATCTGCTGCCCCCCGAGATGTAATTTGTGGTCTGGGGATCACCAAATTTCTCATTAGTGCTATGCCCTCTGATGTGTCACTGTCACTGTCGGACCCCCCCTCCCTCGCCTGGGTCCCCCGTCCTCCGCTCCCCTCCAGATTTAAAAAGTGACGTCGCTGGCTGCAGCTATAAGAGGCAATGGGCGGGGATCACTCACCTCTTCCTCGTTCCACCGTGCGGCGTAGCAGGAAGTGATGTCAGTGGAGCGCAGGCTGGAACGAGGAAGAGGTAAGTGATCCCCGCCCATTGCCTCTTATATCTGCAGCCAGTAACGTCACTTTTTAAAGCTGGAGGGGAGCGGAGGACGGGGGACCCAGGCGAGGGAGGGGGTCGGCCCAATACCCCCTTCCTGCCCGCTATCCCCTCCAGCTCGGGCGGCCCCCCACACCCACGGCTTGGGGGGGGGGGCGACAATTTTTTTTTAAGCTTGCCTCAGGCGGCAAAAAGTCTAGGGCCGGGCCTGAGCAAACTGCAAACGCATTAAAACGCACGCAAAATGCATTTGCGTGAAGAAAAATGCAAAGCGCACCAAAACGTGGTAAAAAGGCAATAGAAAATCGCAAATGCATCATCATAAAACGCTACTTTTTCACACTTGGTCATATGTGAACCGAACCTTGAGCTTTAAGTTGCTATACCATTGTTGGATAATCTGGTATGGGGGCTGCATGACTGGTGATGATAACTTTGTTTTAAAGGTACAACTAAAAAAAAAGTAAAAAAAAAATGTGACAGAAATAATACGGTTACTCATACACCACTTTCATAACCCAAATGCAAAACATATACCGTATTAAATATCCAAGTGTATTCTTTCTTCTCACTTCCACAGTGTGCTCCTCAATTCCAGAAAAAGCTTGGATCACAGGCTGTCTCCTCTCCAGGCAATCCAGAGCACATGGGCAGTATCAACTGTACAGGACATTTTTGGCTGACCCAATCATGACCCAATCATTTCAGTGTTATGATAGAAATGCCTGAAGAGCAAAACTCCCCTGAAATTGTACTTCAATATTAAAAAGGAAACCAAGCAGCATTTTAACCCCCAGGGTACCTCAACAGCACATTCAAAATGAATGCTTACAATGTGGCTCATTATAAAAAAAACTTTCATTTTACCTCATCCTTTTACATTTCAAGGTTCAGTAGAGGCCATAGTCCCCCTACTTCCGCCAGACAGCAGAGACCGAGTAAATTGTTGGCAGATAAGAACTGTTGTAATTAGTTTTTATTGCACAGTAGCAGAGAGCAAACAAAGGCTTTCATCAGCAGGGGGGGACAGTTACAGGACACTCTGCTTCAAACAGTTAGAGAAGTCACACATGCTTAACTTCACATCCTGATGCTGGCTAAGGGCAGTGTGAAGGGGAGGCAGGGTTAACTTCTACCCTGCCTCCTGGAACATGGCAGAACCTACAGCTATTTGACACCAGGCGAAAACTACAGGAAAATAAAGATGAAATAATCCAGTACACTGCTGCAGATTGCCATTAGATACTCGGTGAAGCATTGTGTCTGCAATGGATTTTAAACTTTGTTTGGTATTTGCTGCTGAGATCCCTTTAAGAAATACTCAGCCTTGCATCCAGGGCATAAAGAGCTGATTTGCATATTTGGGAGGTATGCAGCATGGGAAACCACAGTTGTTCACTTTCAGCTGAATTATCACAAATACCCTCTGTTTTAAGAAGGCAGAATTACATTTAGTGATTCGATATGAATCCCATCTCCCACAAATCTAAATTCTGACATATTTTGCTATATATACAGGATCTTCTCAAAAAATTAGCATATTGTGATAAAGTTCATTATTTTCTGTAATGTACTGATAAACATTAGACTTTCATATATTTTAGATTCATTACACACAACTGAAGTAGTTCAAGCCTTTTTATTGTTTTAATATTGATGATTTTGGCATACAGCTCATGAAAACCCAAAATTCCCATCTCAAAAAAATTAGCATATTTCATCCGACCAATAAAAGAAAAGTGTTTTTGAAACGAAAAAAGTCAACCTTCAAATTATTATGTTCAGTTATGCACTCAATACTTGGTCGGGAATCCTTTTGCAGAAATGGCTGCTTCAATGCGGCGTGGCATGGAGGCAATCAGCCTGTGGCACTGCTCAGGTGTTATGGAGGCCCAGGATGCTTCGATAGCAGCCTTAAGCTCATCCAGAGTGTTGGGTCTTGCATCTCTCAACTTTCTCTTCACAATATCCAACAGATTCTCTATGGGGTTCAGGTCAGGAGAGTTGGCAGGCCAATTGAGCACAGTAATACCATGGTCAGTAAACCATTTACCAGTGGTTTTGGCACTGTGAGCAGGTGCCAGGTCGTGCTGAAAAAATTTAATCTTCATCTCCATAAAGCTTTTCAGCAGATGGAAGCATGAAGTGCTCCAAAATCTTCTGATAGCTAGCTGCATTGACCCTGTCCTTGATAAAACACAGTCAACCAACACCAGCAGCTGACATGGCACCCCAGACCATCACTGAATGTGGGTACTTGACACTGGACTTCAGGCCTTTTGGCATTTCCCTCTCCGCAGTCTTCCTCCAGACTCTGGCACCTTGATTTCCGAATGACATGTAAAAGTTGCTTTCATCCGAAAAAAGTACTTTGGACCACTGAGCAACAGTCCAGTGCTGCTTCTCTGTAGCCCAGATCAGGCGCCTCTGCTGCTGTTTCTGGTTCAAAAGTGGGTTCATGCTTCCATCTGCTGAAAAGCTTTATGGAGATGAAGATTTCATTTTTCAGCATGACCTGGCACCTGCTCACAGTGTCAAAACCACTGGTAAATGGTTTACTGACCATGGTATTACTGTGCTCAATTGGCCTGCCAACTCTCCTGACCTGAACCCCATAGAGAATCTGTGGGATATTGTGAAGAGAAAGTTGAGAGACGCAAGACCCAACACTCTGGATGAGCTTAAGGCCGCTATCGAAGCATCCTGGGCCTCCATAACACCTGAGCAGTGCCACAGGCTGATTGCCTCCATGCCACGCTGCATTGAAGCAGCCATTTCTGCAAAAGGATTCCCGACAAGTATTGAGTGCATAACTGAACATACTTATTTGAAGGTTGACTTTTTTTTTGTTTCAAAAACACTTTTCTTTTATTGGTCGGATGAAATATGCTAATTTTTTGAGATAGGAATTTTGGGTTTTCATGAGCTGTATGCCAAAATCATCAACATTAAAACAATAAAAAGGCTTGAACTACTTCAGTTGTGTGTAATGAATCTAAAATATATGAAAGTCTAATGTTTATCAGTACATTACAGAAAATAATGAACTTTATCACAATATGCTAATTTTTTGAGAAGATCCTGTATATATTAAACATTTTTGATCACCTCTGAGTTATTTTTGTACAGCTTGACATTCCCTTAGTTTTTGAAACAACATAAATAATAATCCTCAAAGGCTTCCATAAGGCGAAGTGTCTCTGTGATGCTAAGGCCATTGTGTCCTTTAATGAGAGGTGGGGAATAGAGAAGTGGCATTTATTAGGGTCTTAAATTAATCAAATATTAGACATATGCATGAGTGTCTAGACAGCTTTTACATTACCAATTCAATAAAACTTTACAACAGCGTTTACATCATGCAAACTTTATACGAAATGATACATAGAATATAAAACAAAGCAAGATGAGCAACGTGATTGGCTGATTTTCTACTAGATCAGAAATTCCTAACAGTAACTTACAAGTACCCCCTGGTTCAGTAGGAGTGACAGTGCTATATATAGCCTCTACAGCAGCACAATGGTTGTAGATGCAGTTAGCCAGTGACACGTCCCCGGTACCCTTGGCCCTGTGACAGCTTGTGGACACACTCCTTTTTGTGTACTGCTCCTGTACTAATATGGGAACACCTGTACAGTAGCATAGAGTCACTCATGGATGAGTGACTTCGGCTTGCTGCGCAGGCAGAGCCGTACTCATATCTGGCAGGGAGCAGGGCCAGGAGAACATTATACCCAACAAGCTCTTGTCAGATGTTTTAGAGGGTCAGTGCAGGATAACGGCGGTGGGGACAAGGAAGAGATGGGAGGCCCTTTGGACTATCCAAACACTTCCCTCTACCAAAGAAGTATCTAAATGTGTTGCTGTTTTTTCGGGCCTCCCCAGGTTTACTTTAAAGCAAACCCGAGGTGAGAGGGATATGGAGGCTGCCATATTAATTTTCTTTTAACCACTTCGCATCCAGACCTTGGCCTCGATTCATCATTGTCTTTGTGATAACTTTTTCTAGTTCGTTAAATTACAGAATTTGAAGTTTATCGATTTTTAGTTATATTCATCAAGGTTTTTCTGCATTCGGTGTGACTTCGATAAAATATCGATAACAATGGGGTAACCATTTGGTAACGTGTCAATATTTCCATTTTACAGCGGTAATTTAACACAAGGCCATAAGATTCCTGTGGAATTGTGGGTAAAAAGGCAGTCCTTTGAACACCACGTAGCAACATTCCGAATAGGGCTTAACACCTGGACCAGGATTCTGCAAGTGGCTTGGGACAATCCCACAATTTCACCAGCTATGGCTTGATAGGAGCCTTTTCTGAAAAATGTAGTGCAGCTAGCAATTTAGTTAACCCTGGCACTGCCTGTTTTCTCTTACAAGATGATTCAAGATGATTCAAGAGAAATGCAGAAGTCCTGGTATAGCAAATAAATCCATTCTCTTGCAAATGTATATGGTTCTAGACCTTATTCTTGCCCTTTTGCGCCTTTTCACTCTCAGCTGAAACATAACCACTTCAAATGGCTCCATCTTCTCTGTCAGCAATCATCTGACAGCAATACCGACAGAGCAGTGAAGGAGATAACTAATCCTAAATTTAAATGTTAAACCACACCCACTTTCATTTTCATGAATTACACTTTCTTCCGTTTTATCGCATAATTACTGAATGATTACCAAATGCTCGTTAACAGCTGTAGATAACTTTGATGAATCCTGAAATCAACTTATCGAGTTTGGTATTTTACCGAGCTGGCGGTAATTGATTTATATAAGTTTTGATGACTCGAGGCCCTAGTTTCCCACTTATGGACCAGAGCAGTTTTGACAGTTTAGCTATGTCCTTATTTAATCAGAAATAACTTTATTCCTACTTATGACACAGAAATGAAATATATAGTTTTTTCAAGACAAACCTTTCATTGCCTTTCATTGTATGCCATTTGTTCCCTCGAACAATTTTGTTTTCTATGAATTTTAAAAAAAATAGAAAAAACACATTTCTCAGTTTTATTAATTCCAATTTAAAAATAAAAAGTGCTACTGTAGATAAAAGACACAAATTTAGTTTGGCTCTTCTTACCGCTTATCACAAAACTTAAATGATGTTCCTGCCACAATTTATGGTGAAAATATTTGATTCTCAAATAATGCTACAGAAATCAATCTCATTAGCTCAGGAAACATATATTGCCGTTCACCAATTAGTGCTGCATAAGCAATCCTGCGCAGCACTGCTTCTGAGGTATCTTGTGGCTTAGATGAAGTCACAGAGGACGTAGATATACTGTAGTGGTGAATAAAGTGGTTAAAAAATACCAGTGGCCTGGCAGTCCTCCTGCTCTTGTGTCTCTAATATTTTTAGCCATACAGCCTGAACAAGCATGCAGCAGATCGGGTACTCTGACTAAGCTCACTCAGGTTTTACTGCATTAGCTGTATGCTTGTTCCAGGGTTTTGACTCAGACACTACTTATTCCAGAATACATCAGGGCTGCCAGACAACTGGCTTGGTTTACAAGGAAATAAATATATCAGCCTCCATATCCTTCTCACCTTGGGTTCCCTTAAAGTTGCTTCTCAAGGCAAGTGTGTGAAGCAGCTAAAACCCTGTTACGAATTATTTAGGAACACTAAATAAGATGATATACAGTACTAGTAACCTTAGCCCATTTAAAAACGGGCTAGGTCTTTCTGAACTCCGCGCCTGCGGCTCGTGCATGTGCCCACACGCCGCTCACGCACACGCCCGCCGCTCGAGCATGCGCCCGCCGCTCGTGCACGCGCCCGTGTGCCCCGCCGCTAATGCATGTGAGTGCACACGCCCACCCCTTCTGGCCCCGCCCTCCCTCCGCACTACACAGTCTCTGCATCCCTGCCTGCACGGGACACACACATACAGGAAGTCAGGCACAGGGATGCAGAGACAGTTGCATATTATTATAGATGATGTACATTTGTTCATTTATATATGCTAAATGGAAGTAACATATTTCTGTGTATAAGGATATAAAGTAAAGTCTGAAATATCCTCAAAGAAAATTACATTAAACAGACAATAAAGACAAGATAATTGTGTGGGCCCTATGTATCTTTCTTAAGATGTATACTATCCACCTAACGATAAACAGTTTTATTTGTCCTCACAGATTGTTTGCATAGTACTGGGGCAGCATGGAGGTGTAGTGGATACAAGTCTCACCTTGCAGCGCTCAGTCCCCAGTTTGAATAACAGCTACAAGCTTTCACAGCCTGTGTCTGCGTGGGTTTCCTCCATGCACTCAGTTTTCCTCCCACATCCCCAAAAAACATACAGATAAGTTAATTGGCTTCCCCCTAAAAAATTGGTCTTAGACTACGATGGACAAAAGACTAAGGCAGGGACTAAATTGTGAGCCCCTCACAGTTAGGAAGAAGACTATGTACCCTGTAAAGTGCTGCAGAAGATGTTGGCACTTTATAAATACTAAATAACATTAATAATAGCAATAATCATAATGTAGTTATTAAAGTGGAATAAAACTCTGACATAACATTCGATAAAAATGTGTTTTCCTACTTTTTATTACCCATATAGTTACCATATTTGTTTTTGTGCACAAGTAATATTGCCTGTTTACAAATTACAAGGTTTCAAAGTGCAATTTATCTGCTCTGAAAGCTGCCATTGCATTTTATTCATAGGTTTTAATATATAAATACAGCAGCTATGTAGTGAAAATGTCTCATCTGTCTATGCTTGTCAGCTCAATACAGTTCAGTTTCAGTTCAGTTTTAGCAACGGAGGAATGTAAACAAAGTATAATGTTATCACCCTTTGGGATGCGGATCACAAGCTGAAGGAGCCTACCTAAGGTCCTTGGGGCGTGGTTTGCGGGCAATCAATTTCCCAGCCGCGATCGCCGCTGGGAGACTGTTAGACGGTGAAACCGTTTCACTGCCTTTTATTGCTGTACAGCGCTGCGATCTAAGGCAGCGCTGTACTGGGGACAGCCGTGTGACATGGCTGTCCCCTCCAGAAACAGGGAAGTGATCGGCTGTCATAGCCTGAATCCTATGACAGGCTGATCACGCTGTTTGGCTGGCGGTGGGGCTACAAAAATAAAAATATGCATATTTATTTAAAAAAGAATAAAACAAATATTTATATTAAAAAATAAACATCTGGGAAGAGATCAGACCCCACCAATAGAACGCTCTGTTGGTGGGGAGAAAAGGGGGGGGGGAATCACTTGTGTGCTGAGTTGGACGGCCCTGCAGCAAGGCCCTAAGGCTGCAGTGGCCTATTGAGTGAAAAATGGCCTGGTCTTTAGGGGGGTTTAACACTGTGGTCCTCAAGAGGTTAAGGCAGTAAATAATCTTTTACAGCAAAGAAGAAATGGCGGGTTTCAGACCATACAAATATTAACCCCTTGTATCTGCTGCAACAGAGCTGAGAGGATTTTTTTGTTTTGTATTTTTTTTTTTAACAAAATAAAAACAAAAGTGTTGCTTCATTGATTTGTATTTGCTGCATTGTGTGTAAGAGCAAGAGTCACTTTCATTTCTGCCTCTCTTTTCTACTCTTCCCCCACTGTTCTCCGTACCTCCTCCCTTTCTTCTTGGTTCCTCCTTTTTTCTCTCCCCTTTCCACTATCCTCTCCTTTCTTTATTCTCCTTATCCATCTCCATTTCTGCCCCTCCCCTTCCCATTTTCCTCCACACCCCTCCTCTTACCCACTCCCTCCTACCCTTACCCCATGATCTCCCCTTTTTTACATTTCTTCTCCCTTTTCTCTTTCATTTCTTACTTGTCCCTTTTCTTTTCTGTGGAATGAATAAGGAAGAATTTAGTGTTAGAAGATCCATAGAGTCTTCTGAGTAAGTTGGCCTTTGGACATAATGGACTTTATGTAATTCACTTTTTCTCCTAGGTTTTCTCCTAGGTGACATGTTTACACCTTATCAATAAAATGCCTTTTAAGCCACCAGCAAGCAAGACAATGCAGAACATAATTTGATAGAACTTTTTGGTACTTTTATTAATTGCATACAGCGGAAAAGTTATTTTAACCACTTCACCACTGAGGGGTTTTACCCCCTGAGCACCAGAGCAATTTTCACCTTTCAGCGCTCCTTCCATTCATTCGTCTATAACTTTATTATTACTTATCGCAATGAAATGAACTATATCTTGTTTTTTTCGCCACCAATTAGGCTTTCTTTAGGTGGGACATTATGCCAAGAATTATTTTTTTCTAAATGTGTTTTAATGGGAAAATAGGAAAAATGTGGGGAAAAAAATAATTATTTTTCAGTTTTCGGCCATTATAGTTTTTAAATAATGCATGCTACTGTAATTAAAACCCATGAAACGTATTTGCCCTTTTGTCCCGGTTATAAAACCATTTAAATTATGTCCCTATCACAATGTTTGGCGCCAATATTTTATTTGGAAATAAAGGTGCATTTTTTTCAGTTTTGCATCCATCCCTAATTACAAGCCCATAGTTTATAAAGTAACAGTGTTATACCCTCTTGACATAAATATTTAAAAAGTTCAGTCCCTAAGGTAACTATTTATGTATTTTTTTTAATTGTAAATTTTTAAATTTTTTTTAATTACAAAAAAAAATAAAAATGGGGAGTGTGGGAGGTAATGAGTTAATTTTATGTGTAAAAGTCATTTATTTGTATGTGAAAAATGTGTAGGGTATAGTTTACTATTTGGCCACAAGATGGCCACAGTAACTTTTTGTTTTAATGCGACCTCCAAGCTTCCTTCCGAAGCTTGGAGGAAGAATAAGGAGGCTGGACACGTGAGTTTTTTCTCACAATGATCGCGCTGCCCATAGGAGAGCAGCTGATCATTGCGGGGCTTAGATCAACGAACGGGAATGGATTTTCCCATTCATTGATCTCTGGGCGAGCGGGCGGCGGCGGTTTTACTAGCGGCGGGCGGCGTGTTTACGAGCGGGAGCGCGGGCAGCGTCGGGAACGCGGAAAGTACGTGTTTCTCCGTCCCTGGTTTTTAAAGGATGGAAAAAGGGGCGGAGAAATACGTACGCGCGGGGGTAAAGTGGTTAAACAGAAGATGAAAAAAAATATCTCCTAGGAGAAAAAGTATTGCATAAGGCCCAATATTCATCAGGATGTTTTCACCTGAACTGAACTTTATACCAGTGTAGTGACTTGGACAATCTGGTTTGCTATAAAGTATATTGTATATTTTGTATTGCTCATTGGTCTATTTATGGTATACTACCTTCTGAGACAGCCTAGTGCCCAGTGATTATACCTTGGAATTTGCCATTTATGTATCTTGAAGTGCTGTCTACCATGACTCATGTGTATGCTATATAGCTAAAGGTTGTACTACGCCTTGATCCCTATGTTCGGATGAATTCTACCACTGTTCTTATTTTTAACAAATTTGAATAACTGAATTGTACAGTTACTGAAATGTACATTGAAATTATATTGCTATATCTTCAAGAAGTATTGTATTCTCATCCACCATTGTATACTTTTCACATTGGATCAGTCCTAAACTGTACCTGAGATGAAACTAAAAAAATAATTCATACATATCTTCCTCCAGCCCCCTTCGGCCTGATCGCTCCCTCGGCGTAATTCTCAGCCTTATGAATCTTTCGTAAGGGCTACCGTGGCCAGGAGAGTTCTGTGCCTGCGCAGGTGCAGAACGCTCCCAGCGACGAAAGCACCGCGGGCTGTGCATGCGCAGTTAGCCATGACTCCTGAGTCCTGAAGTTACCAGGAGCCCTTATGGAAAATCCAGGAGGCGGAAGATGGCGCAGAGGGAGCGATCAGGCTGAAGGGGGCTGGGGGAAGCCCCAGGTATGTATGAAAACCTTTTTTTATTTAATCTCAAATCTCTTTAAGTGCCAGGTACTCCATCAGAATGCTGAAGAAAGTTACATCAAAGCTGACCTGATACTTAACCTCTTGCCGACTGCATCACGCCGATGGGCGTGGCCGCGGCGGCAGCCCCAGGATCGCCTAACACCAATTGGCGTAAAGTCCTGGGGCTCTGTTTTGCAGGAGATCGCGCGCAGGATGCTCGCGCATCTCCTGTTTAGGGGGCAGAGCTCCGCCCCGCCTTCAGTCTCCGAGCGGGAGACTGTTTGACAGCGTGGTCGCCGTCTATTTACACTGTGCAGCGCTATTTACACTGTGCAGCGCTGCGATCAGCAGCAGCGCTGCACTGGGGACAGCCGTGTGACACCGCTGTCCCCCTGGGGGACAAGAGAGCGATCGGCTCTCATAGGCAGAAGCCTATGACAGCCGATCGCCGTAATTGGCTGGCTGTGGGGAGGGAGGGAGGGAAGGGGTTTAAAGAAACAGGCTTTTTTTAAAAAACACAAACGAAAATATTTATTATAAAAAAAATAAACATGGGGGAGCGATCAGACCCCACCAACAGAGAGCTCTGTTGGTGGGGAGAAAAGGGGGGGTGGGTGGGGAATCACTTGTATGCTGTGTTGTGCGGCCCTGCAGCTTGGCCCTAAAGCTGCAGTGGACAATTTTACTAAAAATGGCCTGGTCACTAGGGGGGGTTTAGCCCTACAGTCCTCAAGAGGTTAAGAGAACATACCCAGACCTCTAACGCAATGTCTTCTGTCCTCAAGGTCCTCCAACAGTTCAGGTTGGAGGTAATTAAATAGTTCAGTAGAGACACTAATTCCCCCACCTGTGAATGTTTTTGGGTTTCGGCAAAACATGTATTTTGGTGGGCACTGAGGATGCCGCTGGGTAACACTGCTTCAAGGGACTGAGCCCAAACTAGACTGGCATTTCACTACTGAATATGGATTTTGGTAGTGTTCAGACTCAGAGCCAGCTGATCCACAGAGGGATCTAATCCATGAATATATAAATTATATTTTATTTTGTGGAGGAAATTTTAATGCCGGATTGTTTAATGGGGTCAAATGTGTATTAATTATACTGTGGGGTCTTTTATTTTCAACAATTCATTATTAAGGTAATGAGGGGGCGTGATCAGGGGCTTTCCTAGGGAGGATACAGTCTGTTGCAGTCTTAAAAGTGAACCCTTGAAAAGCAAAGCAGATCGAGAGCCCCAATGGAGCAATACGTATGTCAAACCAATTGGTCAAAAGAGTAAATATATGAGAATATACTCACAAAGGTGGGTTAACTCTGGTAACCACTCAGTACTAGGCAGGTGGGAAGATTAGACCTGACCCCACTCGGATTTAAATTGTTGCTCTCCGTAGAAGTAGAAAAACAGGGTGTACACCCCTCCACCAAGGATGGACACTCAGGATAAACAATTGTACAAAATAGAGGTGAAGACAAAATAGTTAAAAAACATTTAAAAAGGAAGGTGGTAGTGGTGGACTTACAGTGGGTTGCAAAAGTATTCGGCCCCCTTTAAGTTTTCCACATTTTGTCACATTACTGCCACAAATATGCATCAATTTTATTGGAATTCCATGTGAAAGACCAATACAAAGCGGTGTACATGTGAGAAGTGGATCGAAAATCACACATGATTCCAAACATTTTTTACAAATAAATAACTGCAAAGTGGGGTGTGCGTATTTATTCGGCCCCCTGAGTCAATACTTTGTAGAACCACCTTTTGCTGCAATTACAGCTGCCAGTCTTTTAGGGTATGTCTCTACCAGCTTTGCACATCTAGAGACTGAAATCCTTGCCCATTCTTCTTTGCAAAACAGCTCCAGCTCAGTCAGATTAGATGGACAACGTTTGTGAACTGCAGTTTTCAGATATTGCCACAGATTCTCGATTGGATTTAGATCTGGACTTTGACTGGGCCAGTCTAACACATAGATATGTTTTGTTTTAAACCCTTCCATTGTTGCCCTGGCTTTATGTTTAGGGTCATTGTCCTGCTGGAAGGTGAACCTCCTCCCCAGTTTCAAGTCTTTTGCAGTCTCCAAGAGGTTTTCTTCCAAGTTTGCCCTGTATTTGGCTCCATCCATCTTACCATCAACTCTGACCAGCTTCCCTGTCCCTGCTGAAGAAATGCACCCCCTGAGCATGATGCTGCCACCACCATATTTGACAGTGGGGATGGTGTGTTCAGAGTGATGTG
This sequence comes from Hyperolius riggenbachi, assembly GCF_040937935.1. Lineage (NCBI taxonomy): Eukaryota > Metazoa > Chordata > Amphibia > Anura > Hyperoliidae > Hyperolius > Hyperolius riggenbachi. The sequence goes on along the minus strand of NC_090647.1, from coordinate 114,881,755 downwards.
CAGTGTTAGTTTTCTGCCACACATAACGTTTTGCATTTTGGCCAAAAAGTTCCATTTTGGTCTCATCTGACCAGAGCACCTTCTTCCACATGTTTGCTGTGTTCCCCACATGGCTTGTGGCAAACTGCAAACGGGACTTCTTATGCTTTCTGTTAACAATGCCTTTCTTCTTGCCACTCTTCCATACAGGCCAACTTTGTACAGTGCATGACTAATAGTTGTCCTATGGACAGAGTCTCCCACCTGAGCTGTAGATCTCTGCAGCTCATCCAGAGTCACCATGGGCCTCTTGACTACATTTCTGATCAGCGCTCTCCTTGTTCGGCCTGTGAGTTTAGGTGGATGGCCTTGTCTTGGTAGGTTTACAGTTGCGCCATACTCCTTCCATTTCTGAATGATCGCTTGAACAGTGCTCCATGGGATGTTCAAGGCTTTGGGAATCTTTTTGTAGCCTAAGTCTGCTTTAAATTTCTCAATAACTTGATCTCTGATCTGTCTTGTGTGTTCTTTGGACTTCACGGTGTTGTTGCTCCCAATATTCTCTTAGACAACCTCTGAGGCCCTCACAGAGCAGCTGTATTTGTACTGATGTTAAATCACACACAAGTGCACTTAGTCATTAGCACTCATCAGGCAATGTCTATAGGCAACTGACTGCACTCAGATCAAAGTGGGCCGAATAATTATGCACACACCACTTTGCAGTTATTTATTTGTAAAAAATGTTTGGAATCACGTATGATTTTTGTTCCACTTCTCATGTGTACACCACTTTGTGTTGGTCTTTCATGTGGAATTCCCATAAAATTGATTCATGTTTGTGGCAGTAATATGACAAAATGTGGAAAACTTCAAGGGGGCCGAATACTTTTTCAACCCACTGTACCTCCAACAAGCAGACACACGAACAGTTATTCACTGAAAAATATCTTTATACAAATAAACCACAAAGTAATAGCAACGCATTTCACGGGCAACATCCTGCTTCATCAGGCAGTATATGGAACTTGTAAAGATCCAGCCAGGTAGGAGGCGCTCATATATGGCTGGATCTTTAGAAGCTCCATATACTGCTTGAGGAAGCGGTATGTTGCCCGTGAAACACATTGCTATTACTTTGGAGCCTATTTGAAAATAGATATTTTTCAGTGAATAATTGTTTTGTTTGTTTACTTGTGGGAGGTAAGTTCACCACCCCTTTTTAAATGTTTTTTTTAGCAATTTTATCCTTATCTGGTGCCTCCATTTTGAACAATTGTTTATTAAAAGTGAACCCATTAAAATTAACATAAAATCATATGCTGTGGTCATGTCGGAAGCTAGTTTCTTTCTGGTCGCAAGTCGGGAATGTGCTGAGTAAAGTTATTGATGGTCCAGTTGTTACATCAAAGACTTGTCTTTTGGGGGTTGCTTAGTTATGATACCATCCTGGGACTCGTCGGGTTGCACTCTGGAACATTCTGTGCTTTTATGCTAGAAAGGCTTTGATTTTACATTGGATACAGGTGCAGCCCCCAATGGTCAAGGATTAAATTAGTCTGTGACTCACTTCATCTCTATAAACTTATGTATGTGAATAGGAGCTGTCCTCAAATGTTCAATAGGCTGTGGGGACCATGGCTTGCATCTCTGTACTCTGATAAAGAGTCCTTGCAACTATAAGATGTGATTAATCAAGTGTTGGAGTGGAGAGGCTATTGGGGGTGGGAACAGACCTCAGGGTGGGTGAGAAGAAAACATACAGAGATAGGGAGTTAGGTGTAGGGAACCTGTTTGTATTGTACTATATGTTTTCTTGTGGAAAAAAAAACAATAACTTTTTTATATAAATGATCTCATAAGTTAAATTTCACAACAGGTTCACTTTTAAAGACCAGTGCTTTTAAGAAGGAAAATTACATCTCAAAACGTAAACTTAAAGGATACCCGAGGTGACGTGACAGGATGAGATAGACATGTGTATGTACAGTGCCTAGCACACAAATAACTATGCTGTGTTCCTTTTTTTCTTTCTCTGCCTGAAAGAGTTAAACATCAGTTATGTAAGTGGCAGTTCCTGTCTGAGTCAGGACTGGGTCAGACTACAGTGTGACCCACACTGATAAGAAATTAAAACCATAAAACACTTTCCTAGCTGAAAATGGCTTCTGAGAGCAGGAAAGAGATAAAAAGGGTCGATAGGTCATAGATGTTAGCTCTGGCATACTTCAATGAATGTGTCATTGAGCTAAAACAGTAAAACAGTAAAAACTTAAGTATATTGAAATATAAAATAAAACTGTGGAATATCTTAAAAAGTCATTTTGTTTATTTTATTAGTTTACTTTCACCTCGGGTGTCCTTTAAGAAATGTCTACATTTTTGTATGAACTTTGAAGCTTACGATGGGCATAACTAACATCATTATGTCCAACAGCAAAACTTTGATGCTTTCCTGCGCAGGGCTTCTGTACATTCATATTCTGATTTTAATCCATGCTCTGAAACAAAGCTGAATTTAACCTCAACCCTTACATATAAATTTCCATGACACTAACTTCAACATTTTTCTCTAAACAGTTCTGATACTAACATTAGTCTTATCAGTTCAGTAGACCTAAAGCTTAGTTTGAGGAATATTGTAGTGTAATGGTTAAACTTAAAGCGGATCCGAGATGAAAAACTAACCATAACAAGTAACATGTCTATATATCTTATCTAAAGTTTAGATAGCTTACACAACAAATCTAGCTGCAAACAGCTTCAATAGAATATGATTATTTCTTCCTATGATACAATGACAGCAGCCATGTTGTTTGTAAACATTTCACAGAGGCAGACTTATCTGCATCTTGAGCAAAAAAACCTAATCCCCCCTCCTCCTCTCTCCTCCCCCTGCCTCTGAAATCTCTGGCTAGTAATACCTGCCCCTCCTCCTGCCCAGACTGTGCTCCCATGAGCCCTTGCTACTGTCTGAAAGTGCCTTGGCTCTCTGAAAACCTGTGGGCGTGGCTTGTTTAGTTCATAGGGAATTAGAGTATTAAAACAAAAACCAAAAAGTATTTGGCTTGAGGAATGCCCTGTAAACAATAGGAAAGGAACACAATTATGCAATGAGTCAAAGTTCATCTCGGATCCACTTTAAGGTGCTCATACATCTAGCGATTTTACAGTATAATTGACCATTTATACTTTTTGTGCCCCTAGGCCTAGTATGTTGTGATTCCCCTTTCTTGTGCTGCAGCGCCCCTCCGATTCTATGTGCAGCCACCTCTTTCATGTGTATATTCCATGTACAGCAGGGCCCTTCCCATTCTATGTGCAGCCCCCTCTTCCATGTGTAACATCCATGTACAGCAGCTCCCCTCCAATCCCATGTGCAGCAAACCTCTTCCATGATTATCATCCATGTACAGCAGCTCCCCTCCAATCCCATGTACAGCAGCCCCCTCCAATCCCATGTGCAGCAAACCTCTTCCATGATTATCATCCATGTACAGCAGCCTCCCTCCCATCCCATGTGCAGCCCCCTCTTCCATGTGTATCATCCATGTACAGCAGCTCCCCTCCAATCCCATGTACAGCAGCTCCCCTCCTATCCCATGTGCAGCCCCCTCTTCTTCCATGTGTATCATCCATGTACAGCAGCTCCCCTCCTATCCCATGTGAAGCCCCCTCTTCTTCCATGTGTATCATCCATGTACAGCAGCCCCCCTCCCACCCCATGTGCAGCCCCCTCTTCCATGTGTATCATCCATGTACAGCAGCCCTCCTTCCATCCCAGGTGCAGCCCCCTTGTCCATGTGTATCATCCATGCACAGCAGCACATTTCTTTCAAGAACAGTTCCCTTGAGCATCAGTTTCCCTTTTTCATGCATTGCTCCCCATTCTCACCCTCCTCTTTTATATTTAGTAACCCCTCCTTAATGTCCAGCTACTCCTTGGCCTGCAGCCGCCCAATGCCCAGGCCTTTGTGGCCTTTCCAGAAATCCAGCCCTGAGGATAATCTGGCCCTGACTGTGGTGCATCTGTATGTGACTCAGAGTACATGGGACTCCTGTGCATCTGCACAGCCTGCACTGGCCTATGTCTGCCCTGGCTATAGTTACACCAATGGCTGTTGCAACAGTACTACATATTGTACACAAAAATTGGCAACCCAGCACGGGTGTGAATGTAAAATGTAACTGTAAATAAAGCAAAGCTTTGATGAGGCCTCCAATGTTCACACCCTTTCCTTTGCCAATCACTTGTGACCCTCACAGCCTGGGTGTCATCTTGCTAGAGTCATAAAACAAGTGTGACCATCATAATATTCACACCCATAACAAATGTAGTCACAAAAACACCTGATTCGGAAGGATGGGCCTCTTTATCAGAGGGAATGAAGTAGTAGTTGGAGCCCCCTTACAGCTCTGGGACCCCCTGCAGTCGCAGAAACTATTTCATTGTAGTTACACCCCTGCAACCTACGCAGCCACTACAACCTAAGGAAGGGTCCTTACGATTTTCAAGGTTATTTGTGAACATCTACATTTCAATGTCACTATCTTAGGTTTGTAAATACATTTCACTTCATTGATTTATAAATACAGAGTCTAATATGAGCAAAAGAGAGACTTTTATTGATATGCACACATAGAAAAAAAAAACAACGATTTCTGTTGTTGCAATGCACAAGTAAACAAATGCAGTTCCCAATATCGACAAATTACAAGACGTCAGCTTGAATGGACTGTGATGTGGATTGATCTGGTACAGGGAATGATGGAACAATATTATGCAAAGATTAAGGATTTTCCTTGTATTCCAGTCTAATTTGCCTTATTAAAACAGAAGGAATTTGCAATAATTCAGCTTTAAGTGAGCAACTGTGGTTACCCACAATGCATCACTGCTGAATCTGGAAATTGAGAGACAATTTGCATATTCAGTAGTGGTGCATTGTGGGTAACCACAGCTGCTCACTTGATGCTGAATTATCGCAAATACCTTCTGTTTTAGGAAAGCAAATTTCACTGAGTGTTGCTTTTTAGTAGGAGAGCTTTTGGTCCCCCTATACTTTCCTAGTGGTTTTGGTCACTCTGAGCTGCTTGGGTGTTCCCTTGTATTCCAGTGTCTCGTCAGTGTGGCTTTAGCGATCACTTCAAGTGAAGCAGTACATAGCAATAAATAACCTGTTTATACATCTGGAACTAAACTAATTGTCCGACTTCATTACGACTAATCTGTCTTAAACTGAATACAAATATGGAATCTTTCTCTAGGCATGCTGTTTATAAGAATATAGAAAAGTACTAAAAAAAATTTCAAAATTTTGTGCACACGCCGCAGTGCAATCTGATCAGTATTCAGTAGACCATCATATGCCTATGTTATGCAGCTTCCACTGTGAGGCATTCTATTCTGCATAACCGTAATATATAATAATCACTTAGCTAATACGTTGCTCTCAATGCACTGCCACCTTATAGATTAGGTTACTACCTTATAAGGAGCACCTGTCACAGTCACGGAAGACGTGCTGCATGGAATCCGATGTCCTTATAAGGCGGTTAGAGTCTTTTTAGTGGACCCATCATGCTTAAAGTGAACCTCCAGACTAAAAATCTACTCTGCAGAACTGAAAAAGGCTTGGTGTTTCTTTAACAGTTTCACAGCATCAGAACTTTGTTTTTCTTACCAATGCATAATTTTTAGCTGCATTTTTAGCTAAGCTCCACCCATTAAAGAAAACTGCCTGGGCTTTTTTTCCCTGATGCTGTGCAGAGCATGATGGGATTTCCTATGTTGTTATTCACGTTGCCTAGCAACTAGGAGGGGTGATCAGCACACAGGACAGTTGGAACTGTGTCTCCTGCTCCCTGTCACCTTTAAACCAAAAAGATGGCTGCCCTCATGAAATCACAAACATTTGCCTGTTCTTTTAAAACAAGGTGGGTAAGAGATTATAATACCTATCTATTTTAATTAAAATAACTAATGTAACTTAATGACAGTATGTTTGTTTAGGCTGAAGTTCCTCTTTATTGTTTCTACAGATTGTTAGAGGGATTCCAATGTAAAACATCCTACAGCATGTCTTTATAAAGGCTAAGATTTTACACCGAAGTGTACTCTCTATCATTTATGTTTATGTTTCTCTTGGGTGACCACCACACAGCTTGGAATTGTGAAAAGCTATCCTATCAAATACAGAAAAATTCTTGAAGCAGTAGATGCACCATATAGTTATATCTGGCTGACTGGAAAACCTTTATCCCAGTTAAAGCTGCTACTGTATATGGACATTGGTAGTAACGGGATGCCTCAATCTTAAATCATTATGACAGTTTGGCATTCCTACTTGCCATATATGAGCACATTTCCTGCTTGTTGGGAAAGGACTTTCAGCACTAGTATTGTCAGATTTAGAGTAATCTTTTAAGCTGCCTAAGGACATTAATGAAAAAAAGTACTCATAAAAGTAAATTGCCAACTCATAGGTAGCATTTTCAGAAATAAGCTTTGTCATCTGACACAGTTACTAGCAAAGGGAAGATTCAGATATACTGGAGTCAGGCAGGAAAATGCCCTGTTTATGAAGTCCTTCCCAGAGCAGGATCATCTACCAGGCAACCAAAGTAAATGCCTGGGGCCTAGTGGGTGCAAAGGGGCGCAACTGAAATTTTCTCTAACCCCTCTCCCATCTCAGATTACCAAAAGGACCAGGGGGGCAAAGCTACTACCTTACCTAGGGCTCCATTTCATCTCAATCCATTTCTGTGGAAAGGCAGTTTATTTTTTTTTAATGATTCACTTTAAACATCCAAACATCAGAAAAGGCCAAACATTTTTAACCCCTGAAGATATACCTTCCATTTTTAATAAGAGGAGTTACGCAACTAATTTATTATTTCGTGGGCAAAGCATTCATATAACCTTGAGAGATGACTAAGCCAAGATGAATGAATGGAAGACAATGACATTGCTATTAAATTAGGCATATTGCAGAGGGTTTTTTTGTCAAGCTATTAGGAAATTGTTTTATATACAGAGCATTGCTTGATGCCCATAATATTTGGACAAGGGAATAGCAACAGTAAAGACAGTATCTTAAGTGAAAGGTGAAAAACTTGTAAACGAAATGGATAGATGACTAAAAGTCATCAGCAATTAAAAAATACCAATTAATTGTTGGGTTTCTATCCTAGAGAGGAGGGTTGGCTGGTACTAGACAGAGGCTGTCTTCCTTATCCATCTCCAAAGGATGTGCATTGCAGTGAGATTTAAATACAGAAGGTTACATAATTATGTGGAGAAGATAAAAGTTTCATTATATGTAATTTTTCTATGTATATATATGAATGTTGAGCATTAAAGGGCCACTAACCATAAAATGTTGGCTACTTCAAACTTGAAATATGTGTGCTGTTCATTATTTTTTGTTATTTAGTGAGAACAAAAGTTTTAGGTCACGGGTCATTTCAGATGAAGGGTTGATAACTGATGTGTCTTTCAGTGACTTTGGTGAGCAGGACATCAGTTGTGTGCAAGGAAAGGTCTCCCTCACCATCATAACGTTACCTGAGCTCTTGTTATTGCATAGATTTCTCTAACTATTCTAATATTATTTTGATATAAGCCAACTTCTGATTTTGGAAATATGGCCCTTTGAATGTGGTTACTGCACAGATGTGGTGTATTTTAACAGTGGTGCCCATGATGACCAGAGTGGTGTTTCATTTTAGAGACATGGCTGATAGAGGTGAACCCTGCTTTGTGATGTTGATGTTGATTATGCCCTCCTTGATGTCCTGATGAATGATGTCCTCCATGATGACTTCCATGTTGTCCTCCATGGTGACCTCCTGAATGGTGTTTTCCTCCAGAGCTGGAGTGCAGCACAGCTAGGACAAAAAGGGGAACATTCTCTTAAAATTCAACAGGAAGCAAACACTTTTCTAAAAAGAGCATTTCAAAATAGTATCTCCATGGGCTATCATGAAGTATTATATAGAAGCTTTGGCTTGAGTTGAATAGAGATTTGAACTTCTTTTAAGTCTTAATTACAGGCTAGGCTCCTGCTAATCAGATTTCTTTACCCTTTCTGTTCTAAAAATGGGAGTATGGTAAGTGAGCAAAAGTCTTTCTGTATACAGAGTCACTGAGAGCAGAAATCTTCAAGGCACCATCAGCAGTAATGATTTTTGCTTAGAAGCCATAACAGCATAGCTATACAGTATTTTCAGGTATTTGGCAAATTACATTTAATGTTGATAAATGTAAGACCATGCACCTTGGTCCTGCCAATGGCACAGCAAAATTTAAAATAAATGGGATACAGCTGGGAACATCAAACTTTGAGAAGGACTCGGGAATACTGGTTGATAATGATTTAAGCAACCGTTCTCAATACAAGTCAGCAGCAGCTAAAGCCAATAACATTTTTGGATGCATAAAACTGGAAATGAAAATAGGAGACACTACTATGCTACATCTTTGCGATGCCATGTCTGGAGTATGACTTACAGTTTAGGGTACCACATTATAGGATGGACATTGAAGTTTTAAAACAGGTACATAGGCAACTAAATCGAAGGAATTTAAGGGTCTCTCCCACCAAGAAAGGTTTAGACAGGCTGGGCTTATTTACCTTGGAAAAGTGATGATTTAGAAGTGATCTAATTAACATGTATAAATACATCCAAGGGCAATATAAAAACCTTGCAAGTGAGCATTTTATCCCTTTGTCTGTACAAAGGACAAGATGACATATTGTACACATGGAGGAAATGAGATTTAACTACCATCTGTTTAGAAAGAGGTTCTTCACAGTAAGAATGGTTAAAGATGACCAAAGGTTGTAGACCAAAAAACCTTTACTCTACAGACATTTTTCAGCTCTACTAGAATCAGTGGGCGGCAGGGCAGATTCTCACTTTCTTTTCCATAAACCATTTTTCGTTTAAAACTCTGCCCCCTTCCTCTGCAAAACTGCATTAGCAATGTTTTTCTAAAGTGTACCAAAGCTCTGTGACCATCCTCTTGGCTCGACCCCACCAGTTGGCTGCAGAACTGCAGCATTCTTGCTGAGAGAGGGGGGAGAGTTTCAAAAGATAAATGATTTACGGACGAACGGGTGAGTTTCTGCCCCTGTCACTCACCATTTGTCACTGACCATTAATGTTGCTCAACGATAACGAATGTTGCAACCTTGGTCGACTTTAAGATGTAGAATATCTTACCACAGGAAGCTGTTATTGCAAATTCATTGCTTGCATTCAAAAAGGGACTGAATGCTTTTTTATTATTCAAGGGCATCAACAGTTTGAATGCTAGGTGTGGAAAAATGAAGCCTTGATACAATCAAGGAGACAGTGTCTGCTAATTTTGGGTTTTCTTTTTTTTTACTGAATTGAGGTACAGTAAGAGAATAGGCTCTGACTGTCCACATTTAGTTAATTCAAATGAAAACATTTTTTAACTTTGTTGTGACCCTCCCAAGTTGTGAACTAGTTAAGGGACTTCAGGGTAATCAGCACCATTGAAACTGAATAGTAATGCTTCAATTTACTTACAGATATTAACATGACCATCAGAAGCCAATCTGGAAAATTGGAAGGAAAAACAGTAATCACAATCAACATTTAAAATAATAAGAAAATAGTTGAACAATGACAAATATTGAAATAAAAATACGTTGTGCTACAATTCTTCAATTAACCTAGAATAATTTCTGTGCTACAATTATTCAGCTTCTCTAGAATAACTTCACTGTGGCTATATTAGGCCCCTTCCTCACATTCACGTTTCAAAAATGCATTAAAAATATGTACACAATATTTTAAATATTGACATGCACTTTGATGTGTTTTTCAATGCATTTTTTGTAACGCTTTTTTTACGATGAGTTTTTATGATACAAAGGATGTAGAAATGTTTTCTGGGAAATTTCTAGATGCACGACTGTATTGTGAATAAAAACTCATAATCACATTGCAATACGATTTATTGCATTTTTTAAAATGCATCCATTGACATGCATAAACCTGTGATTCTATGCACTTTGCACTCTACCCATTTTTGTCTATTCCCCAGCGTTGTGACTCCATTACCAATTGAAATGCATGTGTGGCTGTAGCTCATCAAACAGTGCTTTCAATGCACTTCTGATGTTTTCCGTTTTCCATAAATTGGAGTTAAAATCACGTCTAAAAAATGCAAAAGTGGGTAATGGGCTTTACAATTATGGTCTTACTCTTTTTTACAGAAACATTGTGACACTACTATGATTTAGGAATGCTGAAATGTTATAGATGCTAATCTCACCTGTGTTCTTCTCCTTCGAGCATCTTCTTGTAGGTGGCAATCTCTATGTCCAGGGCAAGTTTGACATTCATCAGCTCCTGGTACTCTCTCAGTTGGCGAGCCATGTCCTGCTTAGCCTTCTGTAGAGCACCTTCCAGTTCACCCAGTTTATGCTTGGCATCTCTGACTGCTGCTTCTCCACGTTCCTCTGCCTCAGTGATGGCGGCTTCCAGTGCAGCGCGCTGTAGCATGTGTGAAAATGGCCAATATGGAAGGAAGAGCATGTGACAGGTGAGTTTAAAATGGGTCAAAAGAGAGGTCAGCTTATAAAACCATATTATTTAACTCAACACTAATTAAGATTAGTGTTAGTGCTCCAATTCAGCATAACAAATTCAGAACACTTGAATACTGCTGAACACCACACTTCAGTACCATTTCAGTGCAGAAAAAGTGGACAGGGTCAGGGGGAGTTCACTACTTGCAGTTCATGGTGTGTTTCTCGTGACTCCGATGCTTCCTCCTTCCAAAGCTGGAAAGAGGAAGTATCGGAGTCACATGAAATACACCTTGAAATGCAAGTAGTGAACTCCCCCTGACTGTGTCTGCTTGTTCAGTACTGAAATGGTACTGAAGTGTGCTGTTTAGCATTATTCAGATGTTCTGAATTCATTATGCTGCATTTGAACACCAATACTAATAGAGACTAGATTGGAAGATTAGAGCTTTGATGCCCTTATAGCTGTATGGGCCTAGGAAGTAAATGGCTACCATTATTGTCATTTTTTAAAAATACATTTTTAGTAATAAAAAAAAATTACATTACCCTTGTATTGTATTTCCGTGTACAGTATCGCCAAATCTCAGCAATTCATCCGTTCTTTCCTTAAAGTGGATCTGAGATAAACACTAAGTTTCCGCAAGTGTCCGGGGGTCCGGGGGCCGCAAAGAGACCGTAGGGGTCTCTGGGCTGGCCACAAGTTGCGGATCCGGAATTTATCAGTTCCGGCTACAATAAAGTAGCCGGAACTAGATACATTGCAGTGCCGGAAAGGCACCGCAAGCATGAGGGATACCGGCGTGTAGTCCGGGCCCCCCAAGTGGGATAGGACTGGTGCTGGAAGCATCCGGTCTTATTGCCAGTGTGATGAGAAACATCCGTTTCTCATTGCACAGCATGGCCGCATGTTCGGGTCAGGATCCGGCCTGGGTCCGCAGCCGCACGGGGACGTACGGCAAAAATGCAGCAAGTTGGAAAAAAGCCGGAACGTCCCCGGGCTGCGTTCCCAGATCGGATCCAGATCCGGACGGTCACACGAGTGTGAATGGATACATTGATTAACAATGTATCCATTCACCATCCGCTGTGTACGGAGTGTTACGGGTCCGGGGAAGCCGGACCTGGAACGCTAATGTGAACCAGGCCTTACTCATTGCATAATTGTGTTCCTTTCATATAGTTTACAGGGCATGCCTCAAGCCAAATACTTTTTTTGTTTTGTTTTAAGGCTCTAATTCCCTATAAACTAAACAAGCCTCCCCACATTTTTCACAGTGCCTTGGCATTTTCAGACAGTAGCAAGGGCTTACTGGAGCTCAGTCTGGGCAGGAGGAGGGGGAGGTGTTACTAGCCATTGATTTCAGAGGCAGAGGGGAGGAGAAGGGACTGGATTTACTCAGAGGCAAGCTGATAGCATCTCCTGATAGCTGATAGCAGCCTGTGACAAACAGAACATGGCTGCCCTCATTGTATCACAGGAAGAAATAATCATATTCTGTTGAAGCTGTTTGCAGATAGATATGCTGTGTAAACTATCTAAACTTTAGGTAACATATATAGACAATCCGCTTTTACATTTATTTTGTATAACTTACAGTAGATGTCAATGGAAGTAATAGAGCAGTGACCATATGTTGTATATAGTAAGTGCATTATGACACCTACTGTAACTTTGTAGAAATGTATACAGTATGTGTAAAAAATGGATTAACTGTCCAGAATTGGCTATACTTGAGGATAGCTAAGACAGGCCACCCTCAAACATCCCTAGATTATCTAATGCCAAAATGGACATAGCAGACAAAAGACAGAAGCCACTATGGGGAATTTCAGCTCAGGGTTCCCAGCAACGTCTGGCTTTATGATTTTTAGTGCAGACCGTATGAATGATTAGGGTAGATAAAATCAATATTTCACAGAACTATGTTGGATTGCTATGAAATCAGTTATGATTATATACTATAGTAGTTCTTAGTCCGTTAGAAGGCCACAGGTCTCAGTGATGGATATGTCTTTCAGGTGAAAATGGTAGAGCCAGGGGAACTTGTAACAATTCAGTATAGTTCCCCTTTTGAATATAGCTATTCACCTATCTACAAATGCTTATGGGGCTGAATTTACAGTGGTGTGAAAAACTATTTGCCCCCTTCCTGATTTCTTATTCTTTTGCATGTTTGTCACACTTAAATGTTTCTGCTCATCAAAAACCGTTAACTATTAGTCAAAGATAACATAATTGAACACAAAATGCAGTTTGAAATGATGTTTTTTATTATTTAGTGAGAAAAAAACTCCAAATCTACATGGCCCTGTGTGAAAAAGTGATTGCCCCCCTTGTTAAAAAATAACTTAACTGTGGTTTATCACACCTGAATTCAATTTCTGTAGTCACCCCCAGGCCTGATTACTGCCACACCTGTTTCAATCAAGAAATCACTTAAATAGGAGCTATCTGACACAGAGAAGTAGACCAAAAGCACCTCAAAAGCTAGACATCATGCCAAGATCCAAAGAAATTCAGGTACAAATGAGAACAAAGTACTGTAATTGAGATCTATCAGTCTGGTAAAGGTTATAAAGCAATTTCTTAAGCTTTGGGACTCCAGCGAACCACAGTGAGAGCCATTATCCACAAATGGCAAAAACATGGAACAGTGATGAACCTTCCCAGGAGTGGCTGGCCGACCAAAATTACCCCAAGATCGCAGAGAAAACTCATCCGAGAGGCCTCAAAAGACCCCAGGACAACATCTAAAGAACTGCAGGCCTCACTTGTCTCAATTAAGGTCATTGTTCATGACTCCACCATAAGAAAGACACTGAGCAAAAATGGTCTGCATGGCAGATATCCAAGGCGCAAACCACTTTTAAACAAAAAGAACATTAAGGCTCGTCTCAATTTTGCTAAAAAAACATCTCAATGATTGGCAAGACTTTTGGGAAAATACCTTGTGGACCGACGAGACAAAAGTTGAACTTTTTGGAAGGTGCGTGTCCCGTTACATCTGGCGTAGAAGTAACACAGCATTTCAGCAAAAGAACATCATACCAACAGTAAAATATGGTGGTGGTAGTGTGATGGTCTGGGGTTGTTTTGCTGCTTCAGGACCTGGAAGGCTTGCTGTGATAGATGGAACCATGAATTCTACTGTCTACCAAAAAATCCTGAAGGAGAATGTCCGGCCATCTGTTTGTCAACTCAAGCTGAAGCGATCTTTGCTGCTGCAGCAGGACAATGACCCAAAACACACCAGCAAATCGACCTCTAAATGGCTGAAGAAAAACAAAATGAAGACTTTGGAGTGGCCTAGTCAAAGTCCTGACCTGAATCCTATTGAGATGTTGTGGCATGACCTTAAAAAGGCGGTTCATGCTAGAAAACCCTCAAATAAAGCTGAATTACAACAATTCTGCAAAGATGAGTGGGCCAAAATTCCTCCAGAGCGCTGTAAAAGACTCATTGCAAGTTATCGCAAACGCTTGATTGCAGTTATTACTGCTAAGGGTGGCCCAACCAGTTATTAGGTTCAGGGGGCAATTTCTTTTTCACACAGGGCCATGTAGGTTTTGAGTTATTTTTCTCACTAAATAATAAAAACCATCATTTAAAACTGCATTTTGTGTTCAATTATGTTCTTTGACTAATAGTTAACGGTTTTTGATGAGCAGAAACATTTAAGTGTGACAAACAGCGGCGGCTCCAGCTTCAGATTTTTGGGGGGGCTCAAAAGGGGCACAGTGGCTGGCAGGCGGGGCTCATAGGAGAAATTACGAGCCGCGGTGAAAAATGGACGTGGTCATGATGTCATGTGGGCGGGGCTAACTGTAATGTAGTTATACCAGCTAATGTAGTTACATAAAAAAATGAAGTAAATGCACATAATGACAGACAGCGTTTCCCCAGTAAATACATGTAATGAGAGACAGCGTTTCCCCAGTAAATGCACGTAATGAGAGACAGCCTTTCACCAGTAAATGCACATAATGAGAGACCGTGTTTCACCAGTAAATGCACATAATGAGAGTCAGCGTTTCACCAGTAAATGCACATAATGAGAGTCAGCGTTTCACCAGTAAATGCACATAAGAGACAGTGTTCCACCAGTAAATGAACGTAATGACAGATAGCCTTTCACCAGTAAATGCATGTAATGAGAGACAGCATTTCACCAGTAAATGCATGTAATGAGAGACAGCATTTCCCCAGTAAATGCACGTAACGAGAGACAGCATTTCCCCAGTAAATGCACGTAACGAGAGACAGCATTTCCCCAGTAAATGCATGTAATGAGAGACAGCCTTTCACCAGTAAATGCACGTAATGAGAGACAGCGTTTCACCAGTAAATGAACGTAATGACAGACAGCCTTTCACCAGTAAATGCATGCAATGAGAGACAGCGTTTCCCTAGTAAATGCACGTAATGAGACAGCCTTTCATCAGTAAATGCACATAATGACAGACAGCCTTTCACCAGTAAATGCACGTAATGACAGACAGCGTTTCACCAGTAAATGCATGTAATGACAGACAGCCTTTCACCAGTAAATGCACGTAATGACAGACAGCGTTTCACCAGTAAATGCACGTAATGACAGACAGCCTTTCACTAGTAAATGCACGTAATGACAGACAGCCTTTCACCAGTAAATGCACGTAATGACAGACAGCGTTTCCTCAGTAAATGCATGTAAGGAGAGACAGTGGTGTAAGTGGGCCTGCCGGGGAAGTTTAAACACCACCGTAGTTTCCCCCCAAAACACACGTAATCTGGCAGCACTCCAAAGGTAGCCATACATCAGGCGATGATGGGCAGATTCAATCAATCGACAAATCTCTCTCTAATTGAATCTAATTAGAAAGAGATCAGTTGGCAGCCCATGCACTGCAGGCCAATTCCTGATCGATTTTATGCTGATATCGATTGGGAATCAACCTTGTGACACCGCATCCACCACCTTGACGCTGCCCCCTCCTTCCTGTTGCACTATACTTTACCTGTCTGTGTTCGCTGCGGGCTTCGTCCGAAATCTGCATACACGTGCCCCAGGTGGTTGCCGCAGTAACGTAGGCAAATGTATGCAGATTGTGGATGGAGCCAGCTGCGGACACATTAATAATAGTACACATTTGACTTTAGAGGGGACAGTGCTGGGGGTTTCGTTGCTCGTCCTGATATTGCTCGCGGTTACAGCTGTACACCTGATCAACCACGACGGCCCGACATCTTTCATCATGTCCGATCAATACAAGCAGCCAATTTCGCCCCGAAATTGGTTGCATCATCGGTCACGCATTGATAATCAAATCGGATGGTTGATCAGCCAAAAAGTCGAGAAATGTATGGCCACCTTAAAGTGGACCTTAAGATTGAATAAAAACAAAGTGATTCACTTACCTGGGGCTTCTGTTAGCCCCCTGCAGCCATCCTGTGTTCACACCTACCTGAACCGATCCTCTGATCCCCCGCCAGGCTCAGTTTGTACTCGTTTGCAGACGCAGTACAGATTTTCTCATACTGCACCTGCGCAATACACTGCCGGCCACAGGAGCGCAAACAAGGATGCGTGTGGCCAGAGCTGCGCAGGCACAGTGGCCGTTGACTTGTAAGTCAGCAGTGAATAAACTGAGCTGCGGTGGGGGACCGGAGGATCTTTAACAGGAGGTCTGCAGGGGGCTGGGAGAAGCTCCAGGTAAAGTGAATCTCTTTATTTCCCAGTCTTCAGTTGTGTTTTAAGTGTGGAGAGGAGGTAAAACTAATGAGTTAAACTGACCCCAGTTCATGGCTGGTCAGCAGGAGGATAGTGCACATCATAAGGCGCCCTTCCCCCGATGATTACATTCTGTGTGCTTATAAGAGTCTCCAGGCAGACCTAATTGACAAGTGAATGTTGGCAATTTGGGGGCTGATGAGGAAGGAGAGGAGAGACACTCTCAGAAAGGGAAATACTGTCCCCCCTGCTCGCAGCAGCTGGGTCAGAGCTGCAGTCGGAGGCTGGGAGAAGGTACACAGGCAGTAACTACAGACAATGAATGTGAGACTGTCAGCCCAAACCTTTCTGTGGTGATTCATTGCTGGGCTTGACTGGCTGCTTTGGCTGCTGTCACTTGTATCTGTGGCAGACTAGCTACACTTTCCTGCAGGCTGCCTCGTTCCCTAGTCTGTGTCTCGTGTGCTGGAGAGAGGGGGTGGAGCTGGAGCCCGGCTGACAGGAAGATAGAGGCTGAGAGGAGAAAAGGCTGGGCTGCAGTTGGATACCTGAGCTGAGGGGCGGGACTGGAGTCTCTCCCTCTGTCAGCCAGCTCTGTCTCTATTAGCTGTGCGGCAATGATGCCCCGGCTGGAGGCCCCGCCCCCCGCTGTAACATTTTTATGAATGCTGCCCATTCTGTTATGGATTGTACAGGCAGGGGGGCTTTTGGGGGGGGCTGACAGCTTGTGAGCTGGGGCTTAAGCCTGGGTAAGCCCCAGTGTAGCGCCGCCACTGGTGACAAACATGCAAAATAATAAGAAATCAGGAAGGGGGCAAATAGTTTTTCACACCAGTGTATATGGAGATCTCAATGGTACTGTGGAGATAGTCATCAATAAGATGTAAATAATTACAGCTTTCATGAAAACGTAATTGTATGCAGGTTGAAACTGGACCAATCAAAATTGACAGGAAGTGCATGTGATTGGCTTGTTCCAGGCTGCATATAATTTGCATTAATTGTGAAAGCATTTGGAGTTATTAGTATATCACTGGCCATCACTAGAGCTGACAAACAGAAGACAGGATATATGATATACTTATTTTGTGCACAGCAAACCATTTACTGCTTGGAAAGTAAAAAAAAAATACAAATCTAAATATTTAGTTTCATCTTAGTGCAGTCTCAACATTTTTCAAAAGTAAAAAATATAAAAAGTGCATCATGGTAAAATAATTATGTACCGCTAAGTGCCGAACACTATAAGATGAAACCAGGAACGTAACACTGAAAAAACATTTTGTACCTGAGATTTTGCGCATTCAATTTCTCCTTTAAGTCTCTGAATTGTTCGATTGAGTTCAGCAATTTCATTTTTGCTGTTCTGCAGGTTATCACCATTTCTTCCAGCTGCATTGCGCAGGTCCTCAAACTAATGAAAAAGAAGGGAAATAAACAATTGAACATAAGTTGTCAATGTCTTAGGTTTTTAGAGTAATTGAACAAGGAGGTAAATAATAACATTAAGAACCACACTCACTCTAGATTGGTACATGGCCTCAGCCTCAGCTCTGCTCCTGTTGGCAATCTCTTCATATTGAGATCTGACCTCAGCGATGATGCCGTCCATGTCGAGGTCTCTGCTGTTGTCCATGGACACCACCACAGACGTATCTGAGATCTGAGCCTGGAGTTGGGCAATTTCCTGCATTATTTAAAAAATATATATTTTAGTATTAATGGCATAATTGAGATTATTTTTGTAAAGCAAAAATTATCTTCAATTAACTTTAACGTAACTACATTTAAAACAATGTTAGGTTATTGCATGTGATTTGTGATGGGTCACTGCATATGACACTTCTTTATAATATTTAAGAAGATCTTAGACCTACCTTTGCCAATCACTTACTCTGCATTATACCGCTATGAACACACACTTATAACGTTAAGACTCCACAAAGCATTATATAAATGTACCTATCACTGTTACACTTAATTTTATATACTCTTATAACTTACATGTAATTTGATTTGAATGATCCTTAAAACAGCCTCTATGCCTTTTGTAAAGTCTGTATGTCATAGTGAGAGTGAATAAAGCCAAGAGTGTATTTTTCTACCAATCAACCTGCAGCTCCCATGTTCCATGTGTTGCTTCCCATTTGCAACTTCCTCTTCCTTATGCAGCAACCCCTTATACATGTCTAGTCACCCCCTTAGGAAGCAACTGCCCTGGGCATGGGCCTATGTGGCCATTCCAGAAATCTGGCCCTGTCTGTATTTAACCACTTGCCGACCGCACGCTTATACCGTGCGTCGGCAAAGTGGCAGCTGCAGGACCAGCGACGCAGTATTGCGTCGCCAGCTGCAGCCTAATTAATCACGAGCGGCTGCTTCCTGTCAATTCACGGCGGGGGGCTCCGTGAATAGCCTGCGGGCCGCCGATGGCGGCTCGCAGGCTAAATGTAAACACAAGCGGAAATAATCCGCTTTGTTTACATTTGTACGGCGCTGCTGCGCAGCAGCGCCGTAAGGCAGATCGGCGATCCCCGGCCAATCAGCGGCCGGGGATCGCCGCCATGTGACAGGGGACGTCCTGTCACTGGCTGCACAGGACGGATAGCGTCCTGTGCAGCCCAGATCTCCCGGGGGTGGCAGGTAGGAGAGGGAGGGGGAGGATTTCGCCGCGGAGGGGGGCTTTGAGGTGCCCCCCCCCGCAAAATGCCAGCCAGGAGGAGCGATCAGACCCCCCCTGCACATCATCCCCCTAGTGGGGAAAAAAGGGGGGCGATCTGATCGCTCTGAGTGCCCTTTGATCTGTGCTGGGGGCTGCAGAGCCCACCCAGCACAGATCACCTAAAACAGCGCTGGTCCTTAAGGGGGGGTAAAGGGTGGGTCCTCAAGTGGTTAACATCTACTAGACAAGATGCAGAGGCACCATCGTTTTATTTGAAAAAAAACAAAACTATAGCCCATCTAAAGTAAAATATCAAAACATACTGTTAAGTGGTATTTATTGAATTACAGCTGGCCTGATAGGGATATGGAGGCTTCCATATTTATTTGCTTTTGCACATTACCTGACTGTCCTGCTGATCCGCTCTGCCTCTAATACTTTCAGTCATAGACCTTGAACAAGCATTTGGATCCCAAGGGAGGTGAATTGCAATGCAAATGCCCACTGCGCACAGGCTCTGCACATACCTCTGGCAACTACCACGAGTCAGGCTCGGGGTTACTGATCTGAGCCTGACTCGGGGTTACCGCTGAGGAGGTTAACTAAAGCTGTATATGCTATGTGGAGACTGTACAAGTTTCAATTAATCTTTTAGGTTTTTACATAGAAGTAAGTGATGCAACTGATAACCAGGACCCAGTTCATACTCTTAACCCTAACCTATAAAGCTCTCCACAATCTCTCTCCCCTGTACATCTCCTCACTAGTTTCCAGATATCAACCCAACCGCAATCTCAGATCTGCACATGAGCTTCTTTTATCTTCTTCTACAATTACCTCCTCACATTCACGGGTACAAGACTTCTCATGTGCCTCACCCCTCCTCTGGAATGCCCTTCCACAGCACATCCACCACTCTGCCACCTTTGAAATCTTTAAACGCTCCCTCAAAACCCACGTTTTCCGACAAGCATATTCTCTAGCTTAGGCCATGCACCCTTCACCTCGCATCTACATTTACTCCTCACTAAATAACCTAATCACGCACTGCCTGTACATTTACTGTATACTTCCCCCACCTCTTGTTTCCACCCGATTCCTTTAGATTGTAAGCTTGCAAGGGCAGGGCTCTCACCCTTTTGTGTCATGGAATGTTATTTTAATTGCTTGCACTCTGTTATACATTTTAGTCATCATGTTAAATTTGCTATTGTAATCACCAGTGTTCATATTTTTATTATTATTATTATTATTATTATTAAGTATTTATATAGCGCCGACATATTACGCAGCGCTGTACAGTGTATATATATATTGTCTTATCACTAACTGTCTCTCAAAGGAGCTCACAATCTAATCCCTACCATTGCCATATGTCTATATTATGTAGTGTAAGTACTGTAGTCTAGGGCCAATTTTTAGGGGGAGCCAATTAACTTATCTGTATGTTTTTGGAATGTGGGAGGAAACTGGAGTGCCCGTAGGAAACCCACGCAGACACGGAGAGAACATACAAACTCTTTGCAGATAGTTCCCTGGCTGGGATTCGAACCAGGGACCCAGCGCTGCAAGGCGAGAGAGTTAACCACTACGCCACCGTGCTGCTACAATGATGTATATCATTGTCTGTATCATTATGTATCCCTTGTTTGTTGTCTTACATTGTACAGCGCCACGGAATATGTTGGCACTTTATAAATAAATAATAATAACCTACCTATGATTGTAAAAGTAAAAATAAAATTAGAATGTGTGCAAATAAACGTGAAGAGTTACCGCATCATAAAGAGTCCTGAGGAAGTTGATCTCATCAGTGAGAGAGTCGGCCTTTGCCTGCAGCTCAGCTTTGTTCATGAAAGCACCATCCACATCCTGTAATAAAATGTCAGTCAGTGATCTTCAGAAGGAGAGGATTGTGCCTAGTTTATGTGTTTTCCAGCAAACGGCGGCTGATATAAATGACTTACTCTCTTTAGAGACACAAACTCGTTTTCTGCTGCTGTTCTTCTGTTCACCTCATCTTCGTACCTGCATGGAAATAATTGCTATTAATTACAGTGTGCTTGGTGACAATGTCAATGCTAGAAGCAAATGCTACTTTTCAAACTTGTAAAATAAAACACCTTTATGGTAATTTACTCCTCGCTGATGGAGTTTGAGGGGTTGGCATTTTAATTTTCAGCGTTCTCAGACATATTTCTCCCTCATACAATGCATCCTAAGTCACTGGGCCATATGTAATTCACTTATTCTCCTAAGTTTTCTCCCAGGTGATATTGTATCACTTTATTTATCAATAAAATTCCCTCTAAGCCACCAGCAAGAAGAAGACGCACTTTTGACAGTACCCTTTCACATATTTTGGTACCTTTTTTAAATTCTTAAAAGTGCTGAAAAGTTATTTTAAACAGAAGATGAAAAAATATCTCCTAAGAAAAAACTGGAATTGACTAAGGGCCACTGTGTTCTCTCATATAGTGCACACCCAACACCATACTTTATAATGTCCATGAGGACATTACATTTTGTCTACAAAAATCATCTACAAATCACTCAATGTATCCCATAAAATCCACTGGCAGCAGCTAATTTGTATGTGTCCATTGTCCTTCAACAGTCTCTATGAATATCAATATACACAAACCACAACATCCAGTCCATCTGTAACATTGATGTGTTGCTGAAAACTGGACAGAAGCATGTTATTGTGTTCAAGCCCTAACCATTCACTACTTACTGTCCTCAAAAAGTTGCGCTTCTCAAGACAACAACATCCGCGTCCCTTCCATAACCATAGTTTACCTTCCAGTCTGCTTCTTTCAAAATAAAAATATGCTTCAAGTGTAGCCCTTAAACACCTCTCTGTTGCCCTGTATTCCTAGACCCTCTGCTGACCTTAAGATATGAGGACAAGGTCGGGACTGCCTGCAAACACTGGAAAGTTTGTGGGATATGATATTCCATTGGATGTAAGTGGTTAAAATGAGATACAAAACACACAGTATTTGATACAAAAAAAGTTAAAGAACAGTGGACAACACTGGTTCACATAGGTGATCTGTTAAATCTGGAGTGGATTTATTTTAAATGTGTGCTCATCTCTATTAGTTGACACAACTCATTTAAAAAATATTTCCAATGATTCAATAATCAGAGATAATATGGTTTCTCTTTGCTTTTGGTAAACCAGGCCCAGATAGGTTTCTTTGCCTCGTACAGAGTAAACCTTCCACTTGCTATCTCTATTTTGGTATTTCTTTATGACTCACCTCCTCTTCAGTTCTTCCACAGTTCCCTCCATGCTGTTTCTCTCTGCCTCCAGTCGACTCCGCTCACCTTCCAGACTCTCCAGTTGTCTCCTGAGGTTGCTGATAAAAGCCTCAAATAGAGGTTCAATCTGGCACCTGGCTGTCTTCTGCTCCTGTAGGAAAGCCCACTTGGTCTCCAGCATCTTGTTCTGCTGCTCCAGGAATCTCACCTTAAGAAAACACACACATAGAAAACATTAAACTATTTGTTTCCTAAATCTTCTGCAAACCTTAGCATTGGACTCCACCACTTATACCTACTGTACATATTAGTTTGCTGGTACTTTTATCTTCTGATTCTAAAGTCCTTGATTGAGTCCTATCAAATACAATATCTGAATAAGGTTTAGGAGTCTTTACTATGTGTCATTGGGGTTTTCCTGAAAGTCTTGATTTCATCTCACAGTCTAATAATATACTTATGTGTTAATTGGCTTCCATTTAAAATTGGCCTTAAAGAGTAGTGGGAATATAAATTGTAAGATTGTATGATGGACAGAGACTGCAGTGAATTGATAAATGTTCTCTGCCAAGTGCTGAGGAAATAATTGAGATGTAAATATCTCAAAATATATCTAAAAATATCACCTCAAGAAACTCTTTCAGAACTCATAGTTACATAGTTATTTGGGTTAAAAAAGACATACGTCCATCGAGTTCAACCAGAGAACAAAGTACAACACCAGCCTGCTCCCTCACATATCCCTGTCGATCCAGAGGAAGTCGAAAAACCCTTACAAGGCATGGTCCAATTAGTCCCAAAAGGGAAACAATTCCTTCCCAACTCCAGATGGCAATCAGATAAAATCCCTAGATCAACATCATTGGGCATTACCTAGTAATTGTAGCCATGGATTTCTTTCAACGCAATTCATTTGACTTATTACTTATAATAGAGTCAATTAATTCTGCAATAGTAGTAATCAAGAAACCAGTAATCAAGCCATAGATAAGTATTCAATAGTAATCATTTTAAAAAATATTTATACACATCATATTACATATCGGAACAAAAATCACAAAGTCTTACCTTGTCAATGAAGGTTGCAAACTTATTGTTAAGACCTTTAATTTGGTTCTTTTCTTCGGTCCTTACTTTCTGGATACTTGGGTCAAGCTCCAAGTTTAGTGGAGCCAGAAGTCCTTGGTTAACTGTAACAGGAGTGATTCCTCCAGATGATCCTCCAAAGCCATGACCGAGCCCAACAATACCAAATCCATGTCCGTGCCCATGTCCATGACCATGTCCATGTCCACTTTTCCCAGAATGGAGACTTCCACCTGATATCTTATGTCCCTTTGATCCAATATTATGGGCGCTTGCACTGGAAAAGCTGTGATGGGTCTTATGACCATGTCCAGAGTGTTTAGAAGTGTGTGATAAGAAGCTATGGGATCCAGAGTGTTTAGGTGCAGCAACGGAACAGGAGCTGAAGTGCTTGTGTCCAGAATGGGCAAGGATGGAGTGATGAGACATGGTGGATCTTCTCACTGAGGTAAAGAGCAGTTTGTGTAAAGATCTCTAAAATCCCTTCTTTGTGTCTTTGAATGACTGTTTGGTCCTTTTTATACATAAAGCTGGTGTAGTCATAAAATCATAGCCTGTTATTACGTCTTGTGACTCCAGCTAGGTAGCATCAGATCCACCTTGTTTCATAGAAAATAAAACAGTCATTGTGTATGTTATAGCGTTCCTTTATTAGTAATATACATTCATCAGTAAAAGCAATAACTAGTGTGTAAACAAAAATCAAGCCAGTTTAAGAACATCTTTAGCAAGAGTAACACCAACAGAGTGGGGTGTTTCAAAAATATAAATGCTAGGTGTTTAAAGCTACTTAATAAGTAATTAAGGTAATGAAAGGAAACTAAAAAGTAATGTTTGCAGGAAATATACAAAGAAGAAAATAATGTGTTTATATGCTGCCCATGATGCCTCTATTCGGAGTGATCACTCATGTACATTTTATTGACAAGGCTTTATCCTGTTTTATAAACCTCCTAGTCTAAAATAGATTTTTCCTAATAGATCCCAATTGCATAAATTTTACCTATGGCGCTGATAGTTATTTAAACTACTGAAAATGAAAGAATACAGAACATTAGTAAATACAGGATGATGGGTAGAAACAACTTGTTTATAATAATAATATATTTTATCAGGGCAAGGCTGCCATTTTCTAACATGACAGTATAATAAAGACTGGTGAATTTGTTTGTTTTTTAGCTCAGACAAAATAGTAGCTTTATATTTACTGGAATTTTTTTTTATTTCAAAAGGTTTCTAGTCTACTAGTAAATGCATGGATAAACAAAAGTCAATGCATATAGATACACATGCAGGGGTTCGTTTGGTGAAGCTTAAACTGATAAACATTCACTAGAATTTTTCTAAAAACAGACTGTAACTGTATTTTGTCAGTATTTGTGTCATGTCGTTGTCAATGGAGTTTGAAATAGGAGCACTTGTGCTTGCAGCATTACCTTTTAGACCCTACACTTTGGAGGCACCATTTTGTGCTAATTGACACCTTTATATACCTAATGGGTATAAGTTACTCAATGCTCTTACTGGCCTCTCGAATGGGAAAAAAGCTGCTGTTTATACAGAAACTCTAGCCAACCACATTCAACAAAAATGTTAGAAAAAACTTTAGGATAAAAATAAGTATCGAAATATTATTGTTTAGAGACAACAGTACAAAACTATTTACAAAAAAATAATTATAAAATCTTGTAGGATGGCCATCTAGAAACCAACTGCGGCATCGCCACACCAAACACACCGTGACCACGTGCACCACCTATAGGGATTCCATCAAGTAGTCCACTAGTTGAGAAAAGGTATATATACAGGGGTTGGACAAAATAATGGAAACACCTAACATTTTTGCATCATAATCTTTGAACATGTTTTAAGCAATCAAAACTTGACATATGTTAAAAATGTTTTTAATTATTTTTGTTATTTGAAATGTTTAATTAAAATAATTGTTTGTTTTACAAATATTTAAACCAAAGTTGGTTATAATTTATAAAAATGGCAGATTTCTCAGACTTTCAAAGAGGCCAAATTGTTGGTGCTCGTATGGCAGGCGCTACTGTAACAGAAACTGCCCGAATGCTTGGCATTTCAAGAGGTACTGTCTCAAAAGTAATACTGCCTTTGAAAGAGAAGGAAAAATGTCCTCAGCAAGGCACAGTTGTGGCTGAAAGTCGAAGTTGTCTGAGAGAGACCGTCGGACTCTAAATCGAATTGTTAGAAAAGCTCACAAGACCACAGCTCCTAAAATCACTGCAGAGCTGAATGAACACCTACAGAACCCAGTTTCCACAAAAACTGTTCATTGGCAGCTGCACAAATCTGGATTCCACGGAAAAACTGCAATTAGAAAACTCTGCTCTCAAAGACAAATGTTTCAAAGCGTTTAGAGTGGTTTAGAAACCGCCAGAATTGGTCCCTCAAGCAGTGGAAAAATTTGATTTTCTCTGACGAATCATCGTTTACCTTATTTCTGACCTCCGGCAGAGTGTGCGTTTGGAGACAGCTGAAAGAAGCATTTCATCCAGACTGCCTTCTTCCAACCGTAAAACATGGTGGGGGTTCTGAAGAATGGGCTAAAATTCCTTTGAAAACAATTCACAATTTGTATGAATCAATACCTCGGAGAATTGAGGCTGTAATGGCCTACACCATATTAAAATATATTTTGTTGATTTTAAAGGTGTTTCCATTATTTTGTCCAACCCTTGTACATTATATTTATAAAGGTTTTTTTTTTTTAGAAGGACAATCATTTTGGATAGAAGTATCATGGCACAACACAATCTAGCGGCACTCCCTTTGGAGCTGCTGGACTACCTGTTGGTCGGCCTGTGGGATAGTGTAAGTGCATCTGGTTGGTGTGGATGCTTCTCTTAATTAATGTGCAGATCTGGCTTCTACTGCTGACTGGGTCCAATAGAATTTCATGCATTCAGAGGCCTGATGAAGGGCACAAATTGCCCAAAACGATTGTGTCAGTGCCACCAGACAATAATTATTGCTCATTACGTCAAGTCAGATTATTGAATTTGTCTCACGAAGGTCCTCTTTGACATGCTTGATTGCTATTCATGAAGATTGATTTTATGGTCGGATAAGAGTTCTATGAGAAATTCCTTTTTGTATTTTTTGTATGAATAAAATTGTATCAAGTTTTTGTACCGCAATAATGACATTGTGCTTTTTTGCCTCTTTGAAAGGAGTTATCCCAACTATATATCGACTGAACATATATAATTGGCTATACTATACACAGCGCAGCTATTCATTGATAGATTCCATGAATGATTGCCCTAAATACACGGGCTGATGTAACCAGTCCAATGGATTAAGTGGCATAATGATCAGAGCGAGGCAGGGGATAAGCCAGCATGTTGTAGCACAATTGTTAGCGTAGACATATGACAGTTCCACAAAGCACTGTTCACTGACCAGTTCCAAAGCTTGTTTCCAGCTAAGGACATAGACACAAGCAGTGAAGAAGGCAGGGTTAAACAACCACTCAGCATCATTGAAAGACATATGCTCAAGGGGCGCATTTGATATGTCATACAATACCTTCCAGACGTTAGTGCTGCAGAATTCCTGTTGTCCCTATCCTCAGCCAAAACGTGCATACTGGGAAATGTTATAGATCTGTTGAAGTGCCGCTCTCAGTCCAGCCATAGAGACAAGTGGTTACCGTTATCCTATATGTGCAAAGTCCCAGTCACACTGGAAGACTCAAAGCTGTGCTCATCAAGCACTAGGACGTCTTGTGGGAATGAGCGGTGATAGCTGAAAAGCAGCATGGCAGAGCACGGAAGACGCCAGCCTGCACTCGTTATCAAAATGCCACTGTAACGATTGTGGAACTTTCCCCGTGATCAGCGCACAACGCGTGCGCTGACACGGCGGAAATCCTCCACAAGCGTATAATTTGCAGGAACCCAGCAAAAGGTGCTACGCACCCGTAGAGGGAAAATTCCTGTCGGCAGATGGCGCTGGGGAGTGCAGAGGAACCAATCCTCTGTACCTCCACAAATGCCAGACAGGAATTGTACGAAGCGCAGAACGCAATCGCAAGAGAGGCGATTGCGAATGAGATGAGCAAAGGGACAGGTTGTATGTGTGTGCGCCAATCCAGTCACCACCCAGCGACCGCGCACACACACAACAGCAGATATGAAACAGGAACGCGATCGCGAGAGATGCGATCGCCAGACGTGACACAAGGCAGATCAGAATAGAATACGAGGGTAGCAAAGGCACAGCAAATAATACAATAAGGAGATACGGAAAATAACAAATGCTAGCTAACCGCGAACACCGCACTCATTCGCAACAGTGCACGCGGTTATGCGCGGTCTCCACGTGATAAGCACAATAGAGACAAGCACGCCTAACTAACCATTAACAGACAAACATGAAACAGAGGACGCGAGCGCTTGCTTAACGGTTACCTCACCGAGCCTCCAGCAAGCGTAGCAGACAGACACATGAAAACAGGGACAAGCGAGAGATAGGATCCACAGCACTAGCAAAAAGTGGCTAGCGCGATCCAAGTACAGAGTAGCAGAACAGAAGGATCCCCAGCGCTAGCAAAAAGTGGCCAGCGCGATCCCAGAAGACAGAACAGAAGGATCCCCAGCGCTAGCGAAAAGTAGCTAGCGCGATCCCAGGAGACAGAACAGAAGGATCCCCAGCGCTAGCAAAAAGTAGCTAGTGCGATCCCAGGAGACAGAACAGAAGAGATAGCTGGTAGCAACCGCTGCACCAGCTATACTCCAAGAACAGAGATCAGAACCATTTCCTGTCAACCACCATAGGGACAGGACAATGGCAAACAGGCAAGACAAGACAGAACAGGCAATACAGATAATACAATCCTAACAGCACTAGGGAAATCTGCCTAGCGCAGATTTAGGAATTACTCTAAGCTGATGTTCAAACAGAGAGCAAGGCTGACACCCCACCAGGAGTGTTACATAGGACGAAATCCTTATGAACAGCGAAGCATTGTGGGAAAGACATAGTACTTATAGTACACGCCTCCAATGAATGTGGCCAGGCAATTTGCATGACAACGTATGCAAATTCCTCTGCAAGCACAAGCTGCAAAACTGACAGAAGCTGTTCTTTCCAGAGTCCTGCAGCATGCAAATCAAAACAATGGTCAAAAAGCTGCCTGCCTGCACAGGCAGCTGAGCAAATCATCACAGCCACACAGAGATTACCCGACATGTTTCGCAGGAATATTTAAATAACGTCTACCCATAATGCTTTGCTCCTGATGAAGTGATCACGCTGGCAACGCCACGCGTGGAGCGTTTGGTGTGCCTCCCTCCACCCTCAATAATTGGCTGCTGCTAATCCACTGTAGAGGACCCTGTCCAGGGATATTGTATGTATACCCCTTTACTGGCATTGGTTGGTTACCGCTATTGACTGTTCATCATATGCAATTTGCCTTAATCACGTATACTTATGTCTTCTGCTTATGAGCATATTTTCATTCACTTTACTCTTTTTATACTTATCACCATTTGCATGTTATTTATTAGGGAATACACTTATCAGTGGCACTAATTGCACTTTATCTATACATGGATCCGGGACATTTTTCCATATTGGGCTCTAGTGTGAACCCAGATGTTTAAATTGAGCAGCATAAGGGCTGCCCAGATAGCACAACTTGCGCAGATCCACTCTAAATTTAACGCACCACTTTGGGCACAAATCGAAACTGACCTCTTAGAACCATTCACACTACCAGCACTACAATGGTCCCTGACGCCCCTACCTACCTCAATAAAGCACAATTCTCCCTTATCAGCTCACTCCCTGTCCATATGGCGATCTGCTAGATATAAAAAAGAACTACAAACAAAGATCCCCTTATCTCTCCCACTGTTTGGCAATCCTATGTTTTTACCAGGACTAGACCCTAAAGCCTTTGGGTGGTGGAAAGCGAAACAAATCACTCACCTAAAGCACCTTGTTGTAAATGATAGGATTCCCTCATGGGAACAATTCAAGTCCAAACTTGAACCGCCTCCGTCTGAGCACTTCGCTGCTATGCAGCTATACCACTTTCTACTATCCATAGGACTAAAGGGGTCCTCTGTTCCCCAACGCTCGCCATATGAGGCATGGTGTGACCTTAGACCCTTAGAAGGAGGCCTTATATCTCTACTATATTCCATTCTCTCACAGCCCCCCCAACCCCAGAAGCTTAAAACTATGATAGCTTGGGAATTAGACCTGGGAATCACCCTTACTCCAGAAAGATGGTCTAAATGCTGTACTACTTTGTCCAAGGGAAGCAATTATTATTCTCACATTGAAACAAACTATAAACTCCTCCACCGAGCATACATCACCCCTTCCAGATTGCATGGAATTGATCCCTCTAAAACAAATCTCTGCTACCGAAATTGCGGAAGAGTTGGAGACAGGGCGCACATATGGTGGTTCTGCCCAAAGGTCCAGAAATTCTGGGCCAAAATTACCTCAATAATTAGCACTGCGTTACAAACATCCTTAAGCCCTGACCCAGCCCTTCTACTGTTTGGGGACAAGCCCCCGAAATGGAAACACCCCTCACATAGACTGGCGCAGCATATTGCTAAAGCAGCCAGATCACATATTGCCCGCCAATGGCAGCAACCAATACTCTCAGTGCAAATGGTAGATAAAATCTTGCTGGACATTTTAATCTCCGAGCGTTTACTTGCTATTACCAATGACACCTTTGACACTTTTATGAAAACTTGGCAGCCATGGATGAACGCTTCCACTCTGTTGGGCCTCCGTTCCTGTGCATTCACAATTTAAACTCGCAAATCATTTACTATTTCCAGTTCTGCTCTGGTTACCTTATTTACTATGTACAAATGTACCGTAAGCCTACTGTATATGTAGTACCAACATCTCTGTTCACAATATGTTCTGTTTTCTCTAGCTGTAGCCCCCTTAGGGGCAACACTTCAAAGCTGTACAATATTTTACTGCTTCTATTTTAATAAAAATGTTTGAAACTAAATTGAGCAGCATATAGGGTTACTAATTGAATTTCGGAGGGGAGGCAATTGATATTGTATATTATCTACACATATTGTGTTGTGGAATGTTGTTATTTTAATTGATTTTAATTCTTTTTATTGATGGTGGTGCAGTGGGTTCATACCAGGATCTCTTTTTCGGAATGAGGTTTGGCTGCTTAAGCATACATCGACAACACACACAACATCACTTATAATGGGCTGTGCTAAGCCTGGAGTGTACCCCGACCACTCCCCCAATTCAATAAAAATGTGTTTTCTTACTTTTTCTTGAATCCCTGAAGGTCCACCCTTTAACAATATAAAAGTGTTGATCAGCAGAAAATATACAGTACATCTACGGCATGTTTATTACAGAGGGCCACTATTTGGCCACAACATAAAATCAATAAAGGTCTCTGAATTCCTCTAGTAATGCAAAAAAAACTCCCAGAAAGTGCATTTTATTTTTTGAATATTACACAGTTTGTTAGTTATACTAGGTTGTCCCAAAGCTGGATATTGGCATGGAAGAGAAATGGGAGGGGGGTGTCGTCTAGCGGCACTCTGGCTGGATGTACAATAAAGGGTTTCAATACTCAGTGATGACGAGAGGATGCTGACACAGCCTTAGAAGAAGCGCGATAGCCACAAAACAGCTGACACCAACTGTTTTAGCTTCTCTCCGGAGTCTCATTCCACTCAATAATTAAACCAAAATACCTGCAAAGGTGTTCTGAGCCTTCGAATGATCTCAGAATCTGGTTCAGTAGGCCACACAATCATAGACGGCTGCTTCCCTGACAGTTGTTCAAAACACAGTCATTGGCACCAGTGGTGCTCAGCAGAGCTCGAATATTCGAGTAGCTCGAATATTCGAGCTCTTTTTCAGCTATTCGAGCTCGGTATTCGAGCTCCGAATAGCTGGAGATATTCGAATGGGCTGTTCGAGTGAACTCGAATAGCACATTCACTATTCGCGCTATTCGAGCTAACAGCGCTATTCGAGCTCGAATACCAGATTGATGTCCTTAGAGCCAATCAGAGGGCTCCCAGGCCCTCTGACGGCAGCCAATCACTGAGGGGGACCCTGGCCAGCCCCTACCCTATAAATAGCGGCCGCCATGTTCGGTTTTTCCGTCCTTGCCTGACTTTGTACAGAGAGAGATCTGCTCCTTTGTGCTTTGGCTTAGCAAGAGCTTTATTGTGGTCATTCACCTAGCGTTTTTGCTCACATACACCTCCTATATACACCTATATTGTTGTTAGTTAGATAGACATTGTATTTTAGTTAGTAGCTTGTGTGTTACTAGAGAGCCAGCTGCTGCAGGCAAGCTTACACAACTTTAGGCCTCAGGGCCTGCCTGTGTGGGCAGCTCAGCTGTTCTCTCCTGTCCTCTGTTAGTTTATTTCTTCTCATCTATACCAGTATTTCTGCTGTCCTTTACTAGTACTACTGAGTGATTGTATTTTGTACTGTAGTTATATAACTGTACTAGGACTAACTAGGACACTCACTGTCACTGTTTGTTCATAGCTCCTGCGTGTGACCGTGTGTGTGTGCGTGCACTGTCTGTAGTGTACACACACTCTATTTCCTTCTGATTAATTATTGTAATTTCTAGTTGTACTTCCTGACTGTTACTACTTACTTACTGTACTAGGGACACTCACTCAGTCACTGTTCATAGGCTAGCTCCTGCGCGTGTGTGCGCATGTGTGCACTCACTGTCTGTAGTGTACACACACTCTATTTCCTTGTGATTACTATTGATTATTGTAATTTCTAGTTGTACTTCCTGACTGTTACTACTTACTTACTGTACTAGGGACACTCACTCAGTCACTGTTCATAGGCTAGCTCCTGCGTGTGTGTGCTCGTGCACTGTCTGTAGTGTACACACACTCTATTTCCTTGTGATTACTACTGATTACTGAATCTGATTAAGTTGTAATTTCTAGTTGTACTTCCTGACTGTTACTACTTACTTACTGTACTAGGGACACTCACTCAGTCACTGTTCATAGGCTAGCTCCTGCGCGTGTGTGCGCGTGCGTGCACTCACTGTCTGTAGTGTACACACACTCTATTTCCTTGTGATTACTATTGATTATTGTAATTTCTAGTTGTACTTCCTGACTGTTACTACTTACTTACTGTACTAGGGACACTCACTCAGTCACTGTTCATAGGCTAGCTCCTGCGTGTGTGTGCGCGTGCACTGTCTGTAGTGTACGCACACTCTATTTCCTTGTGATTACTACTGATTATTGTAATTTCTAGTTAGTGTACTAGGGGACACACTCACTGTTCACTGTTCACACTTACTGATTACCGATTATTGTATTTTGTATTTGTACTGTACTAATCAGTTAGCGATCTAATCACTTAGTGATTAGTGTCACCTCACCCACCAACCCACTCCATTAAAGTACCCCACTTTTCACCCGCCCTTTTAAAAAAACTTTTGTGTTTACGCCCAAAACATCTACGATGTCTGGAAGTGGCAGCCAGCGCGGTTTGGGCAAGGGTAAGGGCAGCAAGGGAATCAGGAGGAGAGGGAGCAGCATTGTGGCAAGCCGCGGCGTTAATGTGCCTTACCACCCTTTACCACCTCCTGGCTCCTGCTCACTAAGCCAGCCTGGTTCACTTTGACTATTACGTCGCCTGAAGCCACACATTTTACACCTACAGTGGGCTGCTGTGTACTGCCCTTCTGCTGTCTGTCTGTGTTTCCCACTGTCAGGGTACACAGATTTACCTTCTGCTGCCACTCTGCCACCAGCTATTACGTCAAACAATAGCTGCTCACATAATTACTCCTCCATTCCTCCTGCTGCTGCTGCTGTCTGTCTGTGTTTCCCAACGCCAGGGTACACAGATTTACCTTCTGCTGCCACTATGCCACCAGCTATTACGTCAAACAATAGCTATATATCTGTGTAATTTGTTTTACAAACAAAACCAAAAAACCATTAAAAAAAAAGGTTTAATTTTTCCGAGGTGCCCGGGTTGAAAACTGTGTTGTCCCAGTTGTGTATTGGACACAATGTGGGCTGCACGACCGCTGTCTGGGACCTCCTGTTGTGTTTATTTACGCCCTGGTATCACCGCTAGGTACCAGGGCTATTATGTCACGCTGCCTGCCTGCTGCCACACTCACAATACTCCTCCATTCCTCCTGCTGCTGCTGTCTGTGTTTCCCACTGCCAGGTGACACAGAATTACCTTCTGCTGCCACTCTGCCACCAGCTATTACGTCAAACAATAGCTGCTCACATAATTACTCCTCCATTCCTCCTGCTGCTGCTGCTGTCTGTCTGTGTTTCCCAATGCCAGGGTACACAGATTTACCTTCTGCTGCCACTATGCCACCAGCTATTACGTCAAACAATAGCTATATATCTGTGTAATTTGTTTTACAAACAAAACCAAAAAAACATAAAAAAAAGGTTTAATTTTTCTGAGGTGCCCGGGTTGAAAACTATGTTGTCCCAGTTGTGTATTGGACACAATGTGGGCTGCACGACCGCTGTCTGGGACCTCCTGTTGTGTTTATTTACGCCCTGGTATCACCGCTAGGTACCAGGGCTATTATGTCACGCTGCCTGCCTCATTGACTGCCTGCTGCCACACACTCATC
Organism: Hyperolius riggenbachi; assembly: GCF_040937935.1. Taxonomy (NCBI): domain Eukaryota; kingdom Metazoa; phylum Chordata; class Amphibia; order Anura; family Hyperoliidae; genus Hyperolius; species Hyperolius riggenbachi. The sequence continues at coordinate 114,847,813 of NC_090647.1, read as the reverse complement.
CTCCTCCTCCTGCTGCTGAATTTACCTCCTGCTGTCTGTGTGTTTCCACTGCCAGGGAGCACATACAATGGCGCTTCCAACATGCGTGCGCCACCAGCTATTTGTTACGCTCAAAAATAGCTGCATTTCTTTAAAAAAACAAAAAAATTATATATACTTTTTATTAATGCTGTGTTATATTATTTTTAGAGGTGTCCGGGTTGAAAACTGTGTTGTCCCAGTTGTGTATTGGACATGATGTGGGCTTCACGACCGCTGTCTGGAACCTCATGCTGTGTATTTACGGCCCGGTACCACCGCTAGGTACCACACAGCCTATTATGTCTCGCTGCCTGCCTCATTGACTGCCTGCTGCCACACAATCATCCGCCTCCTCCTGCTGCTGCTGCTGAATTTACCTCCTGCTGTCTGTGTGTTTCCACTGCCAGGTAGCACATACAATGGCGCTTCCAACATGCGTGCGCCACCAGCTATTTATTACGCTCAAAAATAGCTGCATTTCTTAAAAAAAAAAATATAAAAGAGAAATAAGTGAAGAAGAAGAAGACGATATAGAAAAAGAAGGAGAAGAAGAAGAAGAAGAAGAAGAAGGAGGAGAAGAAGAAGAAGAAGAAGGAGAAGAAGAAGAAGAAGAAGATGAAGAAGAAGAAGATGAAGAAGATGATGAAGAAGAAGATGAAGAAGATGAAGAAGATGAAGAAGAAGAAGATGAAAAAGATGAAGAAGAAGATGAAGAAGATGAAGAAGATGAAGAAGAAGAAGATGAAGAAGATGAAGAAGATGTAGAAGAAGAAGATGAAGAAGATGAAGAAGAAGAAGATGAAGAAGAAGATGAAGAATATGAAGAAGATGAAGAAGAAGAAGATGAAGAAGATGAAGAAGAAGAAGATGAAGAAGAAGAAGAAGAAGAAGAAGAAGAAGATGAAGAAGAAGATGAAGAAGATGAAGAAGAAGAAGATGAAGAAGAAGAAGAAGAAGAAGAAGATGAAGAAGATGAAGAAGATGAAGAAGAAGATGAAGAAGAAGATGATGATGAAGAAGATGAAGAAGATGAAGAGAAAGAAGATGAAGAAGAAGAAGATGAAGAAGAAGAAGAAGAAGAAGAAGAAGAAGACAATATAGAAGAAGAAGATATAGAAGAAGATATAGAAGAAGAAGATATAGAAGAAGAAGAAGAAGATATAGAAGATAAAAAAGAAGAAGAAGAAGAAGAAGAAGAAGTATATACAGTACTGAACAAAATTCTGGACACAACTTCTCTTTCCACCTTTTTTTTTTTAAAGGAACATCCCCACATAATCACTTGCTGTTGTTACTTGGAAAAAAAGAAGTTTCTTGCATCATTCACCCTCAAAACAAGTGTTGGAAGCTATTTAAGGCCAATTCGAATAGTCAGCTCGAATAATGAGCTCGAATACCGACTCGAATAGTGAGCTCGAAGTCCGAGGTCGAATCGAATAGTAAAAAATATTCGACTCGAATATTCGACTGAATTCGAATAATTTACTATTCGAATTCGACCAAACTCGAATAATAAAAAGGGGTATCCGAGCATCACTAATTGGCACCCACCCCAAGGAGAGTACATTCACAAAAGGTTATTGCTAAAGAAGCTGACTCTTCACATAGTGCTGTATCCAAACATATTAATAGATAGTTGAGTAGAAGTAGAAAAATGTGGCAAAATAAGCAACAGGTGTTGCACAAGCAACAGGTATAACCTAACCACAGAGTGGATTGTGAAGCACAAATCATTCTAGAATTTGTGGAAAATTCACAAGGAATGGACTTTGGCTAGAATCAGTGCTTCAAGAGCCTCCACACACAGACGTATCTGGGACATCATGGGCTACAACTGTTGCATTCCTTGTGTCTAGCCATTGTGTCTAGCCATTCCTGAACCATAGACATCAGAAGCGCCTTACCTGGGTTGAGGAAAAAAATAGACTGGACTGTTCTTTTGGTAGTCCTGAATCCTCTTTTCAGATAAAAGTACTTTTTTTTTTTCATTTGGAAATCAAGGTCCCAGAGTCTGGAGGAAGAGTGGAGAGGAACAGAATCCAAGTTACTTGAGATCCAGTATGAAAGTGATGATTTGGAGAGGCATGTTCTCTGCTGGTGTTTGTCCACTGTGTTTTATCAAGTGCAAAAACTTCACAGCTGTCTACCAGGAACTTTTGGTACACTTTATACTTCTCCTTGCCAACTAGCTTTAGGGAGAGGCTAAAAACCACAAGTAGGCAGCACATTATATTTATATATATATATAT